>NW_025111126.1:0-600000 GCF_015476425.1 Leptopilina heterotoma | reverse complement strand
GGTTATAATTGGTGCAATTTAGTTAATTTTATTAGAGAAAAATATTTGGCAGTTTAAATTAATTTTTTCAACTTGATCAATTTCCGGAAATTCGAATTTGCTACGAAAAATGTTTTCACAATTCACAATTTTCCTTTTCTTGTCTCAAAAAGTGCATTCCATTGTTAAATAGAAGCTTATAATTGGTGCAATTTAGTTGATTTTATTAGAGAAAAATATTTGGCAGTTTAAATTAATTTTTTCAACTCGCTTAATTTCCGGAAATTTGAATTTGCTACTAAAAATGTTTTCAAAATTCACAATTTTCCTTTTCTCGTCTCAAAAATGCTTTCCATTGTTAAATAGAAGGTTATAATTGATGCAATTTAGTTGATTTAATTAGAGAGAAATATTTTGCAGTTTAAATTAATTTTTTCAACTCGCTTAATTTCCGGAAATTTGAATTTGCTACGAAAAATGTTTTCAAAATTCACAATTTTCTATCTTTTATTTTAAAATTACATTAATTTGTTCAACAAAGGATTAGAATTAGTGCAATTCAGTTCATTTTTGTCTAGAAAAATATTTAATAATATTATAATAATTTGTTACAATTATATTGACAAATTGTACTTATAATAATAATGATAAGACAAAATGTTAAATAAAAATTCTTGAATAAGGAAACTTGTCTTTTATCTCATCAGATATTCAAACAGCCCTCCATTGGCTTGAATGCAGATTCGCAATCTCATTCGTACTTCCTCTTGCGTTACTTTTCATAATACTTCTGGGCTTATGTTTCTCGAGATCTCCAAAATATGCTCTTTTAATTGCTCAATATTTTGGATTCGCTTGAATCTATAGAGCTTCGTCTTAACATATCCCCAGAAAAAGAAGTCAAGCGGAGTGCAGTCGGGGGACCGTGGTGACCAAGGAATGGAGGGGCTGAATTTGCCTATCCAGCGATTTGCAAACATATCATTTAAAAGTTGTCGAACACAACGAGCAGTGTGGGCTGGAGCTCCATCCTGTTGCCACCAAACTTCCTATTAATTGTCAATTATTAGTATTTTCCTTAATAATTTCATTTTTAATCATTAAATTTTATTTATCTCCTTATTTCATATTTTATTGTTATTCGCTTCTTGATAGTTTAAAATAATATAATAATATTTACAATAAAATAATATTTAAAATTATTGATCATCTCACAATATTTTCATCTCCTAGCGCGTCAACAACTGCAGGACCAATGACATCTGTCAACATCTCTTGATACTTCGCACAATGGGCCACAGGTAAATGAATACTTCAGATATTAATTGATAAAATAAAATGTAAAAAAATTTCAAAAACCGACCACCGCATTAATATTTCATTCTACAGAGAAGAACTCCCTACGTTCTGACTGAAAAAATGGAAATACGCATTTGTAGCTGTGTGAAAGTGAATTCACATGCTACAACTGCACAAATTGCCAGAGATGTTGGCGTTTCGAAGTTCTCTGTTTTAAAAGTCTTAAAAAAACGGCTACTTTCCCTATAAAATAAGAAGCGGACAAATCTTGAAAGATATTGATAAACCGTTGAGAGTCGAGATGTGTCAACGACTTCTTCAAACTTTTCAAGAAGATCCCTCAATAAAACAAAAAATTCTTTGGACCTACGAATGTTCATTTTGGATTGATGGAAAAAGAAACGTTTAACAAATGCGAACTTGGTCGAGAACTAATCCGCGAGAAATGGTGCCGACACATTCTCAATACCAGCAAAAAGTGAATGTGTGGTGCGGGATGATTGACGACAAGCTTATTGGTCCTTTCTTTATAGAAGGAAATCTCAATGCCGCGCAGTATCAAGAGATGTTGACAGATGTGTGGGCTCCAGCCCACACACACAGTTAAATCAATTTAAAAAAGTTATTAAAGGTAGCAAGGAAGGATAGCAAAGAGGGTTCAAAGATATCGTAATGAGTTTCAATATGACGGAGAAACAGAAGAGAAAAAAAATATATACAATATTCAAAAGTATAAACAATTGTTTTAGAGGATTCAAATTTCATGAAAGGAAAAGAAATCAATAATTGTTGAAGTGTAGATAAGTTTTTAAGATGATTATTTCAAGTTTTAAAAGCATAGATGGTTTCATATCTATTCTTTTTCAGTATAAAAGAAACATTCATAGTAAAGTAGAACCCGGCTCTATATAAAAGTAATAATAAAATATCAATTTTGTAATCTAACAATTAAATAAATTACTAAGTACGTACAAGGATTCGAATTTTGAGCTTCTTTGAGAACATCAGAAATTCCCACAATATAGACTGCCACAGTAGGTTGTTGGTCTTTGTGGATTTTCAAGTCGTGGCCCATGAAATTAGCTACTTGAGAAATTTGCTTTTCGGAACATATTGTGGAGCAAGTTGTTGCTAAGTGTTTTCAAAGGGTCGTTCCCCATAGTGTTTCAGGTTTTTCCGCACCGCATAAAACAGAGTATCTCCTCATTAATTCACATGCTTCCAAGGGTTGGCACCTATCTCCATCAGAGCTTGGCACAGCAAAAAAGTATTTATTGTTTCTATTAATCCCAGCTTTCTTTCGACATTTATTTAAGAGTGTCATGCACTCTAATGATTCTTGACAAACAAGTACTGGAACAGGACGGTCTTTTTTCCCTCGAATTAACAAACGTTTGTATTCTCTGGCAGCTTTCTTACCCTTTTCTTCTAAAGCTTGATAAACATCATCAGTTTCATCAATTTCTTCACGATTATGGTAGTCTTCCAAACTGAGAAGTTGAATTTTACCATGACGGCGACGATTGAACATCATTAAATACAATAGAGTGACTTCATTTAATCGCTTCCATTCTTCAATGGAAAACTCCTTTATAAGAGCCTCGTAAGCAGATTTCCGTTCTTTTAACAAATATGATATCAGAATACTAATATCATTAACTGTAGGAAGTACAACTTTCTTCTTTCTCTTCATGTCGATTTGTGTTGTAGCAACATTTTTATTAATGTAGATGCTGAATTCTGTGTTAAATACAACCATAAAATCTTCCACCAAGGCCTTTTTGGTTCTATCCATTAGAACAATGTATTCACACCTTAAAATGTTACTACACTTTGTTAAGGCAGTTCCTATAGCAGAAGCTGTACTAGGAACGCCATATTTTTGTGTTTTTTCATCAAATCGTGCTACGATATTTACAGCTTTTAACACGTCTTCAAAGTAGCTTGGGTGAAAGGCGGTCGCTAAATCTATGAACCTATTATCAACTTTTCTTAATGCCAAAACAAATCTTCCTAGCAATCGTAGTTGCGATCGAACCATGTTATCCTGGTGAGGTTCTTTGTGCTTGAGTGAAATCAGATTTTCGAAAAGAATAATCAACCTGTCATATCTTATTATATTTGTAACTTCGCAGTTCTTCTTTAAAACCGGTAGTTTAGCATTTCTCATTTTGTAACTAGCATCTTTGTGCACCCGCCCAATTTTTTGAGCAGCTTTTTGTAATAAGCTTCTTGTTTTTCCTGACTTCGATTCTATGCAATCGAGATAATGATGACGCAAATTATTTTGGGTATAAAACCCAGAACATTGGGGACAATTTACTATCTGATCTGCTGTTTTCTCAGCAATTGAAAATGCGATTGAAAATTGCAAGGTTTTGCAGAAGTAACAAAAATACTGTTTTGATTTTCCAGACTTACCTACAGAAGTTAGAACTTTTAATCCAGTTGGCGGTATTGCGGATTTTCCAGGAAGAGCATAAAGGGACGAAAAACTAGATGAATTTAAAGTGGAATTTTGAATCTGACTTTTTTCAGTTGAGTTTAAAGTATCTTCATTAACATCGCCCTCGTCAACTTCATCGGTTTCGGATTCGTCACTATCATCAACTTCTTCATTCTGAGGCAAATAATCTGCATCGCAAAGATCACTTTCTTCTTCATCATCTTCAGGAAGTTCAATCATCTCTTCTTCTTCATCTAATTCACAGGTATTAGAATTAATTTCATTATTGTTTGTAGACAGGTTTAAAAGTTTTTCTCCCGGAGGAATAACTACAACGTCAATAATTTTAGGCTTACTAGATTTCGCCAAATTTGAATTATTTGGTATTGTACTACTATTTGAATAGGCATCTAAACTCATATTATCTTCTGCAGAAACTAATTTACACTCCCTAAAATTATCAACTTCTTTAAACTCATGATCTTGATCCAGAAATATTATCTCACAATTATCAATATTTATCAAATCGTTAGCATCGTTAACTTCCAAAGGTGTATTTTTACATTCTAGATTTTTATCTTCGTTACGATGCTTAAACTGAGAAGTAGAGTCAGAAGCAAATTCAAGAAGTTTATCGTTAAGCTGAAGGCCATCATTCCTGTTTAAAACAGATTTTCCTTCTTCTTTGGGAAAATCGTTTAAAGATTCAAAAATTTTCACAATGTCCTCTTCAGCTGAAGTAGGTGAAAAATTTTCATTGCAAAATCCAGATTGCTGTACTAGGTGAGTAAGATCTTCGAGTCTTCCATTTTTCGATTGAACGTTGTCATAAGTATTAATCGAACTAACAACATCTTCTTTTTCAGGGACTACGTCAACAAATTTACATTCTTCAGAAGAATTCTGCTGGGCTGAATTAGTTAAAAGAAATCCATGGCAATGTCCAGATTGCTGTCGCATGGTAAGTAGTACTTTCGTGATTTTCATTTGTCTCGAGAATAGTATCTTGATTAATAATCGAACTAACGACATTTTCTTTTACAGGGACTCTGTCAACGGATTTACATTCATCAGAAGAATTCTGCTTGGATAAAGTAGGTGAAAAAATTCCATTGCAATGTCCAGATTGCTGAACTATGTTCGTATGATCTTCGGCTCTTCCATTTTTCGATTAAATGTTGTCATTATTATTAATCGAACTAACAACTTTTTCTTCATCAGGAACTACGTCAACGGATTTACATTCTTCGGAAGAATTCTGCTGGGCTAAATTAGTTAAAAGAAATCCATTGCAATGTTCAAATTGCTGTACTAGGTGAGTAAGATCTTCGGCTGTTTCATTTTTCGATTCAACGTTGTTATTAGTATTAATCGAACTAACAACTTTTTCTTCTTCAGGGACTACGTTAACGGATTTACATTCTTCGGAAGAATTCTGCTGGGCTGAATTCGTTAAAAGAAATCCATTGCAATGTTCAAATTGCTGTACTAGGTGAGTAAGATCTTCGGCTGTTCCATTTTTCGATTCAACGTTGTTATTAGTATTAATCGAACTAACAACTTTTTCTTTTTCAGGGACTACGTCAACGGATTTACATTCTTCGGAAGAATTCTGCTGGGCTGAATTCGTTAAAAGAAATCCATTGCAATGTTCAGATTGCTGTACTAGGTGAGTAAGATCTTCGACTCTTCCATTTTTCGATTCAACGTTGTCGTTACTATTAATTGAATTAACAACTTTTTCTTTTTCAGGGACTTTGTCAACGGATTTACAGTTTTCTTCTTCAGAGACTCCATCAACGGATTTACATTCTTCAGAAGAATTCTGCTGGGCTGAATTTGTTAAAAAAAATCCATTGCAATATCCAGATTGATGAACTAGGTTCGTATGACCTTCGACTCTTCCATTTTTCGATTCAACGTTGTCGTTACTATTAATTGAATTAACAACTTTTTCTTTTTTAGGGACTCTGTCAACGGATTTACAGTTTTTTTCTTCAGAGACGCCATCAACGGATTTACGTTCTTCAGAAGAATTCTGCTGGGCTGAATTTGTTAAAAAAAATCCATTGCAATATCCAGATTGCTGAAATAGGTTCTCTTCCATTTTTCGATTCAACGTTGTCGTTACTATTAATTGAATTAACAACTTTTTCTTTTTCAGTGACTCTGTCAACGGATTCACAGTTTTCTTCTTTAGAGACTCCATCAACGGATTTACGTTCTTCAGAAGAATTCTGCTGGGCTGAATTTGTTAAAAAAATCCATTGGAATATCCAGATTGCTGAAATAGGTTCGTATGACCTTTGACTCTTCCATTTTTCGATTGAATGTTGTCATTATTATTAATCGAATTAATTACTTTTTGTTTTTTAGGGACTTCGTCAACGGATTTACATTCTTTAGAAGAATTTTGCTGTGGTGATGTAGTTAAAAGATAGTCTTGATTAATAATTGAAATAGCAACTCTTTTTTTCAGGAACACTCGGTCAACGGACTTACATTCTTCAGATGAATTCTGCTGGGCAAAATTAGTTAAGATAACTCTTTTGCAAAGTGCAGATGGATGTGTCTGATGGGAATGAACTTCGAAACTGTCATTTTTAGGTGGAACTTTGTTTTTGTTATTAATTGGAACATAAGGTTCTTCTTTATTAGGAACTATGTCTTCCGTTGTACAATTTTCCAAAGAATCCTGCTCGAAGGAATAACTTGATAAATCTTTCTTGCATGGTTCAAGATGTTGCGTAAAGTGAGTTTGAACTTTATGATTGACTTCATTTTGTGCAACACTTTTATTAAAGTTTGTATTATTATTTACTTCTATTTCAGTAACTAGATTGTCTAATTTACAATATTTCGCAGAGTTCTTCTCGGCGGAATTAGTTAATAAATATTCATTGCGATTATGAGAACTTTTTATCAGATGAGTTCGAACTTTATGATTATCTATATTTTGTCTGCAATTTTTATTAATAATTAAATTATTATTTTCCTCTTTTTCAGCAACTTGATTGTCTAATTTACATTCATCCGCAGAGTTCTTCTCGGCGGAATTAGTTAATAAATGTCCAGTATTAATACATTGCTTCTGTTTCAAGTAAGTTTGTACTTTCTGATTTCTATCTCTTAATTGAGCTTTGGTTTCATTAATTATTGTAATATTCTTTATTTCCGTTTCGGCATTTATATTGCTTGATTTAAATTTTTTCAGAGTCTGGCTCGTCGAAATTATTTGATAAACCTCTATTACAAATTTCAAGCTCTTGTGACAAATAATTACGAATTCTTTGAGATTCACGTTTAACTTGAATTCCATTTCTTGATATCGTTAGTTTAGGTAAGAAGTTTGTTCCATTTTTGTGAAAAGTAGAATTGTTTAAATTCAGTAATGTACGTGGTTGACTCCAAATTTCTTTCATATCTGAAAAAATTTCAATTCACATATTTGATTTGTAATTATAATTAATTTTCACTATATTATATTTCAGCATAAGACACATAATTTTATCAAGAAAGAGAATAAAAATCTTTTTGATTTCCTTTCTTAATTTTATTTTTTTGAAAGTTAATTATCATTTTTTAACGTTGTTCGACTTATATTGATCTTTAATTAATGTAGAATTCAATTTGTTTCCAGGAAAAATAGTGAGAATATTAGTTTTTAAAATCTTTTACGTTTAAGGTAGTACGCTCGCGATCGCACTTTTTTATAGAATTCCCTGAAATTTAAAATTTGAATAGTTAATAACAAGATCTACAAACTTGCACAATTTTAAAACAATTGGCCGTTTCTAAAACAAGATATTTAAGTTAAAAGTTTGTTATTTAACATGGTTAATAGTCTGGGAGCTAGCGACCAAAACAACTATCTCATTTCATACCGGCTGAAAATTTGAGTATAGATTACTGAAGACATGTAAATAACAGAATCCCACGTCTGGCAGGCCGGTGCTGGGGCAGGGGGGCGAATAGGTGAAAAATAATGTAAAATTTTCTCATTTCATACCGATTAAAACCTTCATAACTCGAAAGTTTACACCTACACGAGTGTAAAAATGTGCGTCTGGCAGTTCTGGGGTGGGGAAAAGTACGTCTGGCAAAGGATTAAATACGTAAAAAAATTGAAAGATTTTTTCTCATTTCATACCGATTAAAACCTTTAGAAATCGAAAGTTTACATTCAAACAAGTGTAAAAATATACGTCTGTCAGTTCTGGTGTGGGGCGAAGTACGTCTGGCAGCCCTTCGAAAATGCGGCAAATGGGTCAATAGGTGAAGAATAATGTAAATATTTCTCATTTCATACCCATTAAAACCATCATAACTTGAAAGTTTACATCTATACGAGTGTAAAAATGTACGTCTGGCAGTTCCGGGGTGGAGCAAAGTTCGTCTGGCAAAGGGTTAAACACGTAAAAATCGAAATTTTTTTCTCATTTCATACCGATTAAAACCTTTAGAAATCGAAAGTTTATATTCAAACAAGTGTAAAAATGCACGTCTGGCTGTCGTGGGGTGGGGCAAAGTACGTCTGGCAAAGGGTTAATCACTTAAAAAATCATAAAATTTAATCTCATTTCATACCGATTAAAACTGCCAGACGTACTTTGCCCCACCCCAGAACTGCCACACGTACATTTTTACACTCGCGTAGATGTCAACTTTAGTTTTATAAAGGTTTTAATCGGTATGAAATAAGAAAAATGTAAGTTATTTTTCACCTATTGACCCATTTACCGCATCTTCGAAGGACTGCCAGACTTACTTTGCCCCACCTCACGACAGCCAGACGTGCATTTTTACACTTGTTTGAATATAAACTTTCGATTTCTAAAGGTTTTAATTGGTATGAAATGAGAAAAAAAATTTCGATTTTTACGTGTTTAACCCTTTGCCAGACGAACTTTGCTTCACCCCGGAACTGCTAGACGTACATTTTTACACTCGTATAGATGTAAACTTTCGAGTTATGATGGTTTTAATCGGTATGAAATGAGAAATATTTACATTATTTTTCACCTATTGACCCATTTGCCGCATCTTTGAAGAGCTGCCAGATGTACTTTGCCCCACCCCAGAACTGCCAGACTCACATTTTTACACTTGTTTGAATGTACACTTTTGATTTCTAAAGGTTTTAATCGGTATGAAATCAGAAAAAATTTTCGACTTTTTTACGTGTTTAACCCTTTGCCAGACGTACACAGGTCTCCTCAGAGGTAGGCAGGTTATTCTAAAATGTAACGCTGCAAACTTGGTAGGGAGTTGTTCAAAATGACTTCCAGATTTCAAATTTTCAAACCGATAAATCGTACTTGATCCTCTTTTCGAATTATCTCTTATACAGATAGTCGGAAACTTTAAAAATTTATTATTTTAATGTGGAAGCTTTGATTCAGAAGACTGCTGATTTTTCGTTACTAAAAATTTTTTAGACAAAGATTTTATAGATGATTATGGTTCCGAATTGTCTCTTCTTCACGAAACTTTTTGATTTTTTTAATTTGGACACGTCTGTCACATGCTAAAGTGCTACATATATTATATATATAATTTCAGAAGCCTGCAAAAAAATAAAAATTTCCGTTGTCTGAGATCAAGAAGTCATTTACCGTAGCTTTTGGTGCGCTAAATCCGAATTAACATTTAACAAAAACCTCCCATCACGTCAGGATTTTGAGAAAATTGGGGGTAAAGTACCCAAAAATCATTTCTTAGTAGTTTTTAAAAATTTCTACTGGGTAAATCCGACGTGCTAGAGACTTGTCATATGAGTTAAATTAAAATTTGAACCCTCTACTTTACGAAAATATAGCGATATTGCCAACAACAAACTAAATTAACTGTCAAAATTGATTTTTCAACAGTTGTCCTGCATACAAATTGACCTAAATACAACTATTTTAAAAAATGATTGGATTCGCTAAGAATTTGTTACTCGGGGGTTTTCGGGATCGCTGATTACGAATATGACGTCAGATTTTAAAAACTCAAAATGTTGGATCCAATATGGCGATCGACTTTTAAAAATCGATTCAATTTGCCTGAAACACGTTACTCGCGGGGTATCGCTGATTATGAATTTGTCGACAGATTATTTTATTTTGACATCATATTCGCAATCAGCGACCCCGAAACCCCTGAGTAACAAATTTTACACCAATCCAATCATTTTTTAAAACAGTTGTATTAACAAAAACTAAAAAGTGATTTTTGGGACTTATAGGAGAGAGTGGGGCAAGACGGGGTACCGGCCCTATTTAACAAACGAATTAACCAATCGCGATTATATTTTACATAATACTGCACCGAAACGATAGTCTCTTGTTTACAAAACCTAAAAGCAATGAGAACAAATCTTTTATCTGTTTTACTAAAAAAACTGTTTTCGACGATTTTCTTGTGAATTTTTCACTTTTTTCAGGAGGTGTTTATTATATAATAATAACAGTTAATGAACTATATAAAAATTTTTACAACTGGCAAGGGTTACAGAAGAAGGGAAGCATATGTTTTTTTCTTTGTTGAATCGTAAATTGTAGTCATTAATCATTTTATTCAATTTCGTAGGTGCGGGCAAGATAGGGTAGGGAAGAGTGGGGCAAGGCGGGGTATACAAATGAAGCAAAAAAAAAGAGAAATAAGGGAAGTTAAGAAAACTACTTAAATCAAGACTAAATAAAATAAGAGTGACCAAAAAGAAAAAAGCTTGTCAGGTAAAATCAATAATTAGCGATGGTAAAGTGGAAAATACACCATGTTTCTATAAATAGTAATGGTTATTATTTAGACTCAAATGAAAGCTGGGCTGCTTGTTCTGTCTGCGGCCAATGGGCTGTGTGCCGTCGTGCTGGTGCTAATGACGAAGATGAAGATGCAACCTTTACTTGTAAAATTTGTCGACATAAATAGATTGCTTTTTTAGTACCGCGCCGGTGGGGCAAGGTGGGGTGATTTGCAATTTTTTCCATATTATTAATTTTATGATTTTTTAAGAAACAGATGGCCTTTGTGCGCCTTTATTACTAAAGACTGATTCCCAAAGATGGTTTATTAAATAAAATAGCAAAATATGTATTCGATAATTTTCGTTTTTTTGCGCTTTAAACCTTAAGTACCCCGTCTTGACCCACTCTCCCCTACCCCCACTTTTCTCAAAATCATGAACATACTTATCTATAAAATCTTTGTCTAAAAAATTTTTAATAACGAAAAATCAGCAGTCTTCTGAATCAAAGCTTCCACATTAAGATAATACATTTTTAAGTTTCCGACTATCTGTAAAAGAGATAATTCGAAAAAAGGATCAGGTACGATTTATCGGTTTGAAAATTTGGAATCTGGAAGTCATTTGGAACAACTCCCCACAAAGTTTGAAGCGTTACATTTTAGAATAACCTGCCCACCTCTGAGAAGACCTGTGCGTACTTTGCCCCACCCCAGAACTGCCAGACGCACATTTTTACACTCGTGTAGGTGTAAACTTTTGAGTTATGAAGGTTTTAATCGGTATGAAATGAGAAAATTTTACATCCCTAATGTGGCTGCGGACCACTGATCGCTATATACCTCTGGATTGGAAATGCTGTGAGGAAAACTTTTATCACGGCGGCCATCTTTCATTGTAGTAAAAGTACAAAATTATGGCGCGAAAGCCTTGTTTCATATTACAAAGTAAATTTCTTTTTAATTGTAAGCAGACGTATGAACAAACAACTCATGAATAGAATATAAAATGTTAAAATTGATAATTATTATTATCATTATTATTATTATTACTTCAAATACAAGGCTTTCCCGCCATAATTTTGTACTTTTACTATAATGAAAGATGGCCGCCGTGGTAAAAGTTTTCCTCACAGCATTTCCAATCCAGAGGTATATAGAGATCAGTGCAATTTATCGAATTACGTCACCAACATAAGTAAAGGAGCATTTAGGGTACAGTCCCATGGCCGCGTTTTGCGTTGCGTTTTGTAACTAGGCCATGAGTGTTAGAAAGATGGAGATATATGTTTGCTATATTTGCACTCATTGCCTAGTTACAAAACGCAACGCAAAACGCTGTCATGGGACTCCAGCCTTAGACCTCTGCAGGCTGTCTGGCTGGGCAGCCAAAAGCAATAAGAGTAAGGCAGAAGGTGCAATAAATTTGAAATTTCCTTACTCTCTTACTCTTACACGTTACCCTTGAAACCTGCAGGCAGACAGACAGGCTGCAGAGGTCTGAACGCTCCATTATGCCTACCAAAATACAAATAATAAACGCGACAGTTCGTGTCGAATTGCGTGGGCCATGTTTAAATAATCGGGGTTTCAGTGTATCTCCTAAAAATTGGTAGGCGTGGCCTAATCGTTCGTTGCAAGAACCTCACCAGGAAAAACCATTTGTGTCCTGCATTTGTAATGTGAAAATTCTCCTCCTATATTCGTATACACGGAAAGAAAAAAGTAAACTACCTCTACCTGCCAGTAGAGCAGTTGCGTTAAACGCGAATCAGCTGTTCGACTTGAAGTAAAGCGCGCTGCTTACTCTAGAGGGGAGAATGGTTCTCCTTTTTTGGAAAAATGGATGCACTTTTGGAAAGTAAACAGCTCTATTTGTGTGGAGAAGAAAACGGATACTCTTCAAAAAGTAAAAACGTTCGACGTTTGCGGCGCCACTGCTGCATTTCATACAGAGAAAACAGCGCTCTCATGACAAATCAAACAGAGAACTTTCAGTGAGAAAGTTGTTTATTATGATCCAAAAAAGTTTTCTGGAAAATCATAGGGCTAATAATTAATTAGTGTTGAAATGGTGAATGTTTAAAGTTGCTAACAGCCGAACATGTATCACGCACCCCTGGCCATAACCTATGACACAACACTCCCAAGCACATATGGCGAGTGACGCGTGCTATACGTTTGGTCACTAGCAACTTTAAACATTCACCATTTTGACACTAATTAATTATTAGCCTTATTATTTTCCAGAAAACTTTTTTGGATCATAATGAACAACTTTCTGACTGAAATTTCTCTGTTACTCAAAATTCGTCCGTTAAATGAGAGCCGTAAAGATTGTAATTCGTGATTTTTACATTAATAAAGAAAAAAATTAATAACAATTTTGTTTATAAAGAAAACCACTTTTTTCTTTTTTTATCATTCGTAGAATACCTTAAGACGTATTTTCTTTTTTGTTTCATTGAAAAATGTTTTAAATTGGCTGAAATATTGCGGGTTGAACTGAAAAATGTCATTAAATTTATAGTTTAAAAAAACAGTTTTTCCCAAATAATTCGAAAACGGTAATAAATAGAAAAAAATTTCATAAGAAAAAAAGATGCGGAATGAAATTTTCTATAAGGATGTGTATTTAAAATATTTAAATTCAGAAAGTTGAATTTTGATTGTTCAGGAGACTTAGATTTCGGCCGAGAAGAATTTACGTGCCCTTCTACGATCCGGCGGCTCAATTGTATTTAGTAGGAGTTAGTTCTAAACTGATTAATATTATGCGTGATTTTTATTCTAAAGCTTTGACAAAAATTAGAACTACCCGCGTGGAAATAGTCAACTCTGGAATCACCCTTGCGGAATATGTACTATAACACAGATAAACCTTGGGAAAAGTTGTAACCAACCCAATACGAAATCCTAGAAAAACCGTGGCTTATGAACGAATACAAGACAATTGCTAGAGCTGGCAGAACCATAGGACTTTAAAAAAAACAGTTTGCCAATATGTAATTTATTAATTTACGACTGCAAAAAAAGACTGGCAAAAGAGTGGACACAGGAAATACCCACTAATTTTAAATAAACAAAGCTTTAAAATATTGGGAAAATCTTACCTCAAGGTGTGCCTGGCACAAAAGTGGCAATTGAGTTGCACAAACAATTATTTTCTTTTTCTTCATTTAAACTTAACAAACCTGAAAAACCCTGGCTCAAAGCTTACACACACCTCAAACTGTAACAACCATGGCAAAATAATATTTTTCGTTAAACTTAAATTTCCTAGACTGTAAAAAGCCACTATCAACTTTTCACCAACCCAAAACTGTCATTACCACGGCAAAAGCATTTTTTTATTTAAATGATCTTTTAAAAACTGGGAAAAGCCAGTACCAACTTTTCACCAATCCAAAACTGTCATTACCGCGGCAAAAGCATTTTTTTATTTAAATGACATTTTAAAAACTGGGTAAAGCCAGGATCAACTTTTCACCAACCCAAAACTGTCATTACCGCGGCAAAAGTATGTTTTTTATTAAAATGACTATTTAAAAACTGGGAAAAGCCAGTACCAACTTTTCACCAATCCAAAACTGGAATTACAGCGGTAAAAGCATTTTTTTTTATTTAAATGACCTTTAAAAAACTGGGAAAAGCCAGTACCAACTTTTCACCAACCCAAAACTGTCATTACCACGGCAAAAGCATTTTTTTTATTTAAATGACCTTTTAAAAACTGGGAAAAGCCATTACCAACTTTTCACCAATCCAAAACTGGAATTACAGCGGTAAAAGCATTTTTTTTTATTTAAATGACCTTTAAAAAACTGGGAAAAGCCAGTACCAACTTTTCACCAACCCAAAACTGTCATTACCACGGCAAAAGCATTTTTTTTATTTAAATGACCTTTTAAAAACTGGGAAAAGCCATTACCAACTTTTCACCAATCCAAAACTGGAATTACAGCGGTAAAAGCATTTTTTTTTATTTAAATGACCTTTAAAAAACTTGGAAAAGCCAGTACCAACTTTTCACCAACCCAAAACTGTCATTACCACGGCAAAAGCATTTTTTTTTATTTAAGTGACCCTTTAAAAACTGGGAAAAGCCATTACCAACTTTTCACCAATCCAAAACTGGAATTACAGCGGTAAAAGCATTTTTTTTTATTCAAATGACCTTTAAAAAACTGGGAAAAGCCAGTACCAACTTTTCACCAATCCAAAACTGTCATTACCGCGGAAAAAGTATGTTTTTTATTAAAATGACTATTTAAAAACTGGGAAAAGCCAGTACCAACTTTTCACCAATCCAAAACTGGAATTACAGCGGTAAAAGCATTTTTTTTTATTTAAATGACCTTTAAAAAACTGGGAAAAGCCAGTACCAACTTTTCACCAACCCAAAACTGTCATTACCACGGCAAAAGCATTTTTTTTATTTAAATGACCTTTTAAAAACTGGGAAAAGCTATTACCAACTTTTCACCAACCCAAAACTGTCATTACCACGGCAAAAGCATTTTTTTTATTTAAATGACCTTTTAAAAACTGGGAAAAGCCATTACCAACTTTTCACCAATTCAAAACTGTCATTACCACAGCAAAAGCATTTTTTTATTATGAATGACATTTTAAACGCTGGGAAAAGCCAGTACCAACTTTTCACCAATCGAAAACTGTCATTACCGCGGCAAAAGCATTTTTTTATTTAAATGACATTTTAAAAACTGGGTAAAGCCAGGATCAACTTTTCACCAACCCAAAACTGTCATTACCACGGCAAAAGCATTTTTTTATTTAAATGACCTTTTAAAAACTGGGAAAAGCCATTACCAACTTTTCACCAATCCAAAACTGGAATTACAGCGGTAAAAGCATTTTTTTTTATTTAAATGACCTTTAAAAAACTGGGAAAAGCCAGTACCAACTTTTCACCAACCCAAAACTGTCATTACCACGGCAAAAGCATTTTTTTTATTTAAATGACCTTTTAAAAACTGGGGAAAGCCATTACCAACTTTTCACCAATCCAAAACTGGAATTACAGCGGTAAAAGCATTTTTTTTTATTTAAATGACCTTTAAAAAACTTGGAAAAGCCAGTACCAACTTTTCACCAACCCAAAACTGTCATTACCACGGCAAAAGCATTTTTTTTTATTTAAATGACCCTTTAAAAACTGGGAAAAGCCATTACCAACTTTTCTCTAAACCAAAACTGTCATTACCACAGCAAAAGCATTTTTTTATTATGAATGACATTTTAAACACTGGGAAAAGCCAGTACCAACTTTTCACCAATCCAAAACTGGAATTACAGCGGCAAAAGCATTTTTTTATTTAAATGACTTTTTAAACACTGGGAAAAGCCATTACCAACTTTTCACCAACCCAAAACTGTCATTACCACGGCAAAAGCATTTTTTTATTTAAATGACCTTTTAAAAACTGAGAAAAGACAATATGAACTTTTCACCCACCCGAAACTGGCATTATCAAGGCAAAAGCATTTTTTTATTCTAACTGACCTTTTAAAAACTGGAAAAAGCCAGTACCAACATTTTACCAATCCGAAACTGTCATTACCGCGGCAAAAGTATTTTTTTTATTTAAATGACTTTTTAAAAACTGGGAAAAGACAATATCAAATTTTCGTCTGTTCAAAACTGGAATTACAGCGGCAAAAGAATTTTTTTTATTTAAATGTCTTTTTAAAAACTGGGAAATGACAATATCAATTTTTCACCTATTTAAAACTGGAATTACAGCGGCAAAAGCATTTTTTTAATTTAAATGACCTTTTAAAAAGTGGGAACTATTTATAATAAAAAAAGTTTTTGTGTTATAAAATTGTATTAATATTTTGTAAATTTTGTGATTGTCAACAGTGAATGATTTACTTAAATAATAAATTAAATAATAATTTATTCAAAATTTAAATTTGTAATTTCAATTTTTATTAATCAGCGATTTATTTATCACTGGTATTAAAATATTATCAGAATTAAACGTAATTATTAGAATTAATAGAAAATATATTAATTAATAATAATAATAATAATATTTCAAATCTTAAATTGTGTCTTCATCTTCATCATCTTGTTCTTCTCCTTCTTCCTCCTCTTCTTCAGAAGAGGAAGACTTTTCTTCATTTTCACTCTCTTCTTTATTCTCCTCTTCTTTTTTCTGACTTTCTTTCTCATCTTTTTTCTCTGCTTTTATTTCAGGTTTATTTTTAGGGTGTCGAAGCGTGCAACACTGATTATTCAAGACCTCTATGTACTTTTCATAAGTATATTTTTTATTCTTCCCCTTAATATAATCTATAGTGAAAAATATTTTATGTATAAATATATAGAACAATTAAATTCATAAATATTTTACAATTTTAGATGCAATCTTTCAATTTTAAACGGATATTTACTATAGACTGCGTTTCTTATGAATACAGGAATGGCTTTTCCGGGTCTTCCTTTTCTGCTGTGTCCGAGCGCTGTCATAGTTTTCAGTTCCTCTGGTCCAACTAATTCGAGCATGAGCCTCCTTATCATTTCTTCTGGACGTGATTTAAATCTTGTTATTTCAGCTTCTCTTCTCGGATTTAGATACAATTCATCATTTCTTATTTCCGCTATTTTCATATTATCTTGTCCAGAGAAATTCGATCCCTTAAATAAGAACAAATTTGTTTTTTAATTTGTATATATACACAACATAACATATATTAATATATATTCTTATTCAAGAACCTGAAAGTAATTGGAAGTATTTTTTCCTTCTAGTTTTCCACGAAGAGCGCCAGCTATAGTTTCAATAAACACAACGGTTTCCTCAGACACTAAAAAAATATTGTTTATTAGTTTTAAAATTTTGAAATTGTAAAATATAGTCTTATCAAAGAAAATATATTTTTATTAATTTACCAGTTTAAAATTTCAATTATATTTTTTTAATTCATTATATAAAATTGTAAATAAAATAAAACTTAGCAAACCGCTTGGAAAAAAAAATCGTGGTTCCTTGAGACGTTCTTTTTTGGTCGTTAACATTTTCCAAATTTGTTGATGCAGAATTGTTAGAAGTTGATGCAGTAATTGATTGGTTAGTCGTTTTAGATGTGTCTTTGATTTCAGTGTCAGTTGTAGTCAACTTTTCAAGAGCAAAATCTGGAGCTTCTTCTACTTTTTTCTGATTATCGGTTATTTTCGATGATTCAGCAGGCACTTTATAAAAAAACGAAATTTTTTTGGTTATATAATATTTTAAAATAATGTTTTTATTATTTAAATAATTAATTATTAATAATTATTATTACTATATAAAAATTAATCAATGAAAAAATAATAAAATATTTTTAAAGGCAAAGTTTATGCATATGTCGATTCCAGAAAATTTTGCGGAAATAGTTTTAAATGGAAATACTTTTTAAATTATATAAAAAAAATCTGTATAGTTTAACAGTATTTTTAAAGTTAATTGAAATAAATTACAATTTTGATTTTTCAAGTTATTAGCAACATTTCGCAGTCTATCATTCCTTGGCAAACTTTTCACTTGAGCCGATTTTTTAGGTAACTTTGCAGGGGGAGGAATTTCTGGATCCGCAATTTTTACAGTTTTTCTCTCCGCGACCGGTTTAGTGTTTCCTAAAAAGATTCGAAAAAAATTTAAAAAAAACTTCTTTAAATTCACATTATAATAGTTATTTTTGAAGAACAGAAAAACTAGACTTTTAAAAATAACGTTTTCAGAATTTAGTATGAATTAAATTACACTTAATAATAAATTGTAATTACTTTTATTTCTCGACGAAACAGTAGTTGTTGACTGCTTATCACGTTTAGATGCTCCTTTAGTCTCTGTAGTGTCAGCTTCAGTCAATTTTTCATCGTCGAAGTCTCGATCTGATGCAGAATTTTCCTCATCTGTCATATCGTCGGTTATTTTCGATGATGTTTCTGGGTCAGTAACTTGTGACGATTTTCCAGCAGTAACCGGTTTAGTTTTACCTAATGAAATTAAAAACATATTAGAAAATTTCTTTTTAAAAAACATTTATGCATAAATAATTTCAATTTATTTCAATAGAAGTTCAAGTCAATTTTTCATAGAGCAAAATCTGGAGCTATTATTGCTTTTTTATTTTGGGTTATTTTCGATAATTAAGCAGCCATTTTTTTAAGAAATGTAATTTTTTTGGTTATATAATACTTATAAATTAATGTTTATATTCTTTAAATAATTAATTTATTATTACTACAATAGAAACTTATAAATTGAAAAATATAAAAATATTTTTAAATGGAAAAGTTTATACATCTCTAAATTCCAGAAAATTTTGCAGAAATAGTTTTAAATGGAAATAATTTTTTTAATTACATAAAAAATATCTCTAGTTTGATAATATTTTTTAAAGTTAATTGAAATAAATTACAATAATTTTGATGTTTCAAATCATCAGCAATATTTCGCAGTTTATCATTCTTTGGTAAATTTTTGACTTGAGCCGATTTTTTAGGTAACTTTGCAGGGGGAGGAATTTCTGGATCCGCAATTTTTACAGTTTTTCTCTCCACGACCGGTTTAGTGTTTTCTAAAAAGATTCGAAAAAAATTAAAAAAGAACTTCTTTAAATTCACATTATAATAGTTATTTTTGAAGAACTGAAAAACTAGACTTTTAAAAATAACGTTTTCAAAAATTAGTATGAATTAAATTACACTTAATAATAAATTGTAATTACTTTTATTTCTCGACGAAACAGTAGTTGTTGACTGCTTATCACGTTTAGATGCTCCTTTAGTCTCTGTAGTGTCAGCTTCAGTCAATTTTTCATCGTCGAAGTCTCGATCTGATGCAGAATTTTCCTCATCTGTCATATCGTCGGTTATTTTCGATGATGTTTCTGGGTCGGTAATTTGTGACGATTTTCCAGCAGTAACCGGCTTAGTTTTACCTAATGAAATTAAAAACATATTAGAAAATATATTTAATTTTAATTATACTATAATTTTACTTAAATTAATTAACCGACAACAAATATTGTTATGAGTAATTAATTTTTTAAGTTATTTTTTTAATTACATTATAATTTTTTTAAGCTTTGAAAAATAAAATTATTTAATTATTTTGTTATTAGATCACTTTTTCCATTAAAAGGTTATACTGCTCTTAATTTTATTTCAATTATAATTAAATATATTTAAAAATTTTATCATCTTGAATAGTAATTTATTTTAATTTTAATTGTTTAAAATTTAATTGATTAATTTTTATTTTATTTCATTTGTAATTAAATATATTTAAAAAATGTTTCATCTTGAATAGTAATTTATTTTAATTTTATTTTATTTCATTTGTAATTAAATTATTTAAATTTAAATTAAATTATTTAAATTTTTATTAATATATATATTTTTAAAATTAGTTTTTATTATTTTTTATTTATTTAACAATTCAATTTGATTCTATTTAACATTTATTACCTTCATTTGTAGTAGGAAAAACTGGAGGTAATTTGAAAATCACTTCGTTTACTTTCTCTTGTGCCTTCTTTTTTTCATTGTTGACCATTTTTGATTTTTCTTTAAAAATTTTCTTTTCCTTTGCTAATGTCGAACTATTCTCGGACTTTCGTTTGCCTTCTTTCAAAATTTCTCCAGTCTTTGTGACGTTCAATTTTTCAAGGTACTTTTTATCTTCTAAAAGTTTTAAAAAATTAACTTTTTAATGTTTACTTTTAACTAATTTTTACTGTATCAGGGTTGCTACAATGTCTGGAAACCTGGAAAACCTGGAAATATCAGGGAATTTTATTTTGTATGGAAAAGTCAGGGAATAGTCAGGGAAAAATGAGAAAACACCTGGAAAATAATTTTCTGTTAATATTATGTAAAAATAATTTATTTGATAATAAAAAATCAGTCACTGATTTAAATAAAGTATGTAAATAAATTTAAAAAAATTATGGAATCAATAGAAATTTTGTGAAATTCAACTGAAAATAATTAAATTTGTTAAAGAATTTCATTAGAAACTTTTTAACAAATAGAATTTTCAAAGTATTTTAATTTAACAATTGATAAATAATTGAATTTTATAAAGAGTCACATTCTAATGTATTTGTTATTTAGTTTCAAAATTCATAATTTAAATTTTTATTGGTTAATTTTATATAAACACACGCTTAAAATTTTTTAATAAAATTGGATTTTTGCAAATTTTTTTTGAAAATTTTGAAAAATAAGATTTTTAAAATTTTTTAATTCTATCGTTTCAAGATATTTGAATTTTTATAAACAAAAAATTCAAAATTTTTGAATTAATTGAAATTTCTTTACGTTTAATTTTATTTATTGAAAATAATTTAATTTCTTTTAAAAAATGTTATTTAAATTATATTATTATGTTATTATTCAATAATTATGATTATTAAACTTCTCTTAAGTTTTTATAATTTTAAATTTCTGAATGATCAAATAAATGATATTTATTTATTTCTTGAGCAAATTAAATTTTTATTACACAGGATAAAATCAGTCTGACTCCGTTTACACTTTAAATTCAACCTTGAAATTAGGCTGAATGTAAGACTTTTTATTTATTTATTCACTAATTAATTATTTTTATTTATTTACTTATTAAATAAATAATTAATTATTAGGTACTGCTTAGTATTGTCAAAAATTTTAATAAAATTCTTCGCAAAAATTAAATTATATTCATAAATAATAGCATTCTTTGGAAGGATTTAATTACTTTCATAAAAAGTATAGTCAAATTCCTTGCAGAAAATCAATTATTAGGGTAGAGTGGGGTAAAAAAGCCACATTTTTACTTTTGATGCTGTAAAATCTGTATTTAAAATTTTTTTCTCAAATTTCAAATTGTTATTGAAAGTTTAGTTATTAAGCTTGAAAATTCTTGACGGAAATATTTTTTATCTCATGAAAGGACTAAGTTATAAGAGTTTTACGGAAGCACTGTAAGTGGCTTTTTTGCACCACCTGGTGGGGTGAAAAAGCCACCCTATGATTTTAGCAAAACATGTTATCAATTTAGGTATTTTTATAGTTTTCCTTTATTTATATAACAAATAGTCTTATTTGAAAAATATTTTAATAATTATGAAAGAGTTTTTAGCAAGCAAAATTGAAAATTATATTGAGTTTACCTTTTTTCGATTTGCACTGCCAATTTTTCGTACCTTTTCTAGAAGTTCTCTTTAAGTTTCACCACAGATAACATATTTCGTTGCAACCGTTTATTCATTGTTTATTTTTTTAATGCACTTTGAACTGCTTTTTCGTCGTATTTAATTAATTTTATTAAATAAACACGAGAAATTTTGTAAAATAAGAAGGTTAGTTTAAATAGAAAACAAGTGAATTTCACAAAATATTCAATGGATTTTTTGCCCTGGCTTTTTTACACCCAAGACCAGTTATTAGAAAAGCAAAAATAAATTGTTAATTCAGTTCAATTTCCAAAAATTAACATTGTATACGTTTTCGGTATACTTTTCTCCTTATGTACAAACATTTATTTTTAATATTCGTTCACTTAATCAGACTGTAATATGTTTGAAAAGTTCACCAAAATGTTTTCAAAAAAGCAACAAAAAATTAAAATTACAATAAAAACAATATTAATCTAGGTACAACATTCAAACTAGATTCAAAAGTTGCGTATTACCTAATAGTATTCATATTCTAAACAGCTGATAAATCGGCTTTATAGTTTTTAAATAAAACTCAAATGGCTTTTTTACACCATGGCTTTTTTACCCCACTCTACCCTATCAATATAATTTTAATAAAATTGAAAAATAAAATTTTCAATTATAATTATGAACAGACAAGATTATTTTTTAAAAAGTTAAAAAAATTCTTTGTCTAACTTAATTATTTTCCAAATTTTCAATTAAAATTATTAAAAAAAACATTATTCTCAAAAATTTCAAGAAACTCGTCAAAAGAATTTAATTATTCATAAAAAATAAAAAAAACTTTTAAAGCCATTTGTAGATTTAAATAATAAACACCCTGAAAACCATAAAATTTTGAAATATTTTATTTTCGCCAATGAAAAAATGTTTAAAACTGAGTTATTTTTTTAGAAGTGATTAATATAACAATAAAATATGCTATGTTTGCATAAATTTTGCTTTTTAATTAATTACTTTTTATATAAATCACACTTATAATGTGTATGGAAAAATATTGTTTGAGACCTGGAAAACCTGGAAAAGTCAGGGAATTTCATTCGAGAAAAATTGTAGCAACCCTGTGTATGAAAAAATAAATATAAATATTCGAAAATGTGTCATATTGTTCAAAACAATCAAAAGAATAAATTGAAGAAATAAATAAAATCTGAATTTATAAATAACTAAGAATAATTAATTGAAAATTTAGCTTTTTGAATCAATTTAAAAAATTTAGATTGTTAAATGATAATACTTTATAAAGAAAAAAATGTTATTTAAGTTAAAGATGTCATTTAGTCTGATATATGTGATAATAATTTCCTAAACTTACCACTTCTTTTGAGAAGGATTGCTGCATAATCCTTTCCATCGAAAGTCATCCAAATTTTTTCTCCTTCCTCCTTGATTTTCAAATTATCGTCTTGTTCGACAACACTTTTATTTTTTTCTTTCTTCCAAAATAGAAGGCAATACATTTTTGCTATTCGATTAGGATAAAATAATCCTAATTAATTCTTTATTAGAATAAAATTTATGTCTTTACCATCTGACACGAACTGACAGATTGTAATGAATAAAAAAAGAAACACAGTTAATAATTGTATAAAACGAATGCTAACTTCAAAGAGTAAAATTTACGCGTTTATTTTCGAATGAATATTGAAATAAAATTTTCAAAACTTTTATGTTATTTTAAAAAGTACTCAATTCTGGTCGTTAGAATATCTGTACACAAGTAAAAGTAAAAAAAATTTTACAGAAATGTGAAAATAAAGATTGTATAAATTAATTGGCATATATGCGCGTTTTGATGTTTTTAAAAATTGAAAAACGTTTATTAGTTTGTCAAAAGAATCTGAACAGAAAGTTTAAAAATAAATATTAGTTATAATTAAAAATGTAAATATTTGTTTATTCTAGTTTGCTTTATAATTTAATTTTAATTAATTAATGACAAAATAGATTTTGTCAAAATGAGAAGAAATAGGAATTTCGAAAATTATTCTATTTCTACACAGAGAAGAATTTTGTTAGCCAATCAGCAGAATAATAGAAATTTGCCAAGTTCGTCTGATTCTGTAAGATATTTGAACTTCAGTATTTAACATATTTGTTACTCAATTAAATTAATATTCGAAATTTTATTGGATTTGATATGATATAATACTCAAGTCTTTTTGGGGTTATCCAAGTTAATACTTTTATCAACTTTCTATTTAATTAAATAATTTCATAGGTTTTTAGCGGTTCTTTCCAATCTAATTTGTAAAAATAACTTCACATTTATCCAACTAAACACGTTCAATTTTTAGAGGTTTTTTTCAAAATAATTATTTATTGTTAAAATTTTCTATTGGTTAAATTAAATTAAAAATAAAGTGTATATAAAAAGAGTTTTTATAAAAATTATTATAACTTAACAAATTAATGAAATCAATAATTCTAAAAATATTGCACAAATTAACATAAAATATATAAATATAATAGTTTTTATGAATAAGTAAGTAAATATATCATAAGTAAAAAGTTAATTTTTTTAAATTAAAACTGAAACTGAAACTCTAGGGAATTGATTTGCGGGAGTGGAATAATGGTAAATTACTTATAGAATTTTAAAAGGATTTTGCTTCAATAATTTTGATTTTGCTTCATTAATTAACTCTTCATTTTACATGACAAAATTGCAAAAGCTATACTGATGTACAAAATACTGAAATATTACAAGCTCGTATTTTATTATAGGTTAGAAAAAAAGTTTCATAGAAAAAGCTCTATAAATCCAAAAAAATCACAATTTTTTATAACATTAAAAAATTATATGATTTTATATAATTAGTAATCCTAATGATGGAATTTTCAATCCTTTTACATTCGATACTTATTGTAAAAAAATATAAATGTTGATTTTAACTATTTTAAAAAATTTGTTGCATTATTTTTTTTTATTACATTATTTATTATATGGGTTTTTAAAAATATATTTCGAAATAAAATAGTGGGTTTAATTTTCGTCATTTTTATTCTTAAATTATTTAAAGTAAATAATTATTTAACAAAAAATAAATCTCTATGTAATTTTATTAATTTGAAGGGATTTATAATTTAATTTTTGATAATGTTGTAAAAAGTGCTGTATATGACCCTCATTTCTTACTCTCAAAAAATTATTTACAAAAATTTATTCATTAAAAAGTAAAAAGTTCATTCATTAAAACACTTCAAACAAGAATTTATAACATTGTTGTAATATAATAACAAATTATTATTAGAACTAGCAAATGTTATGCGCGCTATAGCGCGTGGAATGTTGTTTTAGATTTATTATTATGCAAATCACAAAAAATTTATTTTTAAATATAAATTTTTGAATAATTTTATAATCGAAATTTTAATAATTTTCTTATTAAATTCATAATCAATTATAATTGTTTACATTTTCAAAAATTATATTAAAATTCTTCGCAATAATTCAATTATTTTCATAAATAACATTCTTCGGAAGAATTCAATTATTTTTATAAATAATAAACTAAATATGGACGTCCACATGAAAAGGGCCCATATTGTCGGTTCTAGTTTTCGAGATAATCGCAATTTAGTAATTTTGGAGCAAAATCTTAATTTTTTTTTTATTTTTTATTATCAATCTACATGTTTTGACAAGACGAATCATGCGGTTTTCATTAATTTATCGATGATTTAACTGTTTGATTTCATTGGTTCTTTAGAAAAATGAAAAGGGCCCATTTTGTCGGTCATTTGTAAAAGTAATCCGTATTTTAAAAATGGAGATGTGGAAAAATTTAAAACCTCTTGATTTTTCATCTTTAAGGTATCCTGGACTTTAAACAATTCTTATCTGAATAAGTTCCCAGAAGAACCAAAGATATTGAGTCTTTTTCGTAATTTTTGAAATGAAAATTTGGATATTGCGTCAATTTTTTTATAATAGAGGCTGTCAAAAATTTTTTAATAAGTTTAATATCTATTCTTCTTCTTCAAATGACACAATAAAATTGTACCTAATCATTAATCATGTAAAAAATGGTTTTTTATTAGAAAAACTGTCCTTTTTAGAAAAGGGCCCATATTGTCGGTTTTTCGTATTTTCAAAATTAAGAGGGGGGGATGGTTTTAAAAATTTAAATCTGTTGGTTTTTTATCTTCAAGGTGCCCTGAACTGGAAACAATTCTTATCTAAATAACTTCCAAGAAGAACCTGAGATACAACAATTAGTTGGTATCGCAATCTTTAATTCCGTTTTTCTCGAAATGAGGTTTTTGGCGTTCAAAATTTGAAATTCCGTAACTCAGCGAATTTTTAACCAAAAAAGTTCTAAGACCACACAAAATTTTCCAAATTTTGACAGGAATACGCCTATATAGATAACTCCAATAGTACCAAAATGGGCCCTTTTCATGTGAACGTCCACATATCATTAAACATATATATATTAAATTTTGAGGAAAAATGTTATACCTATTTAGAAATAGTTTTATTTTTTATCAAATTTTTAACAATTTAAATATTATTTTTCTGCTAATTTTTAAATATTTCTGTTTGCAATTTATTTTTAAAAATTTTGTCACTGTTTACTGTTATTAGTAAACATTTAATTAACAAATTTCTTGAAAACAAACAGCTTTTTTAATGCAAACTTTTTTGCATTGAATTCTCCAATTTAATATTAAAATCTAATTTTTTAGTTTTTCTACTGTATAATTTTTTAAAAATTAATTTTGTAAGAAAATATGCGCATTTGACGTAACTCAAAAATTGCCAACTTTTGCTTATTTTTCAATGTAGGTTTATCTTCATAACTTGTATTTTCACTAGTAAAGTAAAATAATATCTCGAAACGGTTTTTTTAGATTTTTCCTAAACGATCAGGAAAATGTTTAAATGTGTTATTTTCGTTTCCTGTAAAATCATGAAATTGTCACTTGATTTCTTATTTTGTTATGTCACCCTTTAAATAGTATCTATAGGGGGAAGTCCCCTAGTACAGGACACCTAAGGTTTTCATGAAATAAAATTAAAACTACTTCAAAAAATATGACTTCATTTATGAATTAATTAACTCTACAATATATAACACCAAAATCAATTAGCAAAAATAGAATATTTTGATAAACTCTTTTTTTAAGTTCAATTTAGTTTTTGTATCGAAATACTACAATTTTGAAATTGTTCCCTAGTACCGGACAGTCTAAAACTTTTAATTTTACGCGTAAGATATTATTGAGAAATGATGCAGCGATCAAAGACGTAATAAATACTTTAAATACTTTACTTTATAAATTTAATACTTAAACGTCAAAGACGTTTAATGAAGTGTTATTGCCAACGATATTGTAAAATAAAATAACCAACTTTAGAAAAAAAATTTTTTCCTTTTTTTAAATTTTTTATTTGAATTTTACAGTGCATCCTACCAAAAACACATTCACATTAAGTGTATGATTGGTTCAACGAATATTTCTATCTAATATATTCAAATAAAACAAAAGTGACTTAACTATTCACTTATTGGCTGACTTTACCTACAAAAACCAATTTTTTAACTGTCCGGTACTAGGGGACAAGCAATCCTTAAAATTATGTTATTTTATACTAACACCGTCAAGAAATTAAAAAAAACTTTTACAGTCTTGGAATTATAGTTAAACCCTCTCTTTAATGCAAGTTGAAATAAACACGTAAGCCCAAAAGTATAGTAGTAATCGCACTTTAAAATTTATACGATACAACGTCTTCTTGCTAAAAAAACAATTTAGTGCTCTCATCGTGGTCATTCACGTTATTGATAAACCGAGCACTCTGATTCTTTATTATTACGTTCTTCCGCGACTTTTTTGACAATTTTTTAATCCGATGATTTGTCATTTGTTTAAGAACTAGAAGTGTCCGGCGCTAGGTGCCGTCCGGCGTTAGCGAACTTCCACCTATATTATATTCTTCGAAAGAATTTATGTAATTATTTTTTACATTTTAATAACATTCCTTGAATACATTATATTGTTTAGGAAAACTTGAATTGTTTTAAAGACTTGAGAGAAATTGTTCATAAATTTCAATTACTCTTAAAATTTCCAATTAAAATTATTAAAGAAACTTTATTGTTTTACAAAAATGTATGTATTCAAAGAAATATTCTAAAAAATTTAATTAGGATTTTTAAAAATTTTAATAAAATTCTTCTAGGGAATTTAATTATTTTCATAAATAATAAAATTCTTCGAAGGAATTCAATTGTTCTCAAATTTTTTGCAAGAATTCCAAATGATTTTTATTATATTTAAAATTGAAAGTATTGAAAAAGAAATTTTTTTTAAAAAGTTAGGAAGCAAAAAAGCAAACAGCAACTAACTTCAAACTATTATTAATATAGATATACATATAATTTAATGGAGTTTATTTTGGGGAGTAGATTTTCTATGTATTTCAATAGAATTGCATAGAGAATATCTGGGGAATTCTCTCCAAGGAATAGGGGCCATTTATTAATTATGTAAGGGTCTCCAAGAGGAGGAGGGCTTTAAAATAGAATTAAATTTTGACGTAATATTTTTTGAAAAATTTAAATTTACCTTTTCTAACGATATTAAATTATTTAACCTTTTTTAAGGAAGTCTTAACCAAATTTACTTGCTTTCTTATACTCAAAATTATTTGATTAGTCTGAAAGTGAAGAAGATGAACCAATGAACCAAATTGTAGAAGACCCTATAGTACAACAGGAAATTGATAACACAGGTCAACAAAAAAAGACTTACTTTTTTTTTATGAGATAGCGGAATGGTTTCCTATGTATTTTTGGACGCTGAACACGATCCCGACTTCTAAAATTGCCCATCACGTCAGGATTTTGAGAAAAGTGGGGGTAAAGACCCCAAAAACGCTTTTTTGAGGATTTTCAACATTTCTTTTCTCTTTAACCTGACGTGCTAGAGACTTCCACAAGGTCTTAAATTAAAGCTTGTAATGTGCACTACAAGACCAATATCCATAAAATAAAAAAAAATTAAATTTTTTTTCAAAAAATGGGGTTGAAGACACCAAAAATTTGTGTTTTTGGATTGCTTTAATAGACTTCTTGCAATCGCTTGGATTCGCTTGAAAATGGGTACTTGGGGTTTTTGGGGTCGCTGATTACGAATCCAATATTTGTTTGCAAAAATTTAAAACGGCGAAACCAAGATGGCAGATGTAAAAATTAAGAATTGCTTGGATTCGCTTGAAAATTGTTATTTCAGGGTTTTTGGGGTCGCTGATTACGAATCCGCCATTTTTAATTTTTGCAAACTAATATCGGATTCGTAATCAGTGACCCCAAAAACCCCAAGTAACCATTTTCATGCGAATCCAAGCAATTGCAAAAAGTCTATTAAAGCAATCCAAAAACACAAATTTTTGGTGTCTTCAATCCCATTTTTTTAAAAAAAATTTTTATTTTTTTTTATTTTATGGATATTGGTCTTTTAGTGCACATTATAAGCTTTAATTTAAGACCTTGTGGAAGTCTCTAGCACGTCAGGTTAAAGAGAAAATAAATGTTGAAATTCCTCAAAAAAGCGTTTTTGGGGTCTTTACCCCCACTTTTCTCAAAATCCTGACGTGATGGGCAATTTTGGAAGTCGGGATCGTGTTCAGCGTCCAAAAATACATAGGAAACCATTCCGCTATCTCATAAAAAAAAAGTAAGTCTTTTTTTGTTGACCTGTGTAATGATATCGATATGGGTATTTATAATGATAATATGAGTACTACTGAAACAAGTAATAGTAGTAGCAGTCATTATAGTTTATCAGACAGTACTGATGAATCTGAGGAAGAAAGTGATGTATCATATGACGGTAAGTATGTAATTGTTTTAAAGACGAAATTTCATCAATTTTCTGATAAGTTGCCGTCATAAATGCATCGTAATTTCAACAAAAATTAATTTCATTAATATTATGTGTTACTCTGATTATATGTAAAAAGAGAGGGGTTAGGTATTGTACTTTCATTTTTCAACGTTTAAAACTATTGACCGTAATACAAAAAATAACTCTTCAGTAAACTAAATCAACTTATTTGATTTACAAAAAAATGTAGACGAACTACTTAGCTCAAAAATTGTGAGCGTAAGAGGGGAGTATACGTGTTTTTTGAATTTTGAAATATATAGTTATTGTACCTAATGTGCTTTTTCCTGTATATCCAATCAACCCATAAGCTTGTAGAAAACTTTCAGCAAGCTTATCTGTCAAGCTTGCACTTTTTGTTAATTTTTATAAATTTTCACTACAATCTTGAGATAAATTTACAATACAAACTTGCACCAAGTTTTCGATTCCAACTTGTAGCAAGTTTCCACATAGAAAAAAATAATTATCTATTTCAGCTAATTTTTAGCTACCTTAGCTAACCTTAATTGCTATTATATGAATAGCAATTATTGTTAGCTAATGCAGCTAATAATTAGCTAAAATAGCTAATTTGTTTTGCTAAAACAGCTAATTATTAGGTATAATAGCTAAAAATTCGCTATCCATATAATAGCAAACTCATTTTTCTCCGGGCACGGTAAGTTTCCTGGAAGCTCTAATGTTCATTGGTTTGAATCTCTGCTTGTATATTTTCAGTATTATTATTTCACGATATTACTAATATCGTTTTAATATTTTAATACCGAGTGATATTATTGTTATATGGGTAATTTTCAAGTAACTGTGATTTTTGCATGCCCCCAAAGATAAATAACAATTAAAATGATTTTTTTGCCAATTCTTTTTTTAACCACTTACTGTAAGTCTGTTCTTAGAGATACTTAATATTTAGTTCATTAACTAATCATTATCATAGTTAAAACTAAAAAAATAGGGGTTTTTAAGAGTAATTTTCATCTGAAAATATACTTCAATAACAAAAATTTATTGAAATATATAAAGAAAGTCAAATTTGGTTCACTATTTTAACGGGAAAATGTCTTATTCAAAAAATCACAGTTATTTGAAAATCACCCATATATAATATTGTGTAAAATTATTAAAGTATTACACACAAATCAGAAGCATACGTGATTTGCTGATTTATTAATTAATTTTTATTACGATTTAGAATTTCTTGATGCTGAAGATAATGAAGAAGTCGATAATTTAAGTTTAAATTCTGATGATACTTCGGAAAGCGATAATAGTGAACATATTGATGATGATGAAGAAAATGTTAATGAAGACGACATTCCACTATTTCCTGGATCACCTCTTTCAATTAAAGAAAGCGTTTTATCTATTCTTGCCCTAGTTTTACGTTTCTCTTTGCCAGGTGTAGTGACAGCTGCTATATTGGAGTTAATTGCAATGCATTGTCCTGAACCTAATAATTGCAAATCAACTTTGTATAAATTCAAAAAATATTTTGAACATTTACACAGCCCACTTACGCGACATTTCTATTGCTCTACATGTTTACGCAATCACCCGAGAGAATTATTACAGTGTCCACATTGTTTAGAAGAAAAAAAAAGTGACTACTTCATCACAATCTCTATTATTGCTCAAATTCAAGCTCTTTTTAAGCGCCGTGGTTTTCGTCAAAAATTAGAATATCGATTTAACAGAGTTAAATTTCATGAAGATTACATAGAAGATATATATGATGGTAGAATTTACAAAGAATTGTCTGAACCTGGAAAATTTCTGTCCGAGAGAAACAACATTTCATTCTCATGGTACACAGATGGAGTTAAAGTCTTCAAATCATCAAAATTTTCATTTTGGCCTATTTACCTGACAATAAATGAGCTTCCCTATGAAGAGAGATTTAAAAAGGAAAATTTGATTTTAGCTGGACTTTGGTTCGGAGAAAGTAAACCTTCTCCAAATCAATTTTTGCTACCCATTTATCATGAAATTTCTCAAATAATGGATGGCATCGATGTAGATATACCTGAAGATGAGTATGAATCAATTAATGTAAAGGGCATTATTTTATCAGGTACATGTGATTTGCCAGCTAAGGCATTGTTTCTCAATATGAAGCAGTACAATGGAAGATTTGGGTGTCACAAGTGCAAACTTGAAGGTACTAGGCTAGGAAATATTCAGGTATACAGGTATCAATGTAATGTTGAACTTCGAACTGAGGAAGAAACTTTGAGACATGCAGAAGAAGCTACTCCTGGTCATTCTGTTTGTGGTGTAAAAGGTCCTACGATTTTATCTGCTTTAGCTTATAAATGGATTAGAAGCACTGCAGTCGACCCAATGCATACTATTTTTGGAGTTTTCTTCAAATATCTTTTAACTCTATGGTTTGATCCCAATCACGCAGATGAACCTTTTTCTATTTACGATAAAGTAGATGCAGTTGATCTACGCATTAGTCAAATCAAGTTACCATATTTTGTGCAAAGACGACTTCGCTCCATAAAAGAACATCTATCTTACTGGAAGGCTTCGGAATTAAAAGTTTTTTTTCTTTTACGTGTCGCTTACAGTTTTGCAAGGTATGCTACAATCGCAATACTTTGAGCATTATAAACTACTGGTTGGTGCTGTATATCTTTTGAGTCAAAGAAGCATATCAGAAGATATGATACAAAATTCGAGCCGAATGTTACATGAATTTGTTTCACGATTTGAAAATCTGTATGATGTTCGTTACATGACGAATTGTTTACATTCTCTGATTCACTTTCCTGAAATTGTTCGCGAATTGGGTCCTCTGTTCGTATACTCGTGTTTCACATATGAAGATATTAAGGGGAAGCTTAAAAATTTAGTTCATGGAAGCAAAGGTGCGCAACTGCAAATATATTTTGGCACTTCTTTGTTCATTAATACATTTACCTTAAGTAAAGATCAGCTTAACGAAGAGTCAAAGCCTTATGCATTCTGCAAGAAGCATATTTGTTGTACCAAACAATTGAGATTGTGTCAGATTTATGAAGGTGCTTATGTTGTTGGTGGGTTTTCTAGAATGCAAATACCAGACGATGTTCGTCAAGCGCTTTTAGTTAACCGAATTCAAGGCACGAAATACAAGATTTTCAGAAAATTAATGAAAAATAAAATGATTTATATGTCGGAGATATATACTAGAGCTAAGGTCACTAATTCTACATGTGCAGAGTACACTGTAAACAATGAAAGAAGATTTGGAATTATAAGATTATTTATTAAAGTTTCTTTTTGTGAATGCCGAAATCACTGCAATTGTCTTGCAAACTACTATGCCGTAATTAGAAAATATGACTCTGAACTTGCGTTTCCGTCAACAGTTGTACCACAAATAGGGTTGAATTTTGTTTATAAAATATTCCAAATCCCAGAACAAATGGATGTTGTAGATGTAGCATTTTTACAAAATCTTTGTTTCTTCATAACTACACAAGAACAAAATAATTTATCAACATTTGCTGTTAAACCAGTAAACGTAATTGAGAATGAATAGAAACATATCGCTATACTACTTCTGACTTGTTTTATTCGAATTGAAACATATTGATACTATTTTTGACTCGAGTTATTCACCATATGTATAGTCGTACAATGCATGCGCCACAATTTTGGCTTTCTAAAACCAATTGAGAATGAATAGAAACATATCGCTAATATTTTTGATTCAAGTTAATACGTGTAAAGGTAAAATAATATTACAAACTTTTATTCAATTTTCAAGATAAAATATTTTATTGTCTACATCTCACATTGAAAATTACTTTCAATTTATACATCTGTTTCATACATATTTTATCATTTTTTAGGCAAACATGACAACAATGGTTCAGAATTCGAAGTTTATCGTTACTACTAGGTCAAAATTCTGTTATAAATAATGTAAAAAAATATTGCACTTAACATTACTCAACAATATTAATAGAACGAGGAGCTCATTATTGTATTATGTGGGAAACTTTACGATGAATGTGAGTGATATTTGTGTAATTATTATAATTTTATGGTTAAATTTTGTTAACATTTTACAAAATTAAATAGGAAAGGTGGTCTTTTTTGTTAATAACAATTGTTTTACTTATTAATTATTATTTTACTATGACACTCTGGGTCATTTTTTACACAGGAGAACTTTTGTCGATGGCAAATATCTGTATCCTGAAATTTTATCAAAAATAGTTCACAATATTTATAAGAAATAATAACATTTACCTACATATTTATCTAATTTAATAACTATTATACAAATTTAAAAAAAAATTGTCTTATTGTTGATGATGGTGAATAATAATGGTTTCAATAGATGGTTACTTTAAAAACAGTTCTGAACATAAATTGGTAATTCGTTTTTAAAAACATTAACAAATATGTCACAAAGCTTTTATATAATAAAATTATTAATAGAATAAATTTTTATAGACATTTTTATTGCAATTAATTTCAATTTAGCATTATAATATTGTTTTACTTATTATGAAAGATAAAAATGAGCAACAGAAGAAGAAAGTTTAAAGGGGTAAATGTAGAAACTTAAAAACGAGTAGTCAGCACCACTCAAATGGGATCAATGGAAGAAAATGCAGGTAAAATAAATCACTTAAATATTTATTGAATCGATCATACATAAAAAATCTTTCTAACTACATTTTTATAATTTCTATTATTTGCTACTGACATTTTCTTATATGTTTTTGTTTACTTCTGTATTGGGAAAGACTTTATAAAATATTTAAATCTTTAAGAAAATGAAATTTGTAAAAATATAAAAAGTTACATTTTTAAATATCTAATGTTGCTTGAATTCAAAACATGTTTTTTTAAATTGTTACTCCCAAACAATGTAAATTTTAATTTGTTCAAAGATTACTGATAATTTTTTAAAATTCAACTTTTTTTAAGGACAAGATCGAAGGTAGCTGTAAAAGCAAAGGAAAGTGATACAAGAAAAGAAGGTAGTGGTAAAACAGAAATGACGAAAATAATAATAATATAATATCGCGTAGAGAAAAAAAAACTAAGCAGGAAAAGATAATCTTGATGAGAAAAGAAAAAGAAAACATCAATTCGGACAAAACCGGAGTGAACTCTCAGTAAGAGAAAAAGGAAAGGTTCCAACAAGAAAGACAATCAATATTAATTTGAACTATCAGAAATTATTTCAAAGTTGAATCTTACTTTTTAAAATAATATCATTTACCAATTACCAAAATAAAATAATAAAAACAATTATAATAATTATTTAATATGACTTATAATTCACAATAAAAACTTACTTTTTCTCAAGCATTGATCCCTGCTGTTTTAAAAAAGTTGGTATAAATGAAAAAATAGCTTTCGTAGCATTAATTATACTTTTATGAGTCGTCTAACTTTGAGCCAGTCATTTCCAAGTTTTTAACAGGTCATTCAAAATATAAAAATGCTTTTGCGGCGGTATTTCCAGTTATGGGTTTGTAAGAAGTTGATACTGGCTTTACCCAGTTTTTAAAATATCACTCAAAATATAAAAATGCTTTTGCGGCGGTATTTCCAGTTTTGGGTTTGTGAGAAGTTGATACTGGCTTTACCCAGTTTTTAAAATATCACTCAAAATATAAAAATGCTTTTGCGGCGGTATTTCCAGTTTTGGGTTTGTGAGAAGTTGATACTGGCTTTACTCAGTTTTTAACAGGTCACTCAAAATATAAAAATGCTTTTGCGGCGGTATTTCCAGTTTTGGGTTGGTGAAAAGTTGATACTGGCTTTACCCAGTTTTTAAAATATCACTCAAAATATAAAAATGCTTTTGCGGCGGTATTTCCAGTTTTGGGTTTGTGAGAAGTTGATACTGGCTTTACCCAGTTTTTAGAATATCACTCAAAATATAAAAATGCTTTTGCGGCGGTATTTCCAGTTTTGGGTTGGTGAAAAGTTGATACTGGCTTTACCTAGTTTTTAACAGGTCATTCAAAATATAAAAATGCTTTTGCGGCGGTATTTCCAGTTTTGGGTTTGTGAGAAGTTGATACTGGCTTTACCCAGTTTTTAAAATATCACTCAAAATATAAAAATGCTTTTGCGGCGGTATTTCCAGTTTTGGGTTTGTGAGAAGTTGATACTGGCTTTACTCAGTTTTTAACAGGTCACTCAAAATATAAAAATGCTTTTGCGGCGGTATTTCCAGTTTTGGGTTGGTGAAAAGTTGATACTGGCTTTACCTAGTTTTTAAAATGTCATTCAAAATATAAAAATGCTTTTGCGGCGGTATTTCCAGTTTTGGGTTTGTGAGAAGTTGATACTGGCTTTACCCAGTTTTTAACAGGTCACTCAAAATATAAAACTGCTTTTGCGGCGGTATTTCCAGTTTTGGGTTTGTGAAAAGTTGATACTGGCTTTACCCAGTTTTTAAAATGTCATTCAAAATATAAAAATGCTTTTGCGGCGGTATTTCCAGATTTGGATTTGTGAGAAGTTGATACTGGCTTTACCCAGTTTTTAACAGGTCATTCAAAATATAAAAATGCTTTTGCGTCGGTATTTCCAGTTTTGGGTTTGTGAGAAGTTGATACTGGCTTTACCCAGTTTTTAACAGGTCACTCAAAATATAAAACTGCTTTTGCGGCGGTATTTCCAGTTTTGGGTTTGTGAAAAGTTGATACTGGCTTTACCCAGTTTTTAAAATGTCATTCAAAATATAAAAATGCTTTTGCGGCGGTATTTCCAGATTTGGATTTGTGAGAAGTTGATACTGGCTTTACCCAGTTTTTAACAGGTCATTCAAAATATAAAAATGCTTTTGCGTCGGTATTTCCAGTTTTGGGTTTGTGAGAAGTTGATACTGGCTTTACCCAGTTTTTAACAGGTCACTCAAAATATAAAAATGCTTTTGCGGCGGTATTTCCAGTTTTGGGTTTGTGAGAAGTTGATACTGGCTTTACCCAGTTTTTAACAGGTAACTTAAAATATAAAAATGCTTTTGCGGCGGTATTTCCAGTTTTGGGTTGGTGAAAAGTTGATACTGGCTTTACCCAGTTTTTAAAATGTCATTCAAAATATAAAAATGCTTTTGCGGCGGTATTTCCAGTTTTGGGTTTGTGAGAAGTTGATACTGGCTTTTTCCAGTTTTTTAAAGGTCATTTAAAATAAAAAATGCTTTTGCGGCGGTATTTCCAGTTTTGGGTTGGTGAAAAGTTGATACTGGCTTTTCCCAGTTTTATGTCATTCAAAATATAAAAATGCTTTTGCCAAGGTAGTGCCAGTTTTGTCTTAAATTAATAAATTACATATTGGCAAACTGTTGTATTTAAAGACCTATGGTTCTGCCAGCCCTAGCATCTCTCTTGTATTCGTTCATAAGCCATGGTTTTGCTAGGATTTCTTATTGGGTTAGTTACAACTTTTCCCAAGGTTTATCTTCGTTATAGTACATATTCCGCAAGGGTGATCCCAGAGTTGACTATTTCCACGCGGGTAGTGAGGGTTCGACGGATGAGATGAATGTTACATCCGGTGTTCTACATGGTGAAGTCCTCAGAACATTTACATTTATTTCTTTTATATCTGATATGGAATGTTTTCTCATTGATCGAGGTTGTAGAGGTATTTCAGTTGATAATTATACTGAAATTGATATATTAGGGTATGCGGATGATTATGTTCTTCTTGCTGATTCACCTCTGGAATTTGGAAAAATGTTCAGGTGGTGAATGAATATACTTATCTGGGTATCCCCTTTCATAATTCCTGTTCTTTTAAACCTGCAGCAAGAAAATTCGTCAGTGATGCTAACAACGCCGTAAGATCGATCTTGAGAATAATTTATTTAATTAAATCTAGCTTATGTGAATCTTGTGTCAAAGTGTTTGATTCATTGTCATTGAGCATTTTATTTTACGGATGACAGATTTGGGGAGTCAGCTTTTTAGAATGCATTGAGAAGGTGCAACATTCTTTTTTCAAGAAACTGTTGTCTCTCCCTATTTGTTCACCTAATTATGCGGCAAGACTGGAAACAGACAGTTTGCATCTTTCTTACAAAATTTTTAAATTCAAAATTTCCTGGGTAAATAAAATTTTTGCAATAGACATTTCACCGTACCCTAGGAGGTATTTTGAAAAGTTATTAAAATTGGCAAAAACTAACCAGAATTATTTTAATTCGCTGGTTCAATTAAGGTGTCAATTTTTGTATCCTTGTGGTCTTTCTGAATTGTGGGAAAATATGAATCCTAATAACTTTGATTTTAACTTAGAATTTGTTCTTGACAAGTTTGCTAAACATTTAAAATCACGTGATGTGGAATGCTTTAATTCTTCAAAAAGTCTCGCAATTTATCCCCACCTTTCCAAGTAGTAAATCAGAAATATTTATTTTTAAAGATCAATATCTTGTGAAGATAACTAAAGTTACCTTGAGTAGCAACATTAATGGCAAGCACTCGTGCGGATTTATTATTAAGAGAAATGAATGTTTAGGCAACTAGTTTTTTATTAGTAGAAGTGGAATTTATTCTTCCGTCTATTTAGCTAACTAATTTTAATATTTTCCATGTCAAACGCAACTATTTAGAATTAATAAATGTGAATCAGTAATTACATCTATAAAAATAGTTGTCCAGGCAGAAATTTCCATTATCAAACGTAGTTGATGAACGATCCACTACTAATATAATACTATTTTTCAGTACTGACTTTCTGTATAACTTGTGCTATTAGGAACTCCGGCATTTTACTGGCTTAGTACGTATACTGAAAGAAATTATTCGTGATTACTGTGAGGGAGCCGTCCATATACTACGTTACGATAATTTTTGAAAATTTTGCCTTCCTCCATGTAATACGTAATATATGGAAGATCCCGAGAATTTTGGCTAATACTGCCGTATTGTATTGTTGGATTTGTTACTGTGATACGATATCTCTATTTTAGCCATTCTATTTTGTTTGTTTCGAAGACGTCTGCGCAAGAAGACTACACTGAAAAAAATTCTGTGTGGCTGACACATGTGTGGTGATGGCGCTACATTCTCTTGCCTCGAGTGCTCTGCCCTTCGGTTTTCAGGTGCGTCAACGAATCTCGAGAGCACGTAGCCTTCCCGAATAGACGGGGAGGCTGTCATACTGATATCTCGAGATTGGTGCAACCTCGTATTGAGCACGTGGTATTTTCTCGCGGTGAGGTAGCGTTCCCTTGAGAGCTAATCTCCCTTCCGAAATCGGGATAGTACTTACCATCTGATCTGTGTGGTAGCCACATTCGTAGGTAAGGTAGCGACACAGAATTTTTTTCAGTGTAGAGACAGGAGAACCAACTCGCCTGCTTGTTCATTAGGGTGGTCCTTAAAAAGGTTTTTTTCGAATTTTCTTGCTCCCAGGGGCTTAAATGCTTCCAAATTAATAGAAAAAAATTCCCTAAAAATTTGAGCTCTTAATATTAACTTTTAGATAGTCCGCACTCAAACTTAAGTTAAAATTTTTTTTTTTATTTTTTATTAATTTATTTTGATAAAATTTGGAAGGTGAATCAATACTGAGGTGTATTACGGTCTCAAACACCTAAAATCAGACAAAAGGATCTTCAAAAATATCGAAACAAATATTTTTTAGCAATGTTTTAATTTTTGAAAAAAATCGATTTTTGTATTTTTTTAAATAACTTTTTTATCTATTAATATTTTCATTAATTCTTGTCAAAATTACATTCCTGACATGAAAACAAATCGATTAATGTATGGGGCATTCCAGGCCAAATCAGAAATTATTTTGCTTTTGCATCTTAAATTTGTTTTTTAACATTTTTTTTCTTTTAGTACTCTTTGAAATGAGCTACCTTGATTTTTTTCAAATTTTTTTTATAAAGCGGTTCAGAAGATACACATTTTTGAAAAATGACGTTTTTAAGGTATTAGTCACGCAGTTGGCTCTGGTCAAAAGTTTACCGGGCCGCTTACTAGAGTGGGGCAGTGAGAGTGAGAGAGATAGTTTAACTCCCCACTCTATTCGTTCGTATGAAAATTCAAATAATTTAGTTATTTTTTAACTTTCTGTCTATTGACAGAAAGTTAAAAAAATAACAATTAATAACTATTAATAACTATTTATAGTTTGGCGCGGTAAAAAAATGTCATGTTTTTTTTAATTATTTGTTTCATCTAATTGAATACTTTGGTACTTTTATTTGAAAATCTGACGATTAGTTATCATATAAATAATTATTAAACAAAATCAATACATGCATAGGGTGCTCCCTCCATGCAAAATGTATGAACTTTGAATTCATTTTTTGAAGCTTTGAAACGGTCAAAATTAATGAAATTGGTCTCATTCTGTAGATAAATACTCCAGAAGGGACGCATGACTATTCCCCAAATGTCATTTTACCGAACTGCACTTTTGCGAATAGTCATTTTTGCGAAAAGCCAATTTTGCGAAATGTCACTTTTGCGAATTGTCATTTTTTGCGAAAAGCCATTTTTGCGAAAACTCATGTTTACGAATTGCCATTTTTGCGAATTGTTATTTTTAAGAAATGTCATTTTTGCGAATGGCCATTTTTACGAATCGCCATTTTTACTAATTGTCATTTTTGCGAATAGTCATTTTTGCGAAAAGTCATTTTTACGAATTGTCATTTTTGCGAATTGTCGTTTTTGCGAAAAGCTACATTTGCGAATTGTCATTTTTGCGAAAAATACAATAGTGAATTTATAGACCTACAAGTTTTCTATTGTATTTTTCGCAAAAATGACAATTCGCAAAAATTACTTTTCGGAAATTTGACAATTCGTAAAAATGGTGATTCGCAAAAATGACTTTTCGGAAAATTGACAATTCGTAAAAATGGCGATTCGCAAAAATGACTTTTCGGAAAATTGACAATTCGTAAAAATGGCGATTCGCAAAAATGACAATTCGCAAAAGTGACATTTCGCAAAATTGGCTTTTCGCAAAACTGAGTATTTGCAAAAGTGCAGTTCGGTAAAATGACATTTCTCAAAAATAACAATTCGCAAAAATGACGTTTCGCAAAAATGACAATTCGTAAAAATGGCGATTCGCAAAAATGAATTTTCGGAATATTGACAATTCGTAAAAATGGCGATTCGCAAAAATGACAATTCGCAAAAGTGACATTTCGCAAAATTGGCTTTTCGCAAAACTGAGTATTCGCAAAAGTGCAGTTCGGTAAAATGACATTTCGGAAAAATGAAATTTGGGGAATAATCATGCGCCCGACTCCAGGAATAAGTATGCAAAATTTGAAAAAATTCTGACGAAAACCATTTTACGCGACTAATACCTTAACGTAAATTTTTTTTAAATTAATGCTTATAACTCGGTCAAAAATTGATCAAATTGGACGTTTTTATAATGAAAAGTTTTGTTTTCACGCGTAGTTTTCAATAAAAATATTAAAAAAATTTTTTTAAATACCTAATTTACGATAAGATTTTATAATTTTTAAAATAAAATTTCATTTTTAACAATGTATGTATCAATCAATCTTTTTAAAAATATTTTGTAAGAAACTAGCTGTAAATTAACAATTTTTAAGCCTTGTCTGATCGTGGGAAAACGATGGGATCTATTTAATTTGAAATTTTTAATGTTTATATACACAGTGAAAACGGTAGGCCAAACTTGTCATTTGACCAAATCTCAATTTTACACAGAAAGAAGGTTAAGTTTGGAGAGACTCAGCCTAAAAACACATTTGCTGTGAAGAATTTGTGTGATTTTGTCAAATGGCAAGTTAGTCATTTGGCCACCACTGCGTATATAAAAATTAAAAATTTCAACATAAATAGATCCCATCGTTTGACCACGATCGGACAAGGCTTAAAAATTGTTAATTTAGCGCTAGTTTCTTACAAAAAATTTTGAAAAAATTGATGGATACATATATTGTTAAAAATGAAATTTTATTTAAAAATTTTTTTAAATCTTATTGTAAATTATTTAAATTTTTTTTTTAAATTTCTATTATAAAAACGTCCAACAATTTGATCAATTTTTGACCGAGTTATAAGCATTTAAAAAAAATTACGTAAAAAACGTTATTTTTCAAAAATCTGGATCTCCTGAACCGCTTTATGAAAAAATTTGAAATCAATCAAGGTAGCTCATTTCAAAAAGTACTAAAAGAAAAAAAATGTTAAAAAAAAATTTAAGATGCAAAAGCAAAATAATTTCCGTTTTTGCCTGGAATGCCCCATACATTAATCGATTTGTTTTCATGTCAGGAATGTAATTTTGACAAGAATTAATGAAAATATTAATAGATAAAAAAGTTATTTATAAAAATACAAAAATCATCGATTTTTTTCAAAAATTCAAAAATTGCTAAAAAATATTTGTTTCGATATTTTTGAAGATCCTTTTGTCTGATTTTAGGTGTTTGTGACCGTAATACTCCTCAGTATTGATTCACCTTCCAAATTTTATCAAAATAAATTAATAAAAAATAAAAAAATAAAAAAAAATTTTTAAACTTAAGTTTGAGTGCGGACTATCTAAAACTTAATATTAAGAGCTCAAATTTTTAGGGAATTTTTTTATATTAATTTGGAAGCATTTAAGCCCCTGGGAGCAAGAAAATTCGAAAAAAACCTTTTTAAGGACCACCCTAATGTTCATAGAGAACAGTGGTCCCGATTTTAACGGACGACTGGGGGTACTACCCCGAGGCGCACTAGTCTTCTGCACATCCCAACACATGAATAACTGTATAAACTCTATCTGTGTATCTTTAGATAATGTGTGTTTGTTTTGTTTACAATTTTCTTGGTTATGTGCAAGTTCTATGACAGTTGATTTTGAAAATATGTAGAGTTTGTATCTTCAGAAATATTTGTGCTTGATTTCATCTTTATTAGTTTTTATAATTTATAAATCCCTTTTAAAATTTAAGTTAAGTTAGTTTAGTTGGAAAAATTCCTCTTTTGAAGGTTATGGTTAACCTCAAATACAATGCTATAACAGAAATAAATATAATTGCAGCAATAATAAATATATAATAAATTATATATTATAGTAGGAGCGATAATAATTTATAATATAACATGCCCTTTTTTATTGTAAGACTAAAAATGGTTATGAAAATCCCATTACAACTTTTATTATTTAAATTAACACTCTTCATCAAGGCGAATCATAATTAAAATCACTAGTGTTAAATACACTTCTCACTTTTTTTTAGAAACTTTTGTATTAAAAATATTAAATTCACTTAATATTTACACTTATTATTCAATATGAAGGAGATAATAACAAACTTGCAGCTGTCAGATGGAATATATATATATATATATATTGTGACGTTATTTTTACGATTTACGTCACAATAACACTAATCTGAGAACATTTTTTCTAGTATTTGAATAAAATTATTAATTATAAACGACAAAATGATCATCACTATTTATTGTAACTTGTCAATTGAATTTCGTTGGTACAATATGCTTAATTATTTTTATCTAATCGATTGTTAATTTATTTATAATTCCGTCACTGTGTTTTAAACTACCTTCCCTTTCTTAAATACAAAACTCACCCCTCTCTCGACGACCAGCATAGTTGACTAGTACCGGCACGTGCAAAAAATCTAGTTAATATTAATGTTTGTTTAGTCGGTCTTAATTAAGTATTGAGTAATGTTTGATTTAATGATTTTTGATTAATTATGTTTTAGTCCGGTTGACAATACCGGCGATACAAAAGTTGTCTGGCGCCCTACCGGGGACCGCCTAGACAAACTATAAAGAACTGGATTGCACAAGTAACGTTTTCTTTAGTTAAATATTGAAATTCGGTTAAAATCAGATTTTGAGTATGTAAAGTTGTCTTAGAATTCAGTTACAGTAACTTTAAAATCATAGTTTCAGGACTATTTTGGATTTACAAATGATTGTTTATTATTAATGTTCCATATTTATTTTTCTTATAATAATGTATAGAAAAAAGCGTTACAATTTTTTTTTTACAAGGAGTGTTCTCCCCCCCGTCAAAATTAAATAACATAGTGAATATACGGTGAAGATGAAATAGAGTGAGAAATGAGTAATTATAAATTAATATCAAGTGAATATGAGTGAAGGTCAATATAATTAAAAATTAAGTGAATTATAAGTGAATATAAGTGAAAAATGAGTGAAAAATTCAAGTGAATTATAAGTGAATAAGTAAAGAATTCAAGTGAATTATGAGTGAACGATGAGTGAAAAATTCAAGTGAATTATAAGTAAATAAGTGAAGAATTCAAGTGAATTATGAGTGAAAGATGAGTGAATATAATTCAGTTAAAGTGGGTGAACAATAAGTGAGAATGAGTGAAAATTGATGAAAAATGGGTTAACAATATTCTTATTTTTATAAACCTAGCACTAGCCTTAACGGTGTCGCCGGTACGGATGGTGGTGGTCCCTGGGGATGTTTGTTCCATACTTCGGGACGTATGGTCCCATCGCCGCCTTAGTGCGTTGACAAGTTTCACAATGCCTAACAAAAGAAACAACATCCTTGAACATGCTTGGCCAATAGTATTGAGTTGCGATTCTGCGATGAGTCTTCTCTACACCAAAATGCCCTGACTGAGGAGTTGAATGGTTTTCCTGTAGGACCTGTAGACGACATTCCCTGTAGAGTACCAACTTCCAGGCATTTAGATCTGTGACTTTGGTTTCTGGAAAATCAGCTGGTTTATGGTAATAGAGCCGATTGAGACGATGAATTTTTCCCGAAAAGCCAACTGGCAGAATGGTCAACTATCAGAAAAGCAAACGGCAGAAACCTCAACTAGCAGATGGGTCAATGGTACGAAACGCTATCTGTTAGAAAGGTCAATAAGTCGAATGCTTACTTGTTAGAATGGTAAATGAGTAGAAGCCTCAATCCGCAGAAGGGTCAATCGTCAGAATCGTCAATATTTAGAAAGATCAACGGGCAGAAACGCCATCTGTTAGAAAGGTCAAGTAGTCGAATGCTCACTTGTTAGCATGGTAAATGAGTAGAAGCCTCAATCCGCAGAAGGGTCAACCGTCAGAATCGTCAATGTTTAGAAAGATCAACGGGCAGAAACGCCATCTGTTAGAAATGTCAAGTAGTCGAATGCTCACTTGTTAGAATGGTAAATGAATAGAAGCCTCAATCCGCAGAAGGGTCAATCGTCAGAATCGTCAATATTTAGAAGTAATTTTGTTGTGCAAGTTTCCTCTCTATGTTACATGTTGATAAATTAGATGACCAATAGATGTCTATAGTTTGATAATTTATGGACAGTCACATAGTAATTATGAAGAATATGAAAGGTTATTTAATCATTTTTATTAAAGAAATCAATTATTTTAAATAATTTTATTAAAAATTGTTTACAAAATCAATCATTTTCAATTTTAACAAAATTTATAAATTGTAGAGGAAACAGTATAGTTTTAATAAAAATTTTATTACATATGACATTTTTTTATATGATTCAACTTTTTTTATAATAAAATAATAATAATAAAAAATAAAGAAAAGAAGACTTTTTGATTAAATAAAAAGAAACTTGCGTTAAACACAAATTCGTATGATAATTTTTAAACAACACATTTTATGTCTTTTGCAATACACCAATGAGTTAAAGTCAATTACAATTATTATTTTGAAAATATAAAAAAAGTATTAAAAAACAGTGTCATTGAATCCGAAAATTTTTACATTCTGGAAAATAATTTTCTTTTTTCGTTTCATTTTTTTTATCAATAATTCTCGGATAAATATTTTTAAAAAATGTAATGTTACCGAATTTTTAATGAATCAGTGATTTCGATATGGTATATTTAAAAATAATGTTCTCTCCAATGAAAAAAAATTTTTTATAAATTGTATTTCAAAGACATATTTCCTTTTGTAGATTGGACATTTTCGCGGAAATATGTCATTTAAGATGAAGAAGAAAAAGAAGAAGATATTTGTTTGTCTGCTTTGGCATGCAGAGTATGTAATTATTATACCTGCTACAAAAAAGAGAAAAAACAATACAAAATTTTAACTCTTTGTATTATTACTTAACAATTATTAAATTTTTTTTTAAATTTTCATTTACTTTATACTCTCTGTCGCTTGAAATAATTTTGTTAATAGTTGTAGAAACAATAAAGAGTAAGCGATGGTATCAATTATTGTCGAATTAATTGTCTACATTTTTTAATTATTTTAATAATAATTTTAAATAAATTTCTCGAGAAATCGTATTACTATTAAAACTTTTATAAATATTCTTTAATAAAATTTAATTATTTTTAAAAATAATTTAAAATTCATCATTATAAGTTAATTAGCCAAATTCAACTTTTTCAATAAAGAATAAAAATAATAATTTCCTTAGAGAAATTTCATTACTTTAAATTCACTAATACTAGAAATAAAAAGAATATTCTCCAAAAATTATAATCAAATTCTTTAAAAAAAATAAAATTATTTTTAAAAAAATATTCAAAATTCAATTATTTTCAATATCTAGTATTTTTTCATGAAATTTCGCAAAATAATTCAATTAATTTAAAATAGTATTTTCAAAAACATTTCAAAAAAATCCATTATTTAACAAAATTTTATACAATTTATTTTTTACAATAATTCAATTCAATTTTACACAGAATTCTATTACAATTTTTTACAATAATTGAATGTCTGTTGGAAATTTTATTACATTCATTGAAAATAATTAAATTCCTAAAAAAAATCACATTTCTTGGCAACAGATACATTAATATCAAACAATCCGTAATAAAATTTTAAAAAATTTCATAAAATTCATAGCAAAATTTTATTTAGTTATTTTTACGATTATTTTAAAACATTCATCTCTTTAAAATGTCAATTATTTTATAAATAATAAAATTCTTCTCCGAAATTCAAATTATTAAAAAAAATTTAATTACATTCTTCTCTGAAATTTAATTATTTTCAAAAGTAATAAAATTCTTCGCAGAAATTCAAATTATTAAAAAAAAATTTAATAAAAATTTCATTATTTGCAATAAATTTTAATAAAATTCTTGTCAAAATTTCAATTACCCTTATAAATAATAAAATTCATGCTAGAAATTCAATTATTTTTTATTTTTCTTTAAATTTCTCGTCAAAATTTTAATTATTATTATAAATAATGAAATTTATCCTGGAAATTTAATTATTTTTAAAAGTTCTGATAAAATTCTTTGCAAAATTCAATTATCTTCAAACATACGAAAATTCTTTACGGAAAGATTCAATTATTTTCAATTTTTTTTTTAAATTTTCATAATTTCAATTTTGTTTAGAAATATCAAAATTTTTCTGCAAAATCCAATTACTTTTAAAAAAAATCTGTTCAAAATTTCAATTATCTTTGTGAATAATAAAATTCATGCTAGAAATTAAATTATTTTTAATTTTTCTTTAAATTTCTTGTTAAAATTTTAATTATCTTCATAAATTATAAAAGTCATCCTGGAAATTTTATTATTTTTAAAAGTCGTAATAAAATTCTTTGTAAAATTCAATTATCTTCAGAAGTAAGAAAATTCGGCAGAAATTAAAATATTTTCAAAAATTTTTTTCTTATTCTCCTCAAAATTTCAATTATCTTTATAAATATCAAAATTCTTCTGCATAATTCAATTATCTTTAAAAGTAATAAAATTCTTTCTTTTAAAATTCAATTATCTGCAATAAATTTTAATAAAATTCTTGTCAAAATATAAATTACCCTTAAAAAAAATGAAATTCATGCTACAAATTAAATTATTTTTTATTTATTATTAAATTTCTCGTCAAAATTTTAATTATCTTTATAAATAATGAAATTTATCCTGAAAATTTAATTATTTTTAAAAGTTCTGATAGAATTCTTTACAAAATTCAATTATCTTCAAACATACGAAAATTCTTTACGGAAATGCAATTTTCTTTTCAAATTTTTTTTTAAATTCTTATAATTTCAATTATGTTTTTAAATATCAAAATTCTTCTGCAAAATTCAATTACTTACTAATGTTTTATAAATTTTTTTCCAATAATCCAATTATTTTCATAAAAAATAATTACATTTTTTTATAAAGTCTTCTCAGTGGGCAAAAAACCATCATTTCTTTAAGAACGTTACAAAAAACGTTCTTAGAACGTTTCATGCCTGCCATATAATGTTCCAAAAAAGTTCCAATGTTTTCAAAACGTTTTAGAAACACAGAACGTTTTCAGAACGTTATTCGGCAGACATGAAACGTTCTAAAAACGTTTTTAGAACGTTTTTAAAACAATGATGGTTCTTTGCCCACTGGGTTATAATATAAAATATAATGATTTTATCACTTGGTCATCTTTGATTGTTATAAAATATTAAGACTTGGAGTCATTATTTTTAAGATAATAGTATTTCCAAGAAGAAATTTATTACTTTAAAAATAATTGAATTATTGTAATGAATATTGTTATTCATGAATATAATTGAATAATAGAGAAATCATTAAAAAATTTGCAAGAAGATCGAAGGCGGGAAAAGCAGTGATTTTGATTTTTTAAAATAATTATTTATTTTACATAGGATTAGCCACAAATTTAAATATTATGGTGTATTTGGAAATGTTTTCTTTAATTAAAAAATACTTTTATGTACTGCATTTGAAAATCATATTTTCTTCTGCAGATAGGGCATTTGCGAAAATATGGATTCTGCTCGTAGCTTTCCTCATCTTCGTCGATCACATAATTTTCATTGTAAATTGTAAAACATATGTCACAAAATGGAATGTGCCCACAGTTTGGAAGGCAAATGGTGGGCAGTCTGTTTTGACAAACACAGCAAGCAATTGTACCTGCAACAAAAAAGAGAAAATAATTGCAAAATTTTAAGAAACTGTATTATTTTTTAATGATAATAGAAAATTTTACGAGAATTTCTATTTTTAAATTTAATTTAATATTTTTGGCGAAAAATTTCATTATTTTTTAAAATAATTGAATTCACGAGAAGAATTTAATTAAAATTTTAGAAAATAGTTGTATTTTTATTTAGAATAGTATTAATATTTGAAAGCAATTTAATTCCTTGTAAAAATTGAATTATTTCTTAAAAAGTAATTCAATTTATGTGAAAAACGCAATTCATTTTGATAAATAATTTAATTCCAGATAAGAATATTAATAATTTCAGAAAATAATTAAATTAATTGAAAACAATTGAATTCCTCTGTTAAATTTTATTTCTTTTTTAAAATAATTGAATTTCTGTGAATAATTTTATAATTTTTTTTCAATAATAGAATGTCTGAAAACTTTTATTAAATTTTTTGAAAATAATTCAATTTTACGCGAAGAACTTTATAAAAAGTTTGAAAAATAATTGAATTTTACACAAAGAGTTTTATTAATTTTTTGAAATTGTTAAATTATTGCGAAGCATTTTACTTTTTGAAAATAATTGAATTCTTACTACCAATTTCATTATTTTTTTTGAAAATAATTAAATTCCTGTGAAGAATGTTATTAAAAGTTTCAAAATAATTGGATTCTTAATGAGAATTTTAATAATACTTAAAAACAATTTAATTTCTTGAAAAAATTGAATTATTTCTTAAAAAGTAATTCAATTTACGTGAACCCTTACGGAAAAAAATGACATGAAAAAAATGACACTCATGAGTGTCGTATTTTGAGTGTGGTTATTTCGCTACCACACTCAAAAAATGACACTCAAAAAACGACATGGAAAATGATACTTGATAAACATCGCTTCAAAAATTATAATTCTAATCAATAATAATAATAATATGGCTGATTTAACAAATTAAAATTATTTGCATCGAGTGCAAAAACAGGAGAGATAACGAACAGAATAAAATTCCGCGAATATTCGTAAGAATGCTGCCTCCTTATATACTTTTCAAGTTTCGTGTTAGTTGCGAGAGAGTTTGAAACAACACCTCCTACGGAGCTTTGAGCGAACTACGTAAATTGTTCACTCTTTACGTAGTTCGCTCAAAGCTCCGTAGGAGGTGTTGTTTCAAACTCTTTCGCAACTAACACGAAACTTAAAAAGTATATAAGGAGGCAGCATTCTTACGAATATTCGCGGAATTTTATTCTATTCGTTATCTCTCCTGTTTTTGCACTCGATGCAAATAATTTTAATTTGTTAAATCAGACATATTATTATTATTATTATTATTATTATTGATTAGAATTATAATTTTTGAAGCGATGTTTATCAAGTATCATTTTCCATGTCGTTTTTTGAGTGTCATTTTTTGAGTGTGGTAGCGAAATAACCACACTCAAAATACGACACTCATGAGTGTCATTTTTTTCATGTCATTTTTTTCCGTAAGGGAAAAACGCAATTCATTTTGATAAATAATTAAATTCCAGTTACGAATATTAATAATGTTAGAAAATAATTAAATTAATTGAAAAAAATTGAATTCCTCTGTTGTATTTTATTTATTTTTAAAAATAATTGAATATTTGTGAATAATTGGATTATTTTTTTAATAATTGAATTTCTGTGAAAAAATGTATTAAATGTTTTGAATTTTTTTAGATTTTGTAAAAATTATACTACTTTACCTATATTTCCATTGCTGCTTCTATTGTCTTGTTCATTTCGCCGCTGAATAGGATGTTGTTGTCCGTCCGCTGAAGTTGCCGCAACCGGAACAAGGTTATCATTACCTATTGAAAAATTGAAAAATAAAATCCAAATAATTTGAATTAGTTCACAAATTAGATTACAATCGTATAGAATGATTCTTTGAAAAAATTGAATTATTTTTTAAAAACAATTCAATTAAAAAATTCAATTAATTTTGATAAACAATTAAATTTCAGATAAGAATTTTAGAAAATAATTATATTAATTGAAAACAATTGAATTCCTCTGTTGAATTTTATTTATCTTTCAAAATAATTGAATTTCTTTGAATAATGTTAATAAAAGTTTTTTTAAAATGAATTTTAGTATTTATAAAAATAATTGGAAATTTGACGAAAATTTCCATTTTTTAATTGAATTTAATATTTTTTGACAAAATTTTTTTTACCTTTTGAAAATAATTGAATTCTTACTACGAATTTTATCAATTTTTCTTAAATAATTAACTTCTTTTAAAAAAATTTATCAAAATTGAAAGTATTGAAAGTATTTGAATTTCAGCGAAGAGTTTCATTATTTTTGGAAAATAATTGAATTTTTGTCAAAGATTTTAGACAAAAAATGTAAATTCGTTTAATAAATTTACCTGCTGCTTCTTCCGAGTTTGGGGCTTCATTTTCCGTCTCGTTTTCGGGTTCCTCATCTGATATATTTATCACATCTCCACCTAAAAGGAAATTTAAATATTAAAACAAATCGTATTGATTACGTTTAATAATTGGATTAAAATCTTATTGAAGATATTGAAATTATATTTGTCAATAATCTTATTGAAATTGGTGAAAATAATTTTAATTACATACATCGACCAAAAAATAAATTTCTTTAATTAAATGTTAACTGCTCCTGTTTAAAAATTTAGATTAAAAATATTTGACATTCTCTGAGGAATTTTTATTACATTTGTAAAACCAGTTGAATTCTTTTTAACTAATGTTATTGAAATTTTTATTTTCTTTAAAAATAATTGAATTTATAAGAAGAATTTCATTAATTTTTAGAAAATAATTGCATAATTTTAAGAAACTTTACTATTTTTAAAAGATAATAGAAAATTTTACGAGAATTTCTATTTTTTAATTTAATTTAATATTTTGGCGAAAAATTTCATTATTTTTTAAAAATATTTAAACTTCTGTGAAGAATTTTATTAAATTTTTAGAAAATAGTTGTATTTTTACTAAGAATTGTATTAATATTTGAAAACAATTTAATTCCTTGGAAAAATTGAATTATTTCTTAAAAAGTAATTCAATTTATGTGAAAAATGCAATTAATTTTGATAAATAATTTCATTCCAGATAGGAATATTAATAATTTTAGAAAATAATTAAATTAATTGAAATCAATTGAATTTCTTTGAATAATGTTATTAAAAGTTATAAAATAAATTTTAGTATTTATAAAAATAATTGGAAATTTGACAAAAGTTTCCTTTTTTAATTGAATTTAATATTTTTTGCAAAAAAATTTTTTTTACTTTTTTAAAATACATGAATTCTTACTACGAATTTTATCAATTTTTCTTAAATAATTAAATTCTTTTAAAACAATTTATCAAAATTGTTAGTATTGAAAGTATTTGAATTTCAGCGAAGAATTTTATTATTTGTGGAAAATAATTTAATTTTGAAAAAAGATTTTCGATTAAAAAATAAATTGGTTTAAAAAATTATATTCATTTACCTGCTGCTTCGTCCGAGTTTAAAGCTTCATTTTCCGGCTCGTTTTCTGGATCTGCTTCTTCTCCTTCGATGATATCTTCCTCATCTGATATATGTATCACATCTCCACCTAAAAGGAAATTAAAAAATTAGAACAAATCGTATTGACTACGTTTAATAATTGGATTAAAATCTTATTGAAGACATTGAAATTACATTTCTCAATAATCTTATTGAAATTGGTGAAAATAATTTTAATTACATACACCGACCAAATAATAAATTTCTTTAATTAAATGTATTATTAAATGTTACCTGCTATTTCTTAACGATCCTGTTGGTCATCGTCTGAACTCTCTTCCGTATCAGATATAAGGCTCTCATTATCTACTAGAAAATTAAAAAATAAGAACAAATCAATTTGAGTTAGTTTATAAAATTTAGTTTATTAAAATTTTGATAACAAGCTTCGGAACAATAGTTTCAAAAAAAATCAAAAAGTAGTTTTAAAATGGGGGATAGTAATAAAAAATTTGCTATCGAAAAATTATATTTTCCGACTAATTGAAATCGTTGTAGACAATTTGCAAAAATAAACTAGTTTATATAAACATTTTTTAAAATGAGTAATTTATTTTAATTCAAATTTTCAAATAATAGAATTGTTTCGGATGAAGCTGAAGCTGGCACCCAGTTATTAGCAACCAGTTAATTTTTAAAAAATTTGGGTTGGCAATAAAACAAAAGAAAACCAACGTCAGGCGCTCAACAGGGCTCTAACGGAAAGCAAACCATTAAATTAATATTCAATAATACTAAAATAAACATCACTAGTAAATACAAATAATAAATGATTATTATTTATACATTTAAATTGATATATAAATAATAAAAAATTGTAGTTTAAAAGAAATATTAATAATATAAATAAATAATATTATTTTTTCAGGATAAAATAAGTTTAAAAACATAGAAAAAATTTATATTTCTTTCCTTTACTAAAAATAAGTTGTGCACTATTTTTTCCTAAGTTTCTGGGAGTAGAATAAAGTAGAAAAAGCATATTTGCTCAGAAGACGCGAACATTGAATAGTAAGAAATCAATTTTTCTGAAAAATAATTGAGAAAATTTCTAATTATTTCCTTGACTAAATATTAGTGGTGGTACACTATTTTTTTCTAAGCTTCTGGGAGTAAAATAAAGTAGAAAAAGAATATTTAGTCAAAAGACGCGAATATTAAATAGGAAAAAATCAATTTTTTTGAAAAAAATTGAAAAAAATTTCTAATTTATTGCTTGACCAAAAATAAGTGGTGCACTATTTTTTTCTAAGCTTATGGGAGTAGAATAAAGTAGAAAAAGCATATTTGCTCAGAAGACGCTAACATTGAATAGTAAAAAATTAATTTTTCTGAAAAAAATTTTAAAAAAATTTGTAAAAATTTTCTAATTTTTTCCTTGCCTAAAAATAAGTGGTGCACTACTTTTTCCTAAGCTTCTGGGAGTAAAATAAAGTATAAAAAGAATATTTGGTCAGAAAACGAGAAAAATAGATAGCAAAAAATCAATTTTTTCTGAAAAAAATGGAAAATTTTTTTTTTTAATTTCCAATTATGTCCATGACTAAATATAAGTGGTGCACTATTTTTTCCTCTTCTTGTGGGAGTAGAATAAAGTAGAAAAAGCATATTTGCAGGGCTCGGATCGACTTTAAGACTCAAAAAAAGTCGCTTTAGTCGCATAAATTCACAACAAAAGTCGTAAAAAAGTCGCATGGAATTTTAGAAAAAACGACAAAAAGGGAACACGAAATTGTCAAAATTGTAAAAAAATCACATTTCTCGACAACAGATACTTTAATATCAAACAATCCGGAATAAAATTTAATAAAATTCAAAGCAAAATTTTAATTAGGTATTTTTAACATTTTTTTAAAAATTCTTTTTAAAATGTAAAATATTTTTATAAATAATAAAATTCTTCTCCTAAATTCAACTATTTAAAAAAAAATTTAATAAAATTCTTCTCTAAAATTCAATTATCTTTATAAATAATAAAATTCTTCTCTGAAATTCAATTATTTTTATAAGTAATAAAATTCTTCGCAGAAATTCAATTATTTTAAAAGTTCTAATAAAATTCTCGTCAAAATTTCAATTATCTTTGAGAGTAATAAAATTCTTTTATGAAATTCAATTATTTGCAAAAGTAATAAAATTCTTCGCAGAAATTCAATTATTTGCAAAATTTTCTTTAAATATCTCGTCAAAATTATCATTATCTTCATAAATAATAAAATTCATCTTAAAAATTTAATTATTTTCAAAAGTTCTGATAAAATTCTTTACAACATTCAATTATCTTCAAAAAGTAAGAAAATTCTTCTCAGAAATTATATAATTCTCAAATTTTTTTTTAAATTTTTCTCAAAATTTCAATTATTTTTGTAAATATCAAAATTCGTCTGCAAAATTCAATTACATTTAAACATTATTACAAAAATTTGTTTAAAATTTCAATTACCTTTGAGAGTAATAAAATTCTTTTCTGAAATTCAATTATTTGCAAAAGTAATAAAATTCTTCGCAGAAATTCAATTATTTTTAAAATTTTCTTTAAATATCTCGTCAAAATTATCATTGTCTTCATAAATAATAAAATTCATCATAAAAATTTAATTATTTTCAACAGTGCTGATAAAATTCTTTGCAAAATTCAAATTATCTTCAAAAAGTAAGAAAATTCTTGTCAGAAATTAAATTATTCTCAAATTTTTTTTTTAAATTTTTCTCAAAATTTCAATTATTTTTGTAAATATCAAAATTCGTCTGCAAAATTCAATTACATTCAAACATTATTACAAAATTTTGTTCAAAATTTCAATTACCTTTGAGAGTAATAAAATTCTTTTCTGAAATTCAATTATTATTTGCAAAAGTAATAAAAATCTTCGCAGAAATTCAATTATTTTTAAAATTTTCTTTAAATATCTCGTCAAAATTATCATTGTCTTCATAAATAATAAAATTCATCATAAAAATTTAATTATTTTCAACAGTGCTGATAAAATTCTTTGCAAAATTCAAATTATCTTCAAAAAGTAAGAAAATTCTTGTCAGAAATTAAATTATTCTCAATTTTTTTTTTAAATTCTCCTCAAAATTTCAATTATCTTTATAAATATTAAAATTCTTCTGCAAAATTCAATTACTTTTAAACATTTTTAAAAAAATCTATTCAAAATTCCAATTCTCTTTAAGAGTAATAAAATTCTTCTCTGAAATTCAATTATTTGCAAAAGTAATAAAATTCTTTGCAGAAATTCAATTATTTTCAAAATTTTCTTTAAATATCTCGAATATTCGAGATCACTCGGAGTGATCGATTTCTTCATGTTTGATAACAATTTTTTATAAGTTGTTTAATTACAAAAAAAGGTTTGAATTTGAATCTTTTGAAAAATTTTAATTCCTATGGAAAAATAATTATTAAATATTTATTTAAAAAAGAAGTTATTGATGTTTTTGACAAATTTGAAAGAAATTTGTTAATAAATGTAACAGAACATTTTCTTTACTTAAACTTTTTCCTTTAAATTTAAAAAAATTTTAAATTTCTGTCGCATTTTACTAAAAAAAATCTCGAAAAGCCCTGTAAAAGTAGATATTTTACCGTTCTCCAATCCTTGGTCTACATGCATGTTGACATGAACTATCGCATCTTCTTGTACGGTTGTATTTAAATACACTATTATGTTTCTTTTCAGAATACTTCCCACTTGAAACATGAAATCGGATCTACTGTTTGGTTGTCCATTGAAAAGATCTATCTGTTGTTTTAAATCTGCACATATGCTTCTTCTTAAAACTTTTAGCATTCTTACGAGATTTTTTTTTATTGGATTCATTGCACATTTAAAATCATTCTGAACGGTGTAGTTGAATTTTGCCAATTTTTCTGTAATCATGATTGTAATTATTTTTACTGTTTTATTAATAATTTATTAAACATTGAATAATAATAATACAATACAGTTTACCTGTGAATTTCCACATTTTTCGCAAGGAGCCAATACTCCCTAATAGTAAGTTGTCATATTCTTGAAAACAGTTTAAAATATTTTCTATGCTTCTTCTTATATGCAACGCTTCTTTTGAGAAACTTTGAACTTTTGAACTTTTTTCTTTCAAAACTTTCGAAAAAATGTTGCATATGAGGGAATTGGTTTTCGTCTTTCGATTTATTTATTAGCTCTTCAAATGCCTCTTCCATATAATTTGGTTCTATGAAAGGTAATGCCATAATCTGAATTAAAATTTTTTTAATTACTGTCATTTCCTCATTTCTGAAATATTCCTCCAACAATCTGTCCCTGGATATCATGTTACGTACAATCTGTAGAAAATGGAATATTACAATTTAAAAGAATTAACATTGAGAAAATGTGATTAGTTATAATAATACTTTTAGATATGTGACGATATCTAGTGTGACTGTTGTTTCTTGAAATACCAAGGAAATTGCAGTTCGTAGATTCTGGTTATCCGTGGTGATGATGTTGTCAATTATTAGTATTGGAATTTTATCCTGTATTTCAGTGAATATGAATACGTAATCATTGACTTCACATGATTTCATTAGTACGTAAGCAAAAGGGAAAATCTGAAAAAATTAAACGTTAGAAGTTAGTTAAAGAATACAAGTTTTCAAACCAATTTCATAAAAAATTATAATACATTACGTGATTTTTAACAACTTTCGAGATCGATAGCAACTGTTTGCATCCATGCAATTGTGGAATGCAAAAGTTGTTGACGTGCATCATAAAACGTTCTCCCTGAGTCATAACAAGATTATTTGAAAACTCTGAATCCATTATTAAAACTGATCGATTTTGGTTGTCGTCTACTAGTCTGTATTCTAAGTATACATTTTTACACCCTGTGAGGCGCCTCCAGTTGTGCATATTTAATGTGTTAACAAATGTTGTTAAATCTTGAACCTCATTAGGAATGTTCTTCTTCCTTCTTCTCTCCATAGATTTTTTAACCTTGGAGTAAGGCAAGTCCCTCGGTGCTTCACCATGTCTGAAAATTTAAAAAAAGTACCTTGTTTAATATTAGAGGCATTTAATTTCAAACCATTCCACTGAAAAAAAATCGCAAGGAGAGCAATTTTCTCATTAATTTTATTATATAAAATAGTATATGTCGTAACGAGTGCGAGCAGTTGCAAATTTTTGAATGAGCGCTTTTATTGGAACGAACTGTAGACAAAGCGGGGTCCATAGGACTCCGCGAGTATCTATTTTCAGGGTTGCCACAGGTCAGAAAAATCAGGGAATTCAGGGAAAAGTCACGGAAAGTAAAATTGGTCAGGGAAAAGTCAGGGATTTTTATTTAAGTAACTGGAAAAAATTGAATTTTGGAGAAGTTAAAAATGATTGCAGAAATTCAATTATTTTCAAAAGTAATAAAATTCTTCGTAAAAATTCAATTATGTTCAAAAGTTAAAAAAAAATTCTCGTCAAAATTCAATTATCTTTAAAAATAATAAAATTCTTCTCCAAATTTCAATTATTTTCAAAGATTTTAATAAAATTCTTTGCAAAATTTCAATTATTTTCAAAAATTTTTTCTCAATTCAATGATTTTCAATTTCTAGTTTTAAAAAAAAAATTTCAAAAGAATTAAATTATTTAAAAGAAAAAGTTTGATAAAATTCTAAGCAAACTTCGCAATAATTCAATTATTTTCATAAATAATAATATTTTTTACAAAAATTCAATTATTTTTATGAATAATAAAATACATCATAGAATTTCAATTATTTTTAATACAATTTTAATTGAATTCCTCGAAAAATTTAATTATTCTTGAAAATTTTATTAAAATTTCTCAAAAAAATTCAAATTTGTTGATAAAATTCTTTATGACAATTTAGTTTAGAAAAACATTTATTTATTCAATAAATTATTTATTTTTTTATTTAAATAATTGAATTCTTGTAAAATTTTCCAATAAAAATTGATTTGAAAATAAATATTAGTTAAAATTTTAAATAATAATTGAATATTAAACGCATTACAGCATGAATTTTTAAAAATACATAATTGATAAAATACATAATTGAATTGTTTCGAAGAATTTTAACAAAATTTTTGAAAATAGTGACATTTTTCGAAGAATTTACTTAAAATTGTATTAAAAATAATGTACATCCTGTGAAGAATTTTATTAATTTATGAAAGTAATTGAATTCTTGCAATGAATTTTTTCAAATTTTTTTTTAAATAATTGAAATAATGTAAAGAATCTTATTATTTATAAAAATAATTGAATTCCTGCATCGAATTTTATTACATTTTTTTAAATAATTGAATTCTTTTGAGAACTGTTATTAAAAAAGTAGATTGTGAAAATATTTGAATTTCGACGAAAAATTTCATTATCCTATTCGTGAAATGTAATTGAATTCTTACAAAAAATTAAGAGAATAATTCCATTTTTCTAGGAATTCACTTTAAATTGTATTATAAAAAATTGAAATCCTCCGAAAAATTTTATAATTTCTGAAAATAATGTAATTCTTACAAAGAATTTTATCAATTTTTTTTAAATAATTGAATTCATGTGGAAAATTTAATTACTTGTAAAAATAATTAAATTTATGCAACGAATTTTATTACATTTTATTTAAATAATTATATTCTTTGGAAAACTTGTATTCAAAATGTAAATTTTGAAAATTTTCAAATTTCAGCGAAGAGTTTCTGTTTAGTTTATTTTAGCTGGGTTTCACAAATAAATTCGAATAAAAGACGAAAGCGTGTGTGCGAGAACATCTTTTTAATCGCCATATTGAAAAACAGTAGTACATAAAAAGAAACGGCAGAGGCCGATAAAACATTTCAGCGGGAACAGATTAAAAATTCAAATTCAAACATGCCCCCCAACTTGAAAGATCTAGCTTTCAAAATTAAGATATAAATCGTCAAAGAGTGAATACAATTTACATAAATTTAAAAACAACACATTAAATTCACAAATTTGAAGGAACATTGGAACATTTAACTTTGAAGTAAAAGCAAATAATAATAATTATAATTTTACAAAAATCCCTTTTTTTTACTTCATAGTCTTTCGTTATTCGATCGGCAACGGGCAGACAGACGTTAACGCTCGTTGAGTTTTGCCCGAACACGTCCTAAGAGTGACAGCACGAACGACTCCATCCTTGCCAGGATGCAGTTCTATCACTCTTCCTAGTTTCCATCTTAGGGGGGGAAGATCTTTGTCCTTGATTAACACTAGGGCATTCTCGTTGATTTGCGGGTGTGGTTTTCTCCATTTAATTCTTTGCTGAAGCTCGGAAATATACTCTTGGCTCCATCTTTTCCAAAAATGCTGTTGAATTTGCTGGATTAATTGCCACCTGGAGAGTCTGTTTTCGGGTAGATGCGTCAAATCTGGATCAGCAACTGTAGGTCTCCCTAGCAAAAAGTGAGCTGGGGTCAAAGGAGAATAATCGTGTGGGTCTGAGGAAAGAGGAGTTAAGGGGCGAGAATTTAACAGACCTTCAATTTGTACAATAAGAGTATAAAACTCTTCAAAAGTTAATACTTGGTTGCCGGCAACTCGTTTTAGATGGTACTTAGTGGACTTTACTCCGGCTTCCCAAATTCCACCAAAATGTGGAGAATAAGCCGGAATAAAGTGCCAAGTAAATCCCATGTCGTGTACGATATCCCTCAAATTTTCATTTTCTCGAGCTAAAAAGGTTCCTAATTGATCGAGCTCATTCCTTGCTCCCACAAATGACAAACCATTGTCTGAATACATGTGACCCGGTTTTCCTCGACGAAAAACAAATCGTCTAAGTGTAGCAATGAACGCTTCGGAAGTCAAATCAGAGACGAGCTCCAAATGAAGGGCCTTTGTTGCAAGGCACACAAATACGCTTATATAACACTTGCTAGATTTTGCTCCGCGACCCTTTCTGTCCTTTATCATGAAGGTCCCTGCGTAGTCCACTCCAGTGTTATAGAAAGGAGGTGACGGGGAAACACGGGCTTTCGGCAAGTCACCCATAATAGGATTCGTTATTCTCGGTTTTACTTTAAAGCAAGTAATGCATTTTCTAGTCACATTTTTAGCAAGATTGCGTCCCCCCAATGGCCAAAACTGCTCACGAATAGTGTAAAGCAATAATTGAGGACCCGCATGCATTAAACGTCTATGTTCGTTTTCAAAAAGTAATTTAGCAAATTTGTCAGATGCAGAAATTAGCATAGGGTGCTTTTTGTTCTCGTTAAAGTCGGAATTGTTCAATCTACCACCAACTTTCAATATATTTTTATCGTCAAGGAAAGGATTAAGCGAAGACAAATTTCCCTTAGTTATTACTTTTTTGAGACAACATTTTTATTTCATTCGAAAACGTTCTTTTTTGAGAAATTCGCACCAAATCTAGTTTTGCATCTTCTAGTTCAACGGGATTTAAAGCGCCTAATAACTTGAGATTTTCTGATTTTAAATTGTGGAGAAATCGTTTGGAATATGCCACGATTCTTATAATTCGAGGAAGATTTTCGAATTTGTTGAAAAGAGATTGATCGATTGAAATTTCCTTTGTTAATAAATTACAGCCCTTTTTGAAACCAGGAACATCGTCAGGTAAGACCACATTGGAAGGCCATTCAGATTTATCGTTAAATAGAAATTCAGGACCTTGCCACCATAATTTTAAACTAGCGAGAAGATTCGGAGCAACACCTCGAGAAATACAATCCGCTGGATTGTTTTCACTCCTAACGTGTCTCCAACTATCAATTTCTGTTAAGTCTTGAATTTGACTGACTCGATTTCCTACGAAAGTTTCGAGCGCACCAGACTGAGCTCTTAGCCAACATAAAACTATTGTCGAGTCACACCAGTAATAAGTACTATTAATATTGGTGTCTAAAGCCTTTGTAACCTTAGCAGTCAATTTCGCTAATTCGAGAGCACCGCAAAGTTCGAGACGAGGAATAGACTTAGTTTTTAGCGGGGAAACTCGAGATTTGGAGCAAATCAATTGCACTTGAATGTTACCTGACGCGTCTTCCGAACGAAGATAGACACATGCTCCGTATGCGTTTTTCGCAGCATCGGAAAAACCGTGAATTTCGATATTTGCAGGTTCTAAACAAACTATACGTCGAGGAATCGACAGCGCATTTAGATTTGGGAGTTGTCTTCTGTATTCTAACCATTGTGCGTTAATCTCTACCGGAAGACATTCATCCCAAGATACCTTTTCGAGCCAAAGCCGTTGGAGTAAAATCTTCGCAATTACGATACAAGGACCAAGAAGACCCAACGGATCAAAAATTCGCGCGATGTCAGACAAAATTTGTCTTTTTGTAATTTTGTTACTACTCGAAACATTAACGGAATAAAGTAAACGATCAGAATTAGCTTGCCACGTCAAACCGAGCATTTTAATTTGATCATCATTCGAAAAATTGATTGTTTCCGCGTTATTTTTGAAATCTACAAGATCCTCGATGACACGCGGGTCATTAGAAATCCATTTTCGGAGTTCATACCCTCCTGTCAATAAGACTTCAAAAACCTTTTTCGCTATGCGTTTAGCTCCTTCAATTGAGTCCGAGCCTGAAACAAAATCATCCACATAAAAATCATGTTGAATAACCTTTGCTATTTCAGGAAGAGTATTTTTACAATCAAAAGCAATTTGGTGCAGTCACCTAATAGCTAAATACGACGCAGCCGCGGTGCCGTAGGTGACGGTGTTCAAATTGTAAATTTTTATTGGACCGTTTTCGTCAGGACGCCACAAAATACGTTGAAGAGGGCGTCTCGTTTAGTGGTTTTTTCAAAAAACGATTCACAATATTTGTCATTAAGAGTTTTTGGTTTACTTTCAAAATGCTCATCTAATTCCCAAAATTTAGTTAACTGCGTCTCCAAATTTAAGGTTTGAATTAAATTGCAATTGACAGTGTTCAAAACGGGGTTTAAACACAGATTTGGCGTTGGACCTGCCAAAATCCAACCAAGCCTTGTTTTTTGAAGCAATAGACCTTCATTGTTTAACTTCACTTGACCTAACGAGATTAAATTCCAAAATATATTGTTTCCTATTAATATGTCGATTTTTCCCGATTTTCCAAAATCAGGATCAGCCAAAGGAAGATAAGAAGGGATTTCCAAAGTTAAAGATTTAATTGCTGAATGCGGAGAATGAGTCGTGATTTCCGGGACAATGAGGCATAAAATTTTGAATGTAAAATTGCACTGCTTGGATGAAATTTGTACAACACATCTATATTTTATATTTGACGCTAAATTGTTGACGGCATTTAAAGTGACATCGATTGGAATTTTCTCAAGATTGAGGAAATTAGCGAACTTTTCGGTAATTAAGCCTGTTTGAGAACCATTGTCGAGAATAGCACGGGCTGTTTTCAATTTTTTGTTTGAATTTTCTACCAGGACTGAAGCAGTCGATAAGACCCCATCATTTGCAATGTTAATACAACACGACGTCACCGATTTACTGTTATTTAATCTGGAAGAATTTGTTTCATCGGAAGTAGTTGCCTTTTCAAAATGTAGAAGTGTATTGTGCTTCATCTGACATTTTTTACAGCCCTGAGATTTGCAATCTTTTATGAAATGATTGGGTCTTAAACAATTTAAGCAGATTTTTAAAGGTTTTATTTTTTCGACTCTTTGTTGAGGAGAAAGTGAAAGAAATTTGGAGCAGTTTTGTAAGTGGTGATCTTCATCACAAATCAAGCAATTTAATTTTTTGGTCAGAAAGGATTTGACTTTTGTCTGGCTGCTAGATTGAGGAGGTTTTATTTTTGTATTTTTGTCAATTTGTAAATTGTTAATCTCTAAAGTTTCTAACATATCTGCCCTACCTTTTAAAAAACGCTTCAAATTCTCGAGAGTAATTACTTCATTATCAGTTTTTTCTTTCTCCCACGCGCGAGCAGTTATTTTGTCTAATTTAGTGGAAATCATGTAAATTAATAAAGCGTCCCAATGTTGAGTGGGTAATCTTAAAGCGGTTAGAGCCCTTAAATGTTTATTCAAAGTGTCTACTACTTGTCGAAGTTGGGAAGCACTTTCTTTTTGAATTGGCTCGATGTTAAAAATTGATTTCAAGTGATTTTGAACTAAAAGATTTGTATTATCGAAACGCGTACGTAAAGCTTCCCATGCCACTAAATAATTTGCTGCCGAGAACTCGAGAGATTTTATAATTTGTTCGGCATCACCCTCGACCGCTGCTCTCAAGTAATGGAATTTTTGTATGTTGCTAATTTGGTTGTTGTCATGAATAAGGGAAGAAAAGGTGTCGCGGAAACCTAACCATTCTGAGAGCTCGCCTCTGAATTTTGGTAATTCAATTGTAGGCAGTTTAACACCTAGTGGTTGATTCGCGTGAAAATTAACGTTCAATGCATTATCTTGTTGATTATTTTGAGCGTTACGTTGTTGCATGCCAGGAGGAGCTCGATCAACCGGAATTCCCTGAGCTATCAAACTTTGAGCTAAAGCTACACTTTCAAAATAAGTTTTTTCAAATGTTTCGCGATAATCAACAGTGTCCCCCTCATTGTCTGTCAATTCTTCTATGTTTGATTGTATTTTATCAAAATCGACAAAAGATTGTTTAATATTGTCTACTCTATTTTGTAATTCTAATTTAACGACATCTACTAATGGGATTTGATTGTCAAGATTACTTGTTTTTATTTTGTTGACATGTTTTGCAAAACTTGTTAATTTTAATTTACAACTACCGCGTTTTTTAACTAATTGATTTATTTCGGCCATTTTGATGGAATGGAAACGAAACAAGGAACGGGGAAAAGAACTAGGAATGCTCACGTGACCTTTGCGTTGATTCTCCTTCCTTCCGGGACGCCTTGCGTTGATCGCTGCTCGAAAATGGCGTCAATACTTCCCGTCTTGATTCAGGATGCGAAATGAGATGATTTATTTTTCACAGGAAGTCTGCTTCCACTCTCCGCTGTTGATCTCCAATTGTTTGACGTGTTGAATAGATTGAAACGATGCAAATTATTGAATGTAGATGTTTGGCGATTTGTAGTGCGAATGTAATCCAAATTTGTTAAGTAAAATAGTTTACCACGTTGTGATTGCCTTTGTGACGGCTGTTGCGAAAACAGGAACAATTATTATTTGTATCAAATGTAAACGAAAACGAAACTTGTATGCCTTTGTAACGGCGTTGCAAAGTAAAAAAGGTCTAAATGCACGCACTGCGCATTTATCTAACCACGCCGTCTTGTCTCACAATAGAAAGTTTGATTGTTAGATTCAACTTGCAATTTGTCACAAAACTTCACAAATAACGTCCGAATAACTTCACCTAAGCCATCCGGCTCGAAGGACCATTTTGTTTAGTTTATTTTAGCTGGGTTTCACAAATAAATTCGAATAAAAGACGAAAGCGTGTGTGCGAGAACATCTTTTTAATCGCCATATTGAAAAACAGTAGTACATAAAAAGAAACGGCAGAGGCCGATAAAACATTTCAGCGGGAACAGATTAAAAATTCAAATTCAAACAGTTTCATTATTTATGAAATGTACGTAATTTAATTCTTGCAAAAAAATGTTTGAAGATAATTTTATTTTTCGAGAAATTTATTTAAAATTGTATGAAAAATAATCGAAACCATATGGAGAATTTTTATTATTTATGAACATAATTGAATTATTGCTTAAAATTTTATTATAATTTTTGTAAATAATTAAATTTTTTTTTGAAAAATTTTATGGGAATTAAAATTATTATAAAACATGAAAATACCAATTACTCCGAGTCTTCGACTCAGAGTAATTTATATCTTCATGTTTTATAATAATATTCTTATAAGTTGTTTAATTTTAAAAATGTTTGAATTTAAATGTTTTAAAGAATTTAAATTCCTATGGAAAAATAATAATTAACTACTTATTTAAAAATTTAGTTATTGATGTTTGCGAATAATTTTACAATTTAAGAAATTCGTAAGTAAATGTAATAGAATGTTTTTTTTATAATGTTTTTTCTAATAATGTTTAGAGTGATTTAGAATGTTCTTTATGGTCAGGGAAAAAGTCAAAATTTTGTCTGAAAATCAGGGAAAAATAAAATTAAATATTTGTGGCAACCCTGATTTTTCAAATTTCTCCGAATAAGGGGACAAGCGCAAGGCTTGGAAAGGATACTACCAGTCGCAATGAAATAATTTCATTCTAATTTTCAGAAAATCTTCTTAAATATGCGCCAAGAATATTCACCATTTAAATGAAGTTGGAAATATTCTTACAATAAGAAGAACATTATTATTGTAAGAATATTTCCCACTTCATTTAAGTGGGGAATATTCTTGGCGCATACTTAATAAGTTTTTCTTAAAATTAGAATGTAATTTTTTCAGTACGGGTAGCAGTGACAAACCTTGAGCCGCTCGCTGCTACCTGACTGATATTATCCCTATCAACCATGCGTTCGTCCCCTTATTTTATGTAGCTCTTTAATTTTGGAAAAATTGTGGTGTTGCAATTTTTAAAAATAATAAAATTTCAAAAGGTTTTAAAATTGAAATTATTTGAGATTTCCATTCATTTTGAAAAATATAAGTGACAGTAAGTCTTTTCAATATTTATTGCTTTCTCATGGAGGAAGTATTTAATAAGAATTGTCGAAGTTATGTACAATTTAATTCAGAAATTTAAAAAATTTTTAAAAATAATTCTCAAGTTCCTTTTAGTTCAAAAACAAAAACTGCCCGAAAAATCGTATTTTTTAAAAAGACAATTTTTTAAATTAATTAATTTTGCATATATACTTACAATTCGCTAATCTCTTGATAAACTACTGATAAAGGTTGAGTTTGGGTTTCAGCGGCAGACAGAAGTTCATTTCGGAATGACAATTCATTTTCCAAATATACATCTGGATCGTGTGAATGATTTGTTATGGGTGAAAATTCGCGGCCAGGCACAATTTTCCCACTTCCTTTGCATTGCAACGTGTTGGACATATTGCACTTATAGTATCTGAAATAACCAATTTAATTCACAATTTACATTATTTTAAACCTTTAAGGTGTATAAACAAACCTACTAATTAAAAATTTTACATCAGATTTTCCAAATTCAAAATATCAAATTCAAAGGTAGCATCGAATAATTTAAAAATTTTATCAAATCAATGTCGTTCTAAGTATTAAAATTATATTCCTGCTTTACTTTTAGATTTAGATCTTCATAATAATTAGTAGCTGGATTCTTTTTTTACGTACTAGTGTCAGTAAAACTTACTATACTGTGGATCTCCCAGTTTCCGTCCACTTTTATTTTAACAATAATAATTATAAAAGAAATTATTTCCTTAAATCTCTTTTGGTGAAGTTATAATTATACTTTAAGACAATAATATTAAACTATTTTCAAAAATTAATTTAAATTACTATAAAAGAATAATATATAAATAAAATAATATCAAATAATATCAAATAAAATTTCACTCACATTTGTAACGCTGGGCGTTGTCAGAATAGAGACTTTTCTTAAAATAGAATAAACCGGTTTTCTTTCCATAGATAATTCTCCCTAACTTGAGACCCTTAAGGTCCCTGACGTTTGTCTATGCATTTTTCCAGCAGTATGTAACTGCGTCTAGGCTGCGGCAGACCTTTTATGTAACACAACGAAAACTATTTCTTCCGATTGTAAAACTTATAAGTTTGAATAAATAATATTATTGTGAAAGTTTATAAATAAATTGATTGTTTAATAATTTATTTAAAAAGACCCGTAACACATTACTCCAAACTTATTTTTTGAAGATTTTACATAATAATATCCATCGAACTGATAAGGAGCTTAATTTTCATTCGCAGTAACAGAAAAATATGAAACCATTAGTAAGATATTGATATATATATGTCGTAGGCAAATAGAAAAATCCGGCATTTAGCTTAATGCCTAGGCATTGGGCTATATGCCGGCAAGTAGATAAATGAATCGTGGAAAATGGTTATTTTCTATTTGCCTCAAATCAATTAGTCATTTAGCTTATTGACTAGGCGTTAATGAAATTGCCTAAGTAGCACCCGGCAAATAGAAAAATGAGAATATGTGCATGTGTCACTCAACAGAAATGTTAAAAAAAAATATGTCAAAATTAATTAACACAAATTGGGTCTTGCATAACTCTTTCGGTTCCGGCTGTAGATCGTGGACCATTTGATTTCGCGACTATTTTTGGTGTCTTTTTAGATGTTCAAAATGGTGTTTATCAGATAGGAACTAAGGGTGGAATTATATAATGTTGGTTTCCTCGAACTGACATTGTGCAATCGGGAACCGAAATTATAAAAGTTGACGACGTATATTGTAAAGATTTACATTAACTTTAAGGGAAGCTGTGTCTCAGCAATCTATGACTGGTGGACAGGGTTACAAAACATGTAACTGTAAGGCAGCTTTTAATCAATGTCAAACAAACAAATGCTCTTGTTACAAGGCTAAAATACTATGTAACTCGCGGTGTCATCAGTCCTCTACATGCCGCAATAAATAAATAAAAAATTTAATTATTATTGATAATAAAATATTTGTGTTAATTAATTTTGACAGATTTTTTTAAATATTTCTGTTGAGTGATACATGCACATATTCTCATTTTTCTATTTGCCGGGTGCTACTTAGACAATTTCCTTAACGCCTAGTCAATAAGCTAAATGACTAATTGATTTCAGGCAATTAGAAAAATAACCATTTTTCACGATTCATTTATCTACTTGCCGTCATTTAGCCCAATGCCTAGGCATTAAGCTAAATGCCAGATTTTTCTATTTGCCTACGACATATATATATATATTTCAGAAAATACAATTTTGACTATTATAAATACATACACTCGATTTTTGTTATAACGAATCTCGTTACAACGTTCTCTCGTTATAACGAACATTAAAATTCTCAATACAACGACAAACAAACACGAACGAATTTAAGAATTTAATTTAACCAAAATTTTGGTTAACTCAAAAAACGACAAAGGTAATAAACCCTTAACTTTATTAAACCTAAAGAATCTAGTGATCTTATTATTATTAAAAATACTTACTTTTTCTTTAAACTGATTCCATAATTGAGAAACTTTTAATATAAATAGAAAAAAAAAATTTATGAAAAATTTTGCACGTATTTGACGTTTTGATTCTCTCCTTCCGTCATCGAGATTGTCGTTATAACAAGAATCGAGTGTAATTATTATCAAAAATCGTAATGTTGTATATAAGAAAAAGTTTTAAAAAAGACATTTCAAAAAAGAAATTGAGGGTTCCAATCAAAGAATCTGCTGTATTTTTAAACCCTCAAAATTCTTCTCTCCTAAATAAAAAAAGAATTTTAGATTACAATTTTTTGTAAACATTTCGTATTTGTATAAAAATTAGAAAAAAATTCCTCCAATTTTATAGGGGAGAGTCTCCAGTTGTAAGACGGGTTTTATTTTTGACCCGTAAATTGTAAACGGGTTAACGAAATTGTAAATAAAATACACTGTTCGAAAGGTAACAGAAATACGCAACTTTTATTAAAAGAAAGTATAGTGTTTCGATGAAGTCAAAAAATTTTACGATACATTTTCCGAGCACAGCGCTTTTTTCAAAAAAAAAAAATGTCTCCAGTTGTGAGACACTCATTAAAAATTGCTAAAATTTAATAAGTTTGACATAAAACGTTATGTTTTGTAGAAATAATTAAATGTATTAATAATATATATTATTATATACTAAATAATAATATTTATTCGCCAAAATATGACTATCAAATAAACACAATTTAATAGCTTCAACAAGAGCATTAAAATTGATTTCTTCTGAATCAATTGACTTTTTTCACTTGACATACCCAAAAATACTAGAAAAAAAACAAAACAACATTTAAATAGTATGCCTGCAAAGTCGTATTTTTTATGCTGCCCAGATGGGTGTTGACACCGTCTCACAACTGGTGATATGCTGTGTCTCACACCCAGAAATTGGCGCTATTTTGAAAAAGGAAAATTAAATTATTTTCAACCGTAGATTGGAACAATGCAATATTGCATCACAAAATATAAGGAAAACACTAAAAGAAAATGCATTACATTTACCTTTTTCAATTAATTAACTTGGAAAAAAAGTACTTTGCATTTATTGAAAAAACGCTTTTTAGTCGATTATCACACACAGTGTTGGTATTTAACAAAAACAGTTTATATATCCGCTTCGGCGTACACGAAAAAGTTGGCTCATATAAAAAGAAATGTTTTTATATAAACCAATCGGCATTTTAATATTGCATGTTAAAAAAAATTTACTGTCTCACAACTGGAGGTGTCTCACAACTGGAGACTCTCCCCTAATTACAACTTTCTCAAATTTTTATTTGAAAATTATTTTTAAACTAAAAATTTTAGGAACGCTTCTTTCATCGGCACCTTCAATTCAGGACCAAAAATATATGCTTTCAAGAAATTTTTTTATAAATGAAGGAAAAAAAATTACAAAACCTATTAAGAAAAAATTTAAACCTTAATCGGAACAGGCAAGTTTTTTTTGTGTAAAATTTATATTTGATAAAAAAACTTCTACTATTATGTCAATTATATATAGGCTGTGTCTACAACTATGAGTACATGTGTGAAACATGTAAAAAAATTTAGATATATGTATGGTTAGCAAAAAAACAATTAGAAAAATAGGAAAATGCTAAAAAATTTTGTATAGGGGAGAGTAAGCCAAACCGGCCATACTAACGGTTTTATTTACTCTTGTGACTAAACGAATCAACCGATTTCATTTTTCGATAAAAACACGTGATTGTTTCAAATTTCTAAATAGCACTTTTGCCAATTTCGCCATTTCAGAGATATTGACACATAATTGGTTTGCCCCACTCTCCCCTAACTATTAGAACAATTATGATTTCATTAAAAATGATAATAAAACAATAGAATTCTTCCTTGTTCATTATCAGCAAATTTTTTTTCATGACGGTAAAAGGAGGTGAAAATCGAACTCCGCCATTTTTATATTAATTATTTCTAATATCAGAAAACTATTTTCAGGACAAAAAATGTGATAAAAATTTATTTTAACATTTTTTTGTATACAATACTTACTTTTCAGCCTGCATTTCTTCCCTAATTGAAAATACAAGTATTTCTTCCTTCCGCCGTTGAGTCTATATTCTTCGTTCTTCTTCTGCGATTTGGTCTATTTAAGCTGGGTAATGCACACACCAATTGTGGTACTTTGAGAATATGAGAATGAGTTAAGGCGCTCTCACAGCTCTGCAAGCATGCCAATACATATGCATAGTTGCAGTGGCGGATTCAGAATTTACTCCAGGGGGGATCATCTATAGATGAGGCGAGCGACGACCATAATTAGGGAGCATTTACACCTTCGGTCTTTCCCGAACGGAAAATTTTTCATTGGAGTAAGAGAGACAGACTTTGTATCTGACTCTCTTACTCTAATGCAAATTTTCCTTTCTGGACAATTTTCACAGAAGGTGTAAACGCTCCATAGACCTTTTCATCTCGAATAGGAAATGAAGAATGCGCAATCTTAGTCCGCCATGATAGTCGGTTATATTCAAAAATTCACCATGTATTAACATGGGAAATTTGAATATGACCGACCGGAAGTTATTATTATTATTGAGAAAAAATTATTCGAGATGAAAAGGTCTATTAGCTGACCTTTTTTATGTAAATTTTTCGTCCCAGGGGGGGTCTTGACCCCTATGACACCCCCCTGGATCCACCACTGCGGATAGTACAGGGGAATTCCATACTTATTTCGAGTCAACAAGTCCAACAGCCATGGAACTTAAGGTACAGCCACAGATCTTGTTGACAGCTGCCTGCGCAGGCAGCTGTCGATAAAGAGCTGTGGCAGTACCTTTAAATTATCAAATGATTACTTAATCGAAAAAATGATAGGTCAAATGTAAGAAAAAATAGATCATCACGATTTTTTTTATATATGACGGTCCACGACAAAAAGTTTTTTTGGGTGCCTTAGCTTCCAAAAAAATTAATTGCGAGTTTTAATAGTACTCTATATAGGTTTAGAGTTTCTCTTTCACGTAGAAAAGTCTAAAATACTTTTTACTTATAGATTTTTTTGTTATTAATGTTCAAACATGAGCATAATTTGAACAAATTAGGAATGCAAATTTTGTTATTAAATTTTATTTAACAATTTAACAAAAGTACATTTTCTTTTTTATACAATAAGTGAAATGATTGGAAGATGATTATTATAATGATTTTTTGTATGTAAAGAGTAAATGTTAAGGAGTTACACGCGTAAACTTAGCCTTTCAAACTTATTTTGTTTTGTTTAATAACATGACACAGTTTAACTGCAAATTCAATACATAATTAAACAAAAAGAGCGTAATTCGACGTCTAGAATTTGAAAAGAGATTAAAGTGCAAATAGATTTATATATTCGTCGATTGGATTTGCATTAAACTCTACAATGCGATTAACAAATTCTAATCCAGTGGGCGGATGTTGTTCATCCAAATCGTTCCACTGACGAATAACGAATTCGTCTCTCATCAACGTAATCTTTTTTTCCGGCCTTGTTATTCGTTTGCCTTCAGACAATGATTTATAATCATACCTCAAGCCACTTTGAAAGTCTTTTAGTTTTTCTGAAAAAAGAAGAATAAAAAATATTAATAATAGTTGTGACGCGGCATTTTGCCTCGTACAATATTAAGTTTTTAAATTTCGCAAAATAAATGTTTTGATAGGAATTCTATCAAAACGAGAATCTTCTTATTTCCTTCCTAAAAACAAAAAAAAATAGTATTAAAATTTTGAATTAAAAAATTAAAAATAAACAAAAAAATTATACCTTGAAAAATCAATTATTTAAATAATTGATTTTTGTGTAAAATAAACTTGCCAACTCGTCAGATCAAAAATAATAAATAAACTTGAAGTTGGAACATTTTCTGCCGTTCGTATTTTGTTTTTTTTCATGTTCCCGAGAATATTTTTCACCGATAATTCGCCGGTCCATCGCGGATTATTAATTGGTCGTAATCAACAAGGGAAGTGCTTCCTGGTGTATATATTTGGAAGTGATTCCCGAATATTCAAGACCACCAGGAAGACGAAGATCAATTGTTTTGGGCCTGTCAAAACACTGACTGCGGCCATCTAGATTTAAAGGCCAACGAAGCGAACGACAGCGACCAATAAGTGGGCGCTCTGCAATACCGGCGGCGGATATCTTATCTCGGGCAGATAATAATAAATTGTAAAATAAAATAATAGTACGCCGGGGACTCACCAAAAACTATAAAGAAGCGTATGTGTAGCGACGCTCTCGTAGCCAGACACACGGCCATTTTTCGTCATTCTCGTTTTGGTAGTTTGATCAGGCGCATCACGCCAATTAAATTAAAAATTAAATAAAAAATTATAAATTTAAGTGCAATGTCTGGACGAGGAGCCATGAGGGGTCGACGTCGCATCGACGGTGAGTCCCAGTAAATTCAACTTGCCATTTTCTCGCCAGATTGGCAATATTAAAAATAAAAATTTTCGAAATTGTGAAAAGTGATGCTTGTCACCGCCTTGTCAAGCGGTAGATTAAATTGAAAATTCGGCCTTCTGCCGAATATAATTGTTAAAATTAAAACTTAAACTTAGAGTAAAATTAATTGAATAAAAATGATTTTGTTTAACAACAATTAAATTCTGTGACTGCGTAATTATTGTGTTGTCTCCTTACTCCCCCCTCTCCGCGGTTTTATTAGGAAATTGATTTATAATCTCCTAATAATTTTTCTGAACTAGCTGGCAAAATTAAAATTAAATTAATAAATCTTTTGGATATTTTAGTGCAAAATATCCTGGCGCTTAAATAAATCTTTTCTTTCCTAAAATTTAATTAAATCGTTAAATTCAAAGTGTAGATAACCTTCTTTCCTGACCCATTGTCAAAGTATTCTTGGATTTGGTATAATTAAAATTGTAAAATAATTAAAAATGTCAAATAAAATCGTTAAAATAATTCAAAAATAATTAAAAGCCAAGGAAAAGGTTATATAGTATACAAGTATTGATTTGGAATTAAACAATATAGAATTGGAAAAGATCAAAATTCAAGTTTAAAATGCTTTTGTTGAGAGTTATTTTAAAAATCCTTTGGCTTTTAAATATGTATACAAAAAAAAATAAAAAACATTTATTCTCTTTTAACAGTAATTAAACATTGGAAAACAATTTTAAATTATTTTAGTATAGAGAAAACTTGCGTTAAATATTAAAACTTTAATTTTAAAGAATGAAAGTAATAGTTATGATTCGTTGTTTTAAAAAATTTACAAGAGTAGACTTACTTTATCCCAAAACATATTTATATCCCCATACTGAAAATACTATTTAGCATTTTCTTATAAATAATATACTGATCAACAGTGACTCTGGTACAAATTATAATGAAAAAAAATTTTGTTTATATAACATAGCTCAACAAAAAAACGAAAGATTTTTGCGCCTGGGGTTATATAATGATTTTTCTATTTATTATTCACTAAAATAAAGGAAAAATATACACATTCTTTTTAAAATTTGCTTTTGTAGTAGTTGCAGACATGTTAAGGTCATGTTATTCAGTGGTCACGTGTTCCTATAGTAAAGTATATGGGACATGTGACCACTGAATAACATGACCTTAAGGGGGAAAATCACGAAAATTAGGCATATTTCAGGGATTTTTTTGGCTCAATGAAATGGCCAATTAAAAATCTGTAAAGTACGTTTTATTCCATGAGTATTGATATGCAAACTATATATTTTCAAAATAATTTCATTATAAAATGGCTGTGTTGCAGCATTTTATTGGAAGACGTATGTTTTTTAGGGTTCCATGGCCGAACAACTTACTAACGTCCTCGCTTTTTAATTAAAAAAAACCAAAATGTTGTCATTTTGTATACATCAACAGCTATTGACACACATAGGATTTTTTCGATATTTTTATTTTTTGCAAAATGTTGCGTGATTGAAATGACAATTTTCAAAAAAAAAAATAATTCTAAAAATTGTTGATAAAAATAAAAGTAAGTAATATAAAAAAACCTTAGTGTGTCGATAGCTGTTGATGTATAGAAAATGACAACATTTTCGTTTTTTTCCAGATCAAAAATTAAAGACGATAGTTGTCTGGACATGGAATCCTGAAACGAGACGCTTTCTAATGAAATGCTGCACAGCCACCATTTTTTAATAAAATTTAAAAAATATATTTATTTTGCACATCCATACTTATGCAATACTTATGAAATGGTCAATCAAAAATCTGTGGAGTACGTTTTATTACGTACTTTACAGATTTTTGATTGAACATTTAATTCAGAAAATCATAAATTTTCAAAAATATGGTAAAAACGTTCTCCTTTATACAAAAGCAAACTTTTTGATAAAATATAATTTTTTTTATCATATCTGTCGATAAATCTATCATAAAAATATCTTAAATGTCAAGCTGCAAATTTCATGTCGACTTGTGTAATTCTTATTATTGTAAAATTAAATAAATTTTTTTAGATTAAAACTAGAGACTAAACAACAGAAAATTCCAATCGGAGATAATTGAACTCAAATCAGCCAATTCGAAATTTCTAATTGAGATATGCACAACTCAACTCGGTTTACTTTTGATTCGAATCGGTCAATTCGAAATTCGAAGCTTCGAAATTTGAATTGCACAATATACTGCACACACAACGTAGCACGCATTACAAAGCAATTCTAAAGTTTAACTTCGATTTTCTAATTGACCGACTTAATTTGAAAACCGAGCCGAGTCGTACGATTTGAAATTTAAAGATTCGAATTGGCCGATTCGAATCGAAAGCAAATCGAGTCGAGTGGTGCAATTCGACATTCGCGAAATTCAAAGTTTCGAATTGGCCGATTCGAATCGAAAATAAACCGAGTCGAGTTGTGCAACTCGCAATTCGAAACCTCGAATTTCGAATTGACAAGTTCGAATCGAACTTCGATTTGGAATCGACCTCTATTTAAAACTACTAGAACCAAAAGGGCGCGCGTCGCGCGCCCACTCCTGATTTTTTACCACACAAAATAAAACCTTAATATAACCTTAAATTAAATCTGAATTTAATAAAAACATATGTTTATATTTTAAAAATTATTTTTCTGTTAATAAGATTGTATAAAATTTTTTAATTTTTTTAATCTAAGATTGACGAATTGAATTTTCTATAAAAAATTACACGTTAATGCCTATAAAAAATTCTCATTCTGGAGAAAATCACCTTTAAAATAAGCCTAAAATCATTAAAAAGCATTCAGTATTTTAGAAGTCATTAAAATTTTTGTAACACATTGAAAATTATCATTTTTTAAAAATGTCTAAATAAAATATTGATCAAATGACTTGAAAAACTATGTACAGACTCCAAGGATTAATTTAAAAGAAGAAAAATCAGTAACCTTCTATATTATAGAAATTGTGTAGATTTTTCTGCCAAAATACAGGCGAAATTTTTATAAAATTTATACTTAGAGTTTTTCACATCAATACAGGGTAATTTAATTTTCCTAAAATATTGAGAACATTCTTGAATTTGCAATTGTTTTAAAGAATTGTTAATAACAATTTTAAAATTTAATTTTTTAACAATAACTTTATTTTATCATTAAAGTATAGACTTGAAGCTTTAATTTAAAAAAAATTACTTAATTATTACTTTCTCATAGAGGAAGTATTGTAATACCGAAATTTTTCGAGTTCGATTTTTTGATATATCTTTATGTTATTTGACCTCAGGAGTTGCGGACATAAAGTGAGAGTACTTTGTGAAAGATTAATAAAGTTTAACTAATTTTTTTTTTTTGGATTTTTAATTTTCCAAAAAAAACGTTTTTTGCCCAAAACTTTAAAAAACTGTTAGGACACCTATAAATTTTTTTCCATACTTTTGTAGAGTTTTTTTAAACGCATCTTTTAAGTCCTAATTGAAAATTTTTCGTCCATATTAACCGGAGATATTAAACTTTTAAGAATCATAAATTTTAGAAAAAAATATTTTTTTGAAAATTTTGTTAAAAAATGTAAAAGTAATCTTAAAATTGTCGTTACCAGTTGGTAGAGCATTATAAAACGATTCGATTGACCTATTTTTGAACCTAATTCGATAATAAATTTCGACATTATTGGTATTTTAAAAACCAAAAATTGTGGAAAATGACATTTTCTCAACTTTTTGTTTGAAAATTGTTGTTTAACTATTAAACTATTAAAACTATATTGTAGAGTATTTAAAAATACATTGACTGACCCAAGATTCAATTACTTTTACCATATTTATTAAAAGTTATTCATATATTTTCCTATTACTATTATCTCTATGAGGAAGCAAAGTATTCATGAAATGAGCGCACCAAAGTTATAAAAAAATATATAACTTGTCAGCGGTTTCTTAATTTGTTTCAAAGTATTAATAACATGAAAATAAAATGATCTAAAACTTTAACACCAAATTACTTCGATAATAAAATTTTTTTTTAAAAAAGTTTCCCTTATTAGGAAAAATTCTTTTTTCCTTATTGGGTCAAAACCCATTATATTAAAACATCAAAGATGTTTTTGTTGGGATTAAATTATTCTCTAATTAATGATTTATTACCATCTATTAAAGCAATTTTAATTAATTGTACACTATCTGCAAAAATTATGTAAATGCTACATTTTAGTGCTATAAATATTTTTTTCATTTTGCAAAATGTATTAACCCATTAACGCCCACCAGGACGCAAAACGTACCAAGATTTCATGACTCTTATTTTGTATGAAATAATTAATTAAAAATTTTAGGAAGTACCATTTCCGACGTAAATTTATCGCTCTTTCTGAATATGAAGCTAAAATTTGTTTATAATTATCTCAAAAAAATTTATAACAATTTTATTGCAAAAAAGCAAACTTTTCTATGAAAAAAAAATTTTCAATTATTATTTTGACATGGAAAACTAAAGAATATGGTCTCCAAAGCACAAAATATCGCGTCTTTGAATTCTCAGCTATAAAAATCCATAATTACTTTTCATTAAATTCAAGATGGCGGATACGAAAATGGCCATTTTTCCAAAATGCAAAAGGCCGAAAAAAATTTTCGGGTAATGTTTTTCAAAAGTTATTAGATTTGATTGAAAATGGTTACTCAGGAGTTTTTGGGGTCGCTGATTACGAATCTGATGTCACTTTTTTAAAATTCAAAATAGCGGATCCAATATGGCGGACAATTTTTTAAAAAGTAATTAGATTCGCTTGAAAATAATTACTCGGGGGTTTTTGGGGATGCCGATTACGAAACTGATGTCACTTTTTCAAAACTAAAAATAATGGATCCAATATGGCAGACAATTTTTTAAAAAGTAATTGTATTTGCTTCAACATTTTTTATTTTTTTTTTATTTTTTTATTTTATTTTTTTTATTTTGACATTTTTTATACAAAGATAAAAAAGAGACTAACACAACATGTGGTTTGATTAAAAACAAGTGACGCACATATATATGCCACATTGAATACACAATTTTTGTGTCCTTTTGTTGCACTTTGCATGATAGTGGCTATATTTTTCGAGGCAAAATACAAAAAAAAAATTTGTAAATAAAATTTAAAAAAACTGGCTTTTTTGCACTTCGACCTCCTGGTGGTAAGAGCAACGATAAACATATTTTTGTTCCGATGTTAGATTCGTAATCAGCATCCTCAAAAACCCCGGAATGACCATTTTCAAGCAAATACAATCACTTTTTAAAAAATATGTCCGCCATATTTGATCCGCCATTTTGAGTTTTGAAAAAGTGATATCAGATTCGTAATTAGCGATCCCAAAAACCCTCGAGTAACTATTTTCAAGCAAATCCAATCACTTTTTAAAAAATATATCCTCCATATTGGAACCGCCATTTTGAATTTTAAAAAAGTAACATCAGATTCGTAATCAGCGACCCCAAAAACCCCCGAGAAACTATTTTCAAGCGAATCCGCCATCTTGAATTTAATAAAAAGTAATTATGGAATTTTATAGCTGAGAGTTCGACGACGCGATATTTTGTGCTTTGGAGGCCATATTCTTTTGTTTTCCATGTCAAAATAATAATTGAAAAAAAAATTTTCATAAAAAAGTGTGTTTTTTTGCAATAAAAATGTTATAAATTTTTTTGAGATAATTATAAACAAATTTTAGCTTCATATTCAGAAAGAGCGATAAATTTTACGTCGGAAATGGTATTTCCTAAAATTTTTAACTAAATATTTCATACAAAATAAGAGTCGTGAAATCATGGTACATTTTGTGTCCTGGTGGGCGTTAATGGGTTAATTAACATTTTTCCCGTCTAAGACACTAAAACTCAATATAAGTATTCAAAAATTAAACTTAAGGTTATGTTATTCAGTGGTCACGTGCCCCATGTACTTTACTATGGAAAAACGTCACACTGAATAACATGCCCTTAAAAGTAAAATTTAATTAACTTTCCAAAATCATTAAAAAATTTCTTGACTTTGTCTTGTTTAATAAAATTAATATAATTTTAGAAATACTTTACATGTTTTAATGTTCTTTGGATAAAGCTGAAAGAAGCATTCAGTTTATTTTAATAAAATTAATGTCAATAGTATTAATTAATGCTAATAGTATTTAACATTAAAATCTACAAGTAAATATGCAAATAAAAAAGCCAAACATGACAGAATTTTATGTATTATCCTAACTTAAATGCTTGGCCATTTCTGGTTAAAAAAGTATCAAGCTAAATCAAAAATTGTCTTTTTTAAAACATTTACAATATAAATTTTTTTTAAATTTTTCATTTTTACTCATAGTAATCATAGTAATACAACACTATCCTACCTAATTTTTTTTACACAAAAAACATTTTTATAATAAAGTTTAAAAATTAAAAAATTATATTATTTATATTAATTTATTTTTAAATTTAGATTTATAAGAAAATACAAAATTTTTATAAAATAAAAAAAATTTGAATATTAGTCAGTTAAGGGGGGAAACCAATTTAGAACGCTGTTTTTTGCCGTTTTTCGCGAATTTTTTTGAATGAAATAAAACATTTCCACTATGTTGTTCAAATATTTAACTGTAATTCATATTTTTTATAGGCGTTTATATAAAAAATCTTCCAAATTGGGAGCTATTATATATTATTATTATTATATAGAGCTGCTCCGCCGGAGTTCATGACTGCCGTGCAGTCCTGAGCCCACAAATTTTGTCCGAAAGCAAAAAATCAAATTTAATCATATTTTATAAATATTTTATTATTAAGTGAACTAACTTTTAAGTGAAAATATTAAAAATTGAAAAATTGACACTACTTTTAAAAAAAAATTCGATTTTTTGCCTACTTTTTTGCAACTTTTTTATTTTAAAAAAGGTACTCCAAATTTTTTTTTCTTTTCAAGTTTAGTTCACTTAATAATAAATTTAATAACGAACAATTTCCAATTTTTCATTTTAAAATCGGTCAATAACTTTTTGAGCTACACTGTACGGCAGTTTTAAAAATCCTGTTTTGAGAAAAACGCATTTGAAAAAATAGTATCAAAAATTCATATTTATACAAAAAAATTTTTTAAAGTGATTACACTTTAATCGGCTATTTCAACACTATATATATCCTTTCATGTGCTTCATAAGTAGCATGTAAGTCTAATAATTCCTCTTTTCGTGACTTTCTGCTCTCCTTAGTCTCAAAAGTGCTACGCTTATTCTACTAATCTACGGTAACCTGGAGCGCGCTCCGTTCATCGCTAGTACAGCAAGGACTTTGAATTTTGCTCTAAAAACTTTGTTAGCCTATTTTTGAATACCTTAACTAACAATTTATGCAAAAAAGAAAAAATAGATTTTTTCAGACGTCTAGTGTTTCCCCCCTTAAGTCATTTTTAGTTTTATTTAAGTATTTTAACATTAAATACTATTATAAAAATACTTTGAAATTAACAGTACAGATCGACGCCTCCCGTTCATATAATGCTTATAGAAAAACAAATGCAAGATCATTCTTTTTCAATTTTTAGTGCAAAACAATTCTTATTAAAGTTTTCGTGCAATAAAATGCTTATTCAAAATTCTATGCAAAAAAGTACAATCTGAAATTAGCTTACACTATGAATTTTATGAAATTTTCATTTCAATATAAATTTTAATTACAATTGCTAAAAAAATATTTCTTAATACGTAAGAGAGAATCCATGTTTAAAGTTTCTTATAATAATACATACGCACTGAAATTCTCAAATATTTAATTGTAATTTAATATTAAAACGAAGATTTAGGGTTACATTTATTGCTCTGTCAGTGGCAATTGTTTTGCACACAATTTTGAATAAGACCTTTTCTTGCACGGAAAATCGAATAAGAATTATGTTGCACCAAAAAGTAAATAAGAATGATCTTGCATTCGCTTTTTAATAAGCATTATATGAACGGGGGGCGTCGAGACGGTCACTCTAAGCTTTAGATTTTTACCAATTTTTAGGAATTTAAAGTTAAAAATCACTTATCAAAATTACTTTCAAAATAAGTCAAACACATGATTCTGAAAGTGGCACCTTATTATTATGACACCTGTTTATTACCTTGAAGACTCTAATTTTGAACTGAAATAAAAAATATTCTTTTTTTGTTTAAGACAACATAAACTTTTTTATAATAAAAAACTGGGTACTTGTTTAAGATTTATTAAAAAAATATTAAACCATGTAAAGTATTACTGAAATTATATAAATTTTTTAATAAAACAAGGCAAACTCAAGGACGAGATCAAGCATTTTTATAATGATTCTAGAAAGTTATTTAAATTTCTTTACAAGTTTAATTGTTGAAAAAGTAGATAATTTTAGTGACTTAGACGGGAAAGTTGTTAATTTATTACTTGCATTTCTAAATTACAAAAAGAATCATTTTATATCATTAAAAAGTAGTATTTCACACAATTTTTAAAAACTTACCTCCTTATCCTTATTTTTAATCACAAAAATTTTTTTCTTCTTATTCTTTTTAATTCTGAAAAGAGAAAAAAAGTGTTCTTCACTTTACACTTTTATTTTTCTGTATTATATAATGCAAAAATCTGTTAATAAACTGTAACTACACTGTAAAAAAAGAGAGTTAAATTTTAACTTCCCAGGGGATTCTATAAAAGTGGCACCCATTGTTGAGTTAATGCCAGGGGAGTTAAATAAAGAGAGTTAAAACTTCACACCCAAATGCTAACTCCCCAATGAAAAAATAACTCGCGCGGGTGTTGAATGAAAGGAGTTAGAAATTAACTCTCTTTTGGAGTTGATTTTCAACTCGAAAAATTTCACTCCAAACTCCCGAGTCCGTTAACTCCCTAAATTTTTTACAGTGTATATATGTATATACTCAAGTATAAAATAGACTACCAATGCAACTCTCTCTCTCTCTCTCTCTCTCTCTCTGCTCACTGGTCACTCAATAGACTGCCTACTGGTTGAAAGAAACCCTTCAGACAATAGGCCAGGTACTCGAGCAGACCTTTCGTCCCTGTTTATAACGCAGAAAATCTAACGCTATTGCTTTCTTCCTCTTTCCAAATAGAAATAACATAAATCGGTCTTTGTTTATAACGCAGAAAATCTAACGCTATTGCTTTCTTCCTCTTTCCAAATAGAAATAACATAATTCGGTCTCTGTTTATAACGCAGTAAATCTAACGCTATTGCTTTCTTTCTCTTTCGAGGATAAGTAACATTAGACTGTCTCTCTTTACCTAATTTGCATATCTACTCGTTTCATATTAAGGATACCAAAAATATACTAACTTATGAAATTCCAAGCACTGGGATGCTTCCCAAATTGAGTATTTATAACTTTGTGATAAGATTCGAGTAAATTATTTGTTCTCCTTCGTAGACCGAAAACGCTGAAGCCTTCAGGCCTTCGCACTTGCAACCATTGATATTCAAAGTACTCTAATAAAAGTCGCAATCTTCGTAGACATTCAGCACTTTTAGACAATTTTATCTCTTCATATGTATCGATAACACAGGCACACAAAAAAATAAAAAAGTCAAAACCCAGAGGTCACACCCCCCTATCCCCATGTTTTTGGGGTCGCTGAAACCGAATATGACCATGAAAAATTTTTTTCATCGGCCATTTTCCCGCTACCACCCCCTTACACCTGCTCCCGGGGGTTGAAATTTCAGTTTAAAAAAAGTGGAGTAGGGTGTCTATTTCTATGTTTTTTGGGTCGCTAAAACCAAAAAGACTACCAAAAACAAATTCTTCCCTCCCTTAACCTCCTACAACCCCCTTAACATCCGAAAGGTGGGGGTCGAAATTCGAATTTTCATGAAAAGTCGATTACGGTGTCTAAACCTACGTTTTTTGGGTCGCTGAAACCAAAAAAGACTACCAAAAGCAAGTCCTTTCCACCCTTGACCCCCTACAACCCCCTGCAATAATTTTTGATAATTAATATTTAATTTTCAATTTCCCAAAAATCGGTTCGTTTTATTTAAAAAAAATTATTGCAGGGGGTTGTAGGGGGTCGGGGGAGGAAAGGATTTGATTTTGGTAGTCTTTTTTGGTTTCAGCGACCCAAAAAACGTAGGTTTAGACACCGTAATCGACTTTTCGTGAAAATTCGAATTTCGACCCCCCACCTTTCGGATGTTAAGGGGGTTGTAGGGGGTTAAGGGAGGGAAGAATTTGTTTTTGGTAGTCTTTTTTGGTTTTAGCGACCCAAAAAACATAGGAATAGACACCCTACTCCACTTTTTTTTAAACTGAAATTTCAACCCCCGGGAGCAGGTGTAAGGGGGTTGTAGCGGGAAAATGGCCGATGAAAAAAATTTTTCATGGTCATATTCGGTTTCAGCGACCCCAAAAACATGGGGATAGGGGGGTGTGACCTCTGGGTTTTGACTTTTTTATTTTTTTGTGTGCCTGTGTAATCATTTCAGGTGGCAAAAGAGCTAAAGCCATGAGTTGCCTAACCGTATTCATTCCTTCAGGATTTCTTATTAGGTATCTCTTCAATCCAAGCGTCATTGCATTATGATATATACACTTCGAATTGTGATGAGTAAATTTACAAATTGTTAAAATTAGTTTTTAACAAATTTTGAAAACTAATTTATAAAAAAGAATAGATTTTTATAAAACTCGTTTGGAAAATTTCCAGAAAACTGAAATTTGATTAAATTTTTCAACAAAAATTCAATTTTTTAAACGAATTTGAGGAAAATATTAGAAAAAATGTCATTTTTTAAATAATTATGTTATTTTTTAAAAAATAATATATTTTTTGGACAATTGGTGTATAATGTAATTGAAAATGTTAAAAATAATTGAAATTAAAAAACAAAAATTTTAAAAATTACGTTTTTAGAAAATAATTTATCAATAAGTTATTTTCTAACATCAATTTCCCCCTGCGATTTCTTTTTATAATTTTTGAAAAGTGAATTATTTTTAAAATTTTCAAAATTTTACATTTAAAAATGTGTCTGAAATATTTTTAAAAAATTCAATTATTTTTAATAAAATTTTACAAAATTCCGATTATTTGACAATTTTTTAATTGCATATTTCTAAAATGCAACTATCTTTAAGAAAAATTAATCAATTTAACTAGTTTTTATTTATGTTATTAAAATTGGAAAATTTGCATTTTATACCAGAGGAGTATTATTTTGTCGTAGTAATTGGAGGAAAAATGGAAAATGTACATTAAAAAAAAAGTTTAAATTAGATTCTTTTTTCAGAATATAGTCGAAAAAGTAGAACCATCCGAGACCTGCATGTTTAATGATCAACTGACCGCAGGAGCAAGAAAATATCTTAGGATTTTAAAAAGTATAAAATTTTAAATGTGTAAGCATACATATATAAAATTACCTTAATATAATGAAAGAAACACCTACGTGCTTCAGATTCAGGGAAATGTTCTTGTATTGCGTTTTGTAGTGCAATTTCGAAATCTGTCATGACCGCTGTAACGTTTAATTGCGGAAGGACCCTTCGTACCTCTGTCAAAACTGTTTCATAAGCTGATTGGCTTTTACTCTCCATTAATGCATAGCTGATTGGAAACCCCTGAATGTTTTAAGTAAATTAATATTATTAACTAGCCAAATTAATTATTATAAAAAATAAATTATTTAAAAAATGTTTTTTTTAATTCTATAGAAGAATTGAATAATTATTTTCAAAAATGTAATAAAATTGTTCGAAAGAAATTAATTATTTTAAATACAATTTTAATTCAATTATTTACACAAATAATTTTTCGAAAGAATTCAATTATTAAAGATAATTAAAATTCGAAAATTCAGCTATTTAAAAAATTTTATAAATAAAATTATCCAATTATTCACTTATTTAAAAGTTTTCTTCTATGTAAAATTAAAAAAAAATTATTTTTAGGAATTACACATCATTTTCGTCCTACATAATTAGTTACAAATTTTAAATTCAAAATTTAAATTCACATTTAGATACTATTTTAATAATAATTTTTTTAACTTAAAAAGACAAAATTTTTTTTTGAAAAATGTTAGGGTCAGTTGGGGTACATAAAAACAAGGGATAAATCGAATCAAGAGTTATTTCAGTTAAATAAAAAATTTTAAAAATAAATACAGCCTTAAACCTTGAACCTCTGATCACCCCCAACAGGTTGTATGTATTTTCCGTTTGTCAATTAGCGGCAGTATATACAGAAATATTTCCTATTGCATGAAAAATTGAAAATCAAAGAAGGCATCCTTTCACTTTTTTGACTCGCATTTGGAGAAAAATAAACTAAAAATTTTACTAAAATTTATAATTATCTCTGATTAATAATACAACAAAAATCAACTTTGATGTTTTCATTTTGCAAACTTTAATTACAAATGGTTTCTATTTACCCTTAAAAAGTGAAAATTCGGGAAAATAGAAACAGTAGAAATTTCAATAATATTTTTTATAATTGAAAGAGAGAAAATTGTTTCTATTGATTTAATGATACCCATATTTTCTACTACTCCATAAAATTGTTCCACGTATGTGTAATAATAACTCAATACACAAAAAACCGTAAGTATTCCGATTTAAAAGAAGAAACTCATGATATTGGTAAAAGATGGCAAATCTGTTTCTATTTACCCCAACTGACCCTACAATTTTTGCAATTATTATGATGTCGAATTAAATTCTTCTAAAGAATGTTATTAAAAATTATTTTAATAATTCAATTGTTTCAAAGAATTTTATTTAAATTTTGTCAAATAATTGAATTTTTTAAAAGAATTTTGGAAAAAATAAATGTTTTCAATTGAAATATTAACGGGTTTAAAGTAGAGCAAATTTTAAGAATTAAGAAAATTAGAAAAAGTTTCAGAATATTAGCGAATCGTGAAAAAGTAATAAATAATAGATCTTAAAAGATGAGTTGATTTTTTCCAAAAAATCTCCACTTGATAAAAAGTTACAATCGAATAAAATCACTATAATAAATCATATTTTAAGTGAAAACAAATTATCTTACATGGTTGAATTTTATCATAAATGTTAGCAGCTGGTATGCATCCGTGATCGTAGGTTTGACTTTGTATGTAGCATCACAATAAAGAACATCATTATTCGCAATTATTTCTCTGGCAAACGGGACATCTATAAAAATTACTGAAGTAAACTGGTTATTATCAGTAATTGGTGATACTGTAAAAGATCCCCCATTAAATCGTGTCCATTCATTGTATTCTTCTGAATTTAAAATATCGGACAATTGTTGCACAGACTGCGGAACAGGAGGCAATGGAGGTAATGTTCTTTCACGCCATTTGTACATGTTTCTTTCAACCATGCAAAAAGTGACATCAACTGCAGCTTCAGGGTCCCTTAAAATTAAATAGTTAATAGCTATGATTTTAATTGTAATTAATTAATTCAAATTAATTTCATTTAATTTCAATAACATTAAAAGAAAATACACTAAATATAGTTTTATAGTAGTATAGATCATAGAGGCGCGTTATTATATTTTATAAATAACAGGGCTCGGATTGTACTACTTTTTCGAATTTTTTCGACTTTTCGAAGGAAATGTGATTTTTTTTAACTTTTTTGTGAAAAAATGCGACTAATCGACTTTTTCAAGATTTTTTTTAGTAATAAGGTAAACGTACCAATTGTCGAGGATGGTTCCTGTTGTCGAGTAAACAAACTTTGAATTTTATTTAAACATTGTAGCACATTGTAAATGTAAAAAAGTGATAAATATTAATTTTCTTATGCGTTATAAATGTGAAAAAAATATATTAATATTATATCCACAAACAAATAAGACATTTTAGACAATATTTTTTGGTTATTACCATGGTAACATCGACAAATGGAACACCTTCGGCAATTGGTACACTTACCCTATAAGACTCAAATTTTAAAAAAATTTAAATTTAAAGGAAAAAGTTTGAATCAAAAAAATGTTTTGTTACATTTATTTACAAATTTCTTTCAAATTTTTCAAAAACATCAATAAATTCTTTTTAAAATAAATATTTTAATATTATTTTTCCATAGAAAAATTAAAATTAAACAACTTTTAAAAAATTGTTATAAAACATGAAGAAATCGATCACTCCGAGTCTTCGACTCGGAACAATCGATGTCTTAATATTTTATAACAATTAAAGATGACCGAGTGATGAAATCATTATATTTTATATTATAGGACTTTATAAAAAATTTTTTTTATTTATTTTTTATGAAAATAATTGAATTATTGGAAAGAAATTTATAAAACATTATAGTAAGTAATTTAATTTTTCAGAAGAATTTTGATGTTTATAAAGATAATTGAAATTTTGACAAGAATTTTATTACTTTTAAAGATAATTGAATTTTGAAAAAGAATTGTTATATTTATAAAGATTATTTCAATTTTAAGAAGAATTTAAAAAAATTTTTTGAAAATAATTTAATTTCTGCCACAAATTTTCTTACATCTGAAGATAATTAAATTTTGCAAAGAATTTTATTAGAACTTTAAAAAATAATTGAATTTCTAGAATGAATTTTATTATTTATAAGGTTAATAAAAAATTTTATTAAAATTTATTGCAAATAATTAAATTTTAGAGAAGAATTTTATTATTCACAAAGACGATCCGAGCCCTGTAAATCAATTTTGGAAAGACAGAATGCTACATGTTAGAAATTTTCTTAAACTTAAATTTTTTTATAGATATTTAGTTACTATGACTTTTTTTAAATTTCCATAGTTCAAGATAGTCATTTAACAAAATATGCATTACATCGAAATTTAATTTATCATAATTTCCTTTGCTAGAATTTTTATTGAACAGAATGTCATTCGGACAAACTTTTAAGGGACTTAAAAATTATTAAAAAGAATTTTTTCTTTGCCGAATCATTAGCAATTTTCTGTATTATGCATTAGAAGTACACTTTGCTAAAATTTAATTGGACATAACTTCCAATTACATAATATTAAATATTTTGAAAAAAATTTCTATGTCTTATTAAAAATTCGTCTAAATGGCATACTGTTTCATAAAAATTGTAGCAAGTTTACATTTTTTTTATTTATTGAATATACAGCCCCGCAGTCCTAAAAAGAACCAAAAATGGGTTACAAAAATGCAATTGTATTTATGAAAAAAATTATATTTATGGTAAGTAGTTTGAATGAAAATAATAATAAATAAATTTTCTTAGACAAGGTATTTTGTTTGAAGAAAACTTGTCACCTATAAAATTCTATCTTTCAAAAATTATACAAAAATTCCTCTATGAATTTTGTCTATGATTAATTTTTCATCACAATTGAATTTTATTAACATTTTTTGGAAATAAATAAATTCTTCATACAATTTTATTACAATTTTTTAAAAATATTTGCACTATAACAAAATATTTTATAAATATCGTAATGAAAATACTCGAATTCATGCGAATTAATTGAATTTTTAATTTTCTTTATAATTTTTAAAGATAATTAAATTCTTTCAAATTTTTTTTTTAAATTATAATGAAAATAATTGAATTTTTTAGAATAATTGATGAGCTGGATGCTATAATGGAATAGACGCCATGTTAAATAACTCGCGCGTATCTTTTTATAGCGTTAAGCTTCTTAGTTTTATTCTGTATAAAAATAAGTCTAGCATTGCGAAAAATAATTAACCAAAAAAATTTAATTAACCCAAAATGAGTAAGAACTGAATAAAAACTTATTCCAAACGTGCTGAGTTGTATATTTGTTTGTTTTTCGAGACTTCTCTCATAACACGTCGACATAAATTCTGTTTGAATTCACGTTTTTTATTAGAGGCCTCATCTGGATCGTGTAAATGATGTATCGTAATTTTAAACTCTTCTCCCAGCTTCTCAACAGCACGACCAATGCAGGTACCTTATTTCACTTGACAACACTCATAATAACTAAAAACATAAAACTCAAATGCATAGTAAAGAACATCAATATTATGAGAGATACCACAGGTCAGGGAAAGTAGAATTGGTCAAGAAGAAGCCAGGGATTTTTATTAAAAGTACTGGGAAAAATTAAATTTTTAGAATTTGTAAGAAAATTTTGAATTTTTGGTGTCTTTTTTTTGTTTCTTTCATAAATTATGAAACTACCACGAGTTCAAATGCAAAACCTTCAACAATTTTTTCTATTTCTAACAAAAAAGAATTTTTTAATATTATTTAATTATTTCAAACGTTTTAACACAATTATCTTTAAAAATAACAAAATTCTTCTTGAAAATTCAATTATTTTTAGAAATTTTAATGAAATTCTCTGCAAAATTCAATTATTTTCATAAATAACAAAATTCATAACAAAAATTCAATTATTTTCAACAGTAAAAAAATTCTTATCAAAAATTCAATAATTTCAAAAGTTTATCGCTATTCAATGATTTTCAATATTAACTATTTTCATAAAATTTATTATATAATTTAATTATTTAAAACAAATTTTTTGATACAATTCTATATAAAAACATTCATTTATTTTTATCGCAGAATTTCAAATATTTTTAACACATTTTTAAATAAACTTCTCAATACATCAATTATTTTCAAAAATTTTTAAGTAACTCTGCAAAGAATTCAATTATCTTGATACAAAAAATTTGAAAATAATTGAATTTCTGTAAATAATTTTCGTACGTTTGAAGATAATTGAATTTTGCTAAGAATTTTATCAGAACTTTTGAAAATAATTAAATTTTCAGGATGAATTTTATAATTTATTATTTATTCATAAACGGGCAAAGTTTTTAGCAGAGCCCAGTCGTACAAAGTACTAGGAGTGTTACAAAAGAAAATACATTAAATAGCCGCATTGCTAACATTATCGTTACTATTATTGTGATAATACAATTTTCTGCTCAACTGTGTAAGAAAGGAACTTAGTTGAACGCCATAGAAATCTAAATCGTGACAGAAGTTATTCGCCTCGCGACTTAATTTATGAACTACCGAATTATCTACATAATTGGTTCTGGCTAATTTTAATTTAAATAATGGAGCATTTCTTGGTAAGCGTGAAGGTATACAAAAATAAAATTTATAAAATTTATAAAATAAAATTTTATTATTCATAAAGATAATTAAAATTTTAACAAGAAATTTAAAGAAAAATTAAAAATAATTGAATTTCTAGCAAGAATTTTATTTTTTATAAATATAATTTATATTTTGACAAGAATTTCATTAAAATTTATTGCAAATAATTGAATTTTAGATAAGAATTTTATTACTTTTAAAGATAATTAACTTTTGCAGTAGAATTTTGATATTTATAAAGATAATTGAAATTTTAAGAAGAATTTGAAAAAGATTTTTGAAAATAATTTAATTTCAGCCAAGTATTTTCTTACTTCTGAAGAAAATTGAATTTTACAAAAAATTTTATTGGGACTTTTAAAGCTAATTAAATTTCCAGCATGAATTTTATTATTTATAAAGATAATTGAAATTTAAAGAAGAATTTGAAAAAAATTTTTGAAAATAATTTAATTTCTGCACAGAATTTTCTTACTTTTGACGACAATTGAATTTTACAAAGAATTATATTAGGACTTTTGAAAATAATTAAATTTCCAGGATAAATTTTATTATTCATAAAGATAATTAAAATTTTAACAAGAAATTTAAAGAAAAATTAAAAGTAATTGGATTTCTTGGATGAATTTTATTACTAATGAAGATAATTAAAATTTTTACAAGAAATTTAAAGAAAAAATAAAAAATAATTGAATTTTAGAGAATAATTTTATTGCTTTTAAAGATATTTGAACTTTGAAGAAGAATTGTGATATTTATAAAGATAATTGAAATATTAAGAAGAATTTGAAAAAAAATTTTGAAAATAATTTATTTTCTGACAAGAATTTTCTTACTTCTGAAGACAATTGAATTTTACAAAGAATTTTATTAGGACTTTTGAAAATAATTAAATTTCCAGGATGAGTTTTATTATTCATAAAGATAATTAAAATTATGACGAGAAATGTAATGAAAAATAAAAAAGAATAAAATTTCTTGGATGAATTTTATTATTTATAAAGATAATTTATATTTTGACAAGAATTTTATTAAAATTAATTGCAAATAATTAAATTTTAGAGAAGAATTTTATTACTTTTAAAGATAATTGAGTTTTGCAGAAGAATTTTCATATTTATAAAGGTAATTGAAATTTTAAGAAGAATTTGTGAAAAATTGTTTAAAATAATTAAATTTCTAGGATGAATTTCATTATTTATAAAGATAATTAAAATTATGACAAGAAATGTAATGAAAAATAAAAAAGAATATAATTTCTTGGATAAATTTTATTATTTATAAAGATATTTTATATTTTGACAAGAATTTTATTAAAATTTATTGCAAATAATTGAATTTTAGATAAGAATATATTATTACTTTTAAAGATAATTGAATTTTGCAGAAGAATTTTGATATTTATAAAGATAATTAGAATTTAAAGAAGAATTTGAAATAAATTTTTGAGAATAATTTCATTTCTGCCTAGAATTTTCTTCTGAGGACAATTGAATTTTAAAAAGAATTTTATTAGGACTTTTAAAAAAAATTAAATTTCCGTAAAGAATTTTCGTATGTTTGAAGATAATTGAATTTTGCAAAGAATTTTATCAGAACTTTTAAAAATAATAAAATTTCCAGGATAAATTTCATTATTTATAATGATAATTAAAATTTTGACGAGAAATTTAAAGAAAAATAAAAAATAATTGAATTTCTAGCATGAATTTTATTATTTATAAGGGTAATTGAAATTTTGACAAGAATTTTATTAAAATTTATTGCAAATAATGAAATTTTTATTAAATTTTTTTTTAATATTTTGAATTTCTGCGAAGAATTTTATTATTTTTGAAAATAATTAAATTTCAGAGAAGAATGTAATTAAATTTTTTTTTAATAATTTGAATTTCAGAGAAGAATGTAATTAAATTTTTTTTTAATAATTTGAATTTCGGAGAAGAATTTTATTATTTATAAAATAATTGACATTTTAAAGAGATGAATGTTTTAAAATAATGGTAAAAATACCTAAATAAAATTTTGCTATGAATTTTATGAAATTTTTTAAAATTTTATTACGGATTGTTTGATATTAATGTATCTGTTGCCAAGAAATATGATTTTTTTAGGAATTCAATTATTTTCAATGAATGTAATAAAATTTCCAACAGACATTCAATTATTGTAAAAAATTGTAATAGAATTCTGTGTAAAATTGAATTATTTTTAAAAACTTTTCGCAAAGCAACTATTCAATTATAATTGAATAGTTGCTAAGAATATTTTTAAATAAAATGTTTAAAAAGAATTGAATTTCTGTGAAAATTTTTGTTATTTTTAAAAGTAATTGAATTCTTTATAAGAATTTTATGAACATTGTTTCAAATAATTAATTTTTTCGAAATATATAATGAATATTATGAAAATTTATTAATTTAAGTAATTGAATTCTTGTGGAAAACTTTTTTTGCGAAAATAACTGAATTTTTCGATTAATTAATTTAAAACAGTATGAAAATTATTGAAATTCTTTAAAGAGTTTTTCATTTATGAAATAATTTAAATTAATGCTTAGAATTGAATTGAATTATTGTAAAAAATAAATTGTATAAAATTTTGTTAAATAATGGATTTTTTTGAAATGTTTTTGAAAATACTATTTTAAATTAATTGAATTATTTTGCGAAATTTCATGAAAAAATACTAGATATTGAAAATAATTGAATTTTGAATATTTTTTTTAAAATAATTTTATTTTTTTAAAGAATTTGATTATAATTTTTGGAGAATATTCTTTTTATTTCTAGTATTAGTGAATTTAAAGTAATGAAATTTCTCTAAGGAAATTATTATTTTTATTCTTTGTTGAAAAAGTTGAATTTGGCTAATTAACTTATAATGATGAATTTTTAATTATTTTTAAAAATAATTAAATTTTATTAAAGAATATTTATAAAAGTTTTAATAGTAATACGATTTCTCGAGAAATTTATTTAAAATTATTATTAAAATAATTAAAAAATGTAGACAATTAATTCGACAATAATTGATACCATCCCTTACTCTTTATTGTTTCTACAACTATTAACAAAATTATTTCAAGCGACAGAGAGTATAAAGTAAATGAAAATTTAAAAAAAAATTTAATAATTGTTAAGTAATAATACAAAGAGTTAAAATTTTGTATTGTTTTTTCTCTTTTTTGTAGCAGGTATAATAATTACATACTCTGCATGCCAAAGCAGACGGACAAATATCTTCTTCTTTTTCTTCTTCATCTTAAATGACATATTTCCGCGAAAATGTCCAATCTACAAAAGGAAATATGTCTTTGAAATACAATTTATAAAAATTTTTTTTTCATTGAAGAGAACATTATTTTTAAATATACCATATCGAAATCACTGATTCATTAAAAATTCGGTAACATTACATTTTTTAAAAATATTTATCCGAGAATTATTGATAAAAAAAATGAAACGAAAAAAGAAAATTATTTTCCAGAATGTAAAAATTTTCGGATTCAATGACACTGTTTTTTAATACTTTTTTTATATTTTCAAAATAATAATTGTAATTGACTTTAACTCATTGGTGTATTGCAAAAGACATAAAATGTGTTGTTTAAAAATTATCATACGAATTTGTGTTTAACGCAAGTTTCTTTTTATTTAATCAAAAAGTCTTCTTTTCTTTATTTTTCATTATTATTATTTTATTATAAAAAAAGTTGAATCATATAAAAAAAATGTCATATGTAATAAAATTTTTATTAAAACTATACTGTTTCCTCTACAATTTATAAATTTTGTTAAAATTGAAAATGATTGATTTTGTAAACAATTTTTAATAAAATTATTAAAAATAATTGATTTCTTTAATAAAAATGATTAAATAACCTTTCATATTCTTCATAATTACTATGTGACTGTCCATAAATTATCAAACTATAGACATCTATTGGTCATCTAATTTATCAACATGTAACATAGAGAGGAAACTTGCACAACAAAATTACTTCTAAATATTGACGATTCTGACGATTGACCCTTCTGCGGATTGAGGCTTCTATTCATTTACCATTCTAACAAGTGAGCATTCGACTACTTGACATTTCTAACAGATGGCGTTTCTGCCTGTTGATCTTTCTAAACATTGACGATTCTGACGGTTGACCCTTCTGCGGATTGAGGCTTCTACTCATTTACCATTCTAACAAGTGAGCATTCGACTACTTGACATTTCTAACAGATGGCGTTTCTGCCCGTTGATCTTTCTAAATATTGACGATTCTGACGATTGACCCTTCTGCGGATTAAGGCTTCAACTCATTTACCATTCTAACAAGTGAGCATTCGACTACCTGACATTTCTAACAGATAACGTTTCTGCCCGTTGATCTTTCTAAATATTGACCCATCTGCTAGTTGAGGTTTCTGCCGTTTGCTTTTCTGATAATTGACCATTCTGCCAGTTGGCTTTTCGGGAAAAATTCATCGTCTCAATCGGCTCTATTACCATAAACCAGCTGATTTTCCAGAAACCAAAGTCACAGATCTAAATGCCTGGAAGTTGGTACTCTACAGGGAATGTCGTCTACTGGTCCTACAAGAAAACCATTCAACTCCTCAGTCAGGGCATTTTGGTGTAGAGAAGACTCATCGCAGAATCGCAACTCAATACTATTAGCCAAGCATGTTCAAGGATGTTGTTTCTTTTGTTAGGCATTGTGAAACTTGTCAACGCACTAAGGTCGAGCAAATCCGACCTGTTGGTTTTATGGGAAAAAAGACTGTTGAAGAACCCTGGACAATGGTAGCTACAGACATAATGGGACCTTTGACTCCTAGTTCCAGAGGTAACGTGTACATTTTGGTCATTCAAGACCTTTACACCAAATGGATAGAGATACAGCCTTTAAGAAAAGCTACAGGTCTAACAATATCAGCAGCGTTACAGGACTTAGTTATTAACCGTTAGGGGTCACCTAAAGTTTAACTTAGAGACAACGGTACCGAATTTGTAAACAATAACATGAAAGCCTTAGCGACTGAAATAGGATTTCGACACATGACCACTCCACCCTATCGACCTCAGGGCGACCCTGTCGAACGAGTAAATCGAGTAGTACGCACCATGATAATCGCATTTATAGAAAGAAGTCACCGTGAATGGGACCTACACCTCCCAGAATTTCGTTTTACACACAACACAGCGTACCATTCCTCAATCCAAAGTACTCCAGCGTTCCTTAATTTCGAGCGCGAACCATCAGCCGCGATATCCCTACGCCGAGAATTAGAAAGAGAGATGGACATTGTCCACCAACCCCCACTAACTTGGTCTAAAAGAATGCAACAGCTTAACGAATTGCGAAGTAGTATCGTTCACGCTCTAGACAGTGCCTTCCAAAAACAATCTCTCTATTATAACCGCAAACGACGCGACCAACGATACGAAGTCGGTAATTTAGTATGGAAAAAGCAACGCGTGCTATCGTCTGCAGATAGACACTTCATGGCGAAACTAGCAGATGCAATTCACGGTCCCTTTATTGTCACTAAGCGCATATCAAATGTGGTTTATGTTCTAGAAGATTTACAGGGGCAATCGATGGGAAAGTTTTCGGTACATGACCTAAAACCTTACCATGCACCACTCCAAGATAATCCAGATTAACCTAAAGTAATAAATTAGTTACAGTACTTAACAAAAATCGTTACAGAATTTAAAATGTCTTACATAATTAACGTTACAGTATTCCTCAGGACTCAGTATGTTCAACATCGAGTTTCAACGTTTGTCTTTGTACTTGTCTATATTTGTGTTTCTTGTGTTCCTGTACACCAATTCCAAATGTGGTATTTTGGTATGACATTCATGTCCAGAATAAGTTACAGTATAATCTAGTGTTCCAGTATTTTAACAAAGTTACAGTCCATCTGTAAACGTTACAGTAAAGTCGTTTTGTTACCGTCCAGGTGGTGGATCCTGTAAGTGTATTCGAAAATTACAATAAAAGAATGTTACAGACTTATAATGGAATACCCTCCACCCGACTCCGCGTGTCAAAAGGATGAGGCAGAGATTTTACAAATCTCCGACTCGGAGGACGACCTATCGACGATAGACAGCCTCGATAGCCACCTTCTTGGAGAGGAAGAGGACGACATCCGGCCGCCATCGTCACCAAATTCGTCGAGCTCCTCAAGCATCGAGGTGATAGAGATGGGTGAACCGAGAGATGAGGCGGAAATGGAGTACAATGGGGATATGTGGGAAGAAGAACGGGAAAATGGGGACTGGCCAATGGAGGAGGAACCTCGAGTAGCTGCACCCGAAAACCAACCCGAAGAGATTCCCCAAATTCCAACACCACCCCCTTGGAATTCGCCCGAGCCAGACATCGAAGGTCCAGACGAAATCCAGGGACCGCCGGAGGAACTGGAGATTAGATTGGAGGAGGACTCTTTCTAGGATCCCATTCGGCCGTTCCTGCCATCAGTGGTATGGTTAGAGCAATTAAAGCCAGGATTGTTCCGGTCGCTGCAGGAGATGGTGTTGAGGTGCAGCCACCGAGACAACACCGAGTGTCCCATCCGATGGCGGACCAACCTAGCTGGGAGAACAGCACTTGCAGGCGAGGTGCAGGACTGGCCGCTGCCGGATCCTGTGATGCACGACCAAACAACACAAACCGTGTCCAGCAGTAAAGAAACCGCCACCCAAACGAGGAAGGGAGCCTGTCCGGAGTCTTCACCGGAACCCCTCCCAAAACCATCTAGGGAACCAATGCCTGGGCACTCTACAGCGGCGATGGAGTGTGAGTCAGTCTCGTCGGACTCAGAAAGTAAGGAAGGCCCGTTCGACAAATTTCGGAAGCAGAGGCAACGCGATGAAGAGCCTGACTGGTGGACGGAGGGTGACTCGTCGAGTTACCACTCAGATTCGCGTTTCCAACAACGAGGGCAGAAACACTGGAGAAGGGCTCCACGTCGAAGGGTAAAAGAAGGTACCCGCATCTGGCCACCCGAACCCACGTGCTTCCGGAATAGTAGAGAAGAACCGGTTTTAGGCACATCGGCACCAAGACCAACTTCTATCCCATTACCAAGGTCAGCTCCAGGTCCATCCAGAGAACCAGTTCCAAGCCGAGCACCAGGACCAGAACCAGACCAAGTACCGGTTCCAGCCCCTCGACGCCTCTGTTGGAATTGCCAGAGGCCGGGACACACCTTCAGCGACTGCCCTTACCCGAGGACCATTTTTTGCCAAATGTGTGGCTGACGGAACTACACCGCAAGAACCTGCCCGAAAGACGCAAAAACATGGGCGGCGATGGGACCATACGTCCCGAAGTATGGAACAAACATCCCCAGGGACCACCACCATCCGTACCGGCGACACCGTTCAGGCTAGTGCTAGGTTTATAAAAATAAGAATATTGTTAACCCATTTTTCATCAATTTTCACTCATTCTCACTCATTGTTCACCCACTTTAACTGAATTATATTCACTCATCTTTCACTCATAATTCACTTGAATTCTTCACTTATTCACTTATAATTCACTTGAATTTTTCACTCATTTTTCACTTATATTCACTTATAATTCACTTAATTTTTAATTATATTGACCTTCACTCATATTCACTTGATATTAATTTATAATTACTCATTTCTCACTCTATTTCATATTCACCGTATATTCACTATGTTATTTAATTTTGACGGGGGGAGAACACTCCTTGTGTTACAAATTTTCCTGACTCAGAGAATTGTAACTTCAGTTAAATCCACATTGTCACATTGTAATGACTCGTGATAGAATCCCATGATTTCTACGATAACTTTCTCTTTTGTGATTAACACAATTATTATTATTAAATCTTTTGAAAATTTGGTGACAAGGCGTCGGAACGACGCGTTACAGTACAAGTGCGTTAATTTGAAAGTAAATCTTTGCAACATTTCTGGAAGCAATTTGTTTTCGTTTTACTTACGTTACAGTACAAGTGTGTTAATTTAAAAGTAAATCTTTGCAACATTTCTGGACGCAATTTGCTTTTGTAATATTTTTCATAATTTTCATTACCCTCATTTTAAACAAACTTAAGAATTTTCCTTCTCAATCTAAAGCAACGCCTCCATATTCATAATTTTCTGTTCCGCAGACTTGGATTCTGTTGCCTTTGGACGTACCTACTTTAAGTCCTAATTTCATAATAAAATAAGATAATTTTCACCACTTCATTTAATTCACTTAATTCACTATAACTTTCAATATATTATTGTCCCTTACTTCACTAATAATCCAGCCCAGTGTCCCTATGACCATTGTTGATACAACATCCATTGCTATCATACTATTTGTACCATTAGATTTCAGTCTCTGAGATAAAAAGTACTTGGTGTTGAATTTAAAAGTTATGTTGTCTTATCTGAACCGATACTTCCAATCCCCAATTTTCATTACTATTTAAACCTAAGTAGTCAATTGAGAGTAGTCCCTTTTTTTCGAACCTCCAGAGCGTTAGCTCGGTATCGGGAGTGCACCTTGTGAAATTTAGTTTTATAGTAATAGAGTCTCGTTTATATTTCTTGTTATGCCAATAACCGTTTAAAGTTCAGAATAGTTGGTGTCCGGATTTTAGAGGATATTTATTCACGTATATTTTTCCCTTCAATAATCTTTCCGTTGAGAGGCGAGTTGTGACGTTATTTTTACGATTTACGTCACAATAACACTAATCTGAGAACATTTTTTCTAGTATTTGAATTTTGGTAATATTAATTGTCTTTGTTAAAGTAAATTTGTTACAGTGTTTGTTTTAGTATTTGTTTAAATAATTATTCTACACTTAGCAGAAGTCCAATTGAAACATTGGCGCTCCACATTAAGGAATTTTGATAAATTAGTTTAGTTTTAGTGAGTTGGCAGGCTTTGTCAAACGAAAGCGACTTCGTTTGGCAAAGAAGCTCTCCTATTGGGTTAATTGACAGGTTCCTATGGTCTAGAAGGTCGCAATCTTGCCATAGGAAAAGTCGTTTTAGTTTAAGTATCATAGTATTAGTAATTCAGAATTCTGGGAGAAGCAAGGTAGGAGAAAACCTCCTTTTTGTATGAAAATATCGAGAATACCGATAAGTCACCTAACGCCAAAATACAGTACTAATTTCAAATTAAAATAATTCTGAAAAACCTTTTTGAATCTCTCTCTTGTCATCGATCCCTTGTTGTGTTAACATCGTTAGTTAATTTCTCCGGTTTTAGTAAAAATGTAATAGATTTAGAATCAGTTCTAGTTTAGTTATAGTTTAATTCTTTTATGGTTTCGAATTGTTAAATAATATGTTACAGTGAGTTTAATATTCCAATTAATTATTAGTTTAATGTTTTCTTTAATAAATAATAAATTAAAAGTGTAAAATGAAATCATGATCCCTATCACGAGTCAACTTATCATCGATACAAAATCTGTAAGTTATTTATATTATTTATGGTTCTTTGTTATAATCCAGAATACTCAAGTAATTCTGCTTATGGTTTTTTATTATTTTAATTATTAATTATAAACGACAAAATGATCATCACTATTTATTGTAACTTGTCAATTGAATTTCGTTGGTACAATATACTTAATTATTTTTATCTAATCAATTGTTAATTTATTTATAATTCCGTCACTGTGTTTTAAACTACCTTCCCTTTCTTAAATAAAAAACTCACCCCTCTCTCCACGACCAGCATAGCTGACTAGTACCGGCACGTGCAAAAAATCTAGTTAATATTAATGTTTGTTTAGTCGGTCTTAATTGAGTATTGAGTAATGTTTGATTTAATGATTTTTGATTAATTATGTTTTAGTCCGGTTGACAATACCGGCGATACAAAAGTTGTCTGGCGCCCTACCGGGGACCGCCTAGACAAACTATAAAGAACTAGATTGCACAAGTAACGTTTTCTTTGGTTAAATATTGAAATTCGGTTAAAATTAGATTTTGAGTATGTAAAGTTGTCTTAGAATTTAGTTACAGTAACTTTAAAATTATAGTTTCAGGACTATTTTGGATTTACAAATGATTGTTTATTATTAATGTTCCATATTTAGTTTGCTTATAATAATGTATAGAAAAAAGCGTTACAATATATACCCGAAAACTGAACCGAAAGTTACTTTATGTCTAATATCTGTTTTCTTTTAAAGCAGTGTGTTGCATTTTATATAGTCTACTATTTTCAATATTCAGGTTAGAAATGTTAACGTACAAATTATCATTTTAACTTTACGAATTCCAAATGTAATATATAAAATGATTAATTTTTTACAGATAGCCGTTTAAAGATTTTTGTCAGTTGGCGCATCATTGAGGACAGGTGGACAGGACTATACTCATTCACACAATACAATTGCCGCCATTCCTGTTTGAAAAGATTAATAAGACACGATACAGGTAAGATATGGTTATTATAAATTTAACAAAGAGATTAACTCTCTTTTGGAGTTGATTTTCATTTTTACTGTTTTAATTTGTCTGTATCTGACGTGGTTAGAGTGTTAGTCTATAAGTCTGTAGGTCGCAGGTTCGATTTTGCCCCATTGTATAGGATTTTATTAATATTTTACATTCCCTGTGAACACTGTCATCGAACGAGTATGTTCTAGTTCTAGAACACGGAAGAATATATAATAATATATATATAATATATAAAATACATATGTATGGGGCATTCCATTTCAAAACGAACCATCTTATAAACAATTGGCATTGCCCCAGGAGGAAAAGTTGGATGAATGTTGAAGTTTACAAACCGATGGTCTGTACCGAATACCTATTCGAATCCAAAAATGCAACTGACACGAAACAGAAGAATGACGGATGTTAGGATCAGGTTACTGATTTTTCTTTTTTTTAAATTAATCCTTGGAGTTTTGAGCATCAATATATCGTAATTTAATCTTTCAAAAACATTGAGAACATTCTTCAATTTACAATTGTTTAAAAGAATTGTTAATAACAATTATAAATTTTCATTTTTTAGCAATCGCTTCATTTCATCTTTAAAGTATAGACTTTAAGCTTTAATTTAAAAAAAATTTACTCAATTATCTTTATTTGTTTCAAAGTAATAATAAAATGAAAATAAAATGACCCAAAACTTCAATACCTGATTACTTCAAAAATAAAAATTTTTTTTTAAAAATATTTTAGGGGGGAAAAGTGTACTCATATATCGACCAAAAATCATAGATACCTTAAAAATTAGAGACAAAAATTTTTCAAGCGGCCGGTTTCACTTATTTTGGCCCTAATGAATTCATGCTTCTAAGTGCGAAGATTAATAATTGAAATTTTCCCCAGTAGCACGCAATATTACAGCGATATTGAGAACATTGCCTTAACATTACCAATATTCCCTCAATGTCGTGGCATATTGCTAAAATGTTCCCAATATTACGTGCTACTTGGGTTTTATTAGTTAATTTAAAAGATACACATTTCAAATTTTTTAATAAAATTGAATGTTTGCAAAGTTTTTTTGAAAATTTTGAAAAATAAGATTTTTTAATTCTGTTATTTCAAGATAATTGAATTTTTATAAACAAATAATTGAAAATTGTTAATGTAATTGAAATTTCTTTACATTCTGCAACAAATAATTTACTTCTTTTAAAGAATTTTATTTAAAATTTTTGAAAATAATCAAGGGAAGTTAGTCTCTGTATAATTATAATTTTATTTTTAAATTCGCAATATATTAAATTATTTTCATATAAATAGTAAAATTTCGATAAAACTAAATTATTTTCAAGAATTTAAATAAAATTAATTGCAAAAGTTCGATTATTTTTATAAATAACAAGAATTCATTTATTTTCACCACAAGAATTTAATTGTTTTCAAAAATTTTTCTTCATTCAAGAATTTGTATGTCTACTATTTTAATAAAATTTCCAAAAAGAATTCAATTACTTAAAAACAATTTTGACAAAATTCTACACGAATATTCAATTATTTTCTAAAAAAATGAAAATTTCATAGGAATTGAATTATTTAAAATAGAGTTTATCCTCGAAATTTCAATTATCTTTATAAATAATTAAATTGTTCTCTACAATTTTCAATTATTTTCAAAAATTTTAATGAAATTGAATTAATCAAATTTTCAATTAGGGGAATGTAGTCAAGGTTGGCCTACTGTCTAGGTAGGCCACTCGCGTTTTTTTGTCAAGTTCACTAGCGCCACCTACGCGCATTTTTGTCGAAGCTTGTCTTAGTGAAACCTTACTTTTTGTTCAATTACATTTTCGGAAAATCGAAAATTGTGTTTTCTGTGACGTCGGTACAAAAAAAGCTCAAAAAAAGTTTTGTGCATAATGTGAAAAACCATGAATAAAAGATAAAAAACAAATTGAATCGTCAAGGCAAGTATGCAGAAAATTTGTGGGACTCATGGTTGAAAGGAAAACAAAGTAAAAAATCGAATCCCGAAACGTATTTCTTTATGGTTACAACAATTCGGTAATGTTACTTACTGTCAAGGTCGGCCACTATGTGTTTAAAATGCGCAAAGTTGAGGACGAGCTACTTCATTTGCAAAAACTGCAATTCTGTATAACTCATAATATAATTGATCATCTTATTAATATTTTTATTTAATTTTATAAATATTTTAGTGCAAAACTTTTTTTTATTTATATTTATTTTTTTATATTGTTTATTGTTATTATTTTGTTATTTCATTAAGTTACAAACTGTAAACAATAAAGAATCAATTTTCCGTAACTCCAAACATGTTATTTTATTTTTTAACGATTAATGCCCTTTGAATTTTAAAAATGGCCGACCTTGACTGTAATGGCCAACCTGGACTACAAATTTTTTTTTTTTAAATCTTTATAACTTTTTCATTTTTAAACCTGTCAATTTACTTTGTACAGAAAAAATGTTCCTATTAAACAGGACTTTCCAACCATATACTTCAATTGTCCAAATTCATTTTTAAAAAAAAGTTATAAACAAAAGTCAAAAAGGTGGCCGACCTAGACTATGTTCCCCTATAATTATGAACAGACAAGATTTTTTTTTGAAAAATTGAAAAAATTCTTTGTTTAATTCAATTATTTTCCAAATTTGAAATTAAAATTATTAAAAAAAACATTATTTGCAAAAAAATTGAAGAAACTCGTCAAAACTATTTAATTATTCATAGAAAATCTAACACAAATTTTTGAAACCATTTGTAGATTTATTTATGTTCGAAATCAAATAAATTTAAATTTGATGAGAAAATAAAACCGGGAAAAACAGGAAATCTAAAGACTATCATTTGCAAGAAAATCTAAACACAATTTATAATCAGTCACTATTGATAGAGTAAATGTCAATAAAATTATTTCCTAATATATTATTGACGGTCGTTTTTCATGAACGATTTTAGTTTTTAACACTGTTTTTAAATGAAAATGTGAAAACTAAAAATCGAAATTTGACTATTTGTTCAGAAAAGTAGCTTTTAGTAGCATTAGGCGCAAAAAATTAGCAAATAGTAGCTTTTAGTAGAAGAGTGCGAAGGCTGCAAATTTTAACAGCAAAAAAAAATACAAGTTATAATTAAGAGTATTAAAAATGTGCGCATGATGATTAGGGTAGCCAAAAAAAATTTTTGAGTGTAAAAAAGCAAGAAACCCCTGCAATTTGTTCCAATGCCAATAAAAATAAATACGTATTTTTTTATTTGAATAAATATTGATATTAACAGGTGCCACCGAGTACTTCAATTTTTTTATGTAAAATGTATGGGAAAAATTTCAATTTTCGAAAAATCATAATCATTTGCAAGAGTTTCAAAAAAGTTAACATTAAGCTATTAGGATTTATAGAGAGCTCTCCGACAAGTAATTTGACCTATATAACTTTCAATTTTTACCACCCCTACCTTCTACAGCACTACCCAAAGTTTCCCCTTTTTGGATATTTATAATTTAATGTGTTTTTGTGGTGTAATATAGATTTTTTAAACTTTTTTGTCGGATTTTGTGTTTATAAAAAATACGTATTTATTTTTATTGTCACTGGAATAAATTGCAAGAGTTACTTGCTTTTTTCCAATATAGTATATTACGATACTAGGCCAGAAAGTTGGATTTCCTGGCCGGCGTGATATATAAGGCCGAGGCGAAGCCGAGGCTTTATATATCACGCTCGCTAGGTTATCCAAATTTCTGGCCGTGTGTCGTATACAATTTTTCTGTATCCCCAGCCGAAAGTACGTTAAATAATTATTGTTTGAATAATAAAATAGCTGAATAAGTTGCCCGCCCGACTTTTGCAAAGTCGGGGCGAAGCCGAGACTTAGCTGGTCGGGGCGGGCATGAAAAAAAATTATAAGTAAAAAATAATTGGAAGTAAAATTTAGAAAATAGTAAACAAGAAATTTTATTTTACAAATAAATATTTAATAATATACAAAATATAATAATAATAAATAAAAGAAAATAAGAAATTTCATGCATTATTTTGATGACTGTCAGTTGTTTTCAAAACGTGAGCTCTGTAAGTAACGTGTTTGTGTGGTTGTTATGCTAACATGTACGTGTGTTGAAATTCTTGTAACCAATCAGAGCGCTCGTTGGGTCTGTCGAGCCGGCCACAAAAGTCGCTATTCCCGGCTCCAAATCAGACCGGGAAGACAGCACTTTCGGCAAAGGGATACAGAAAAAAAATTTTTTGGGCCACCTTAATCGTCATGCGCACATTTTTAATACTCTTTACTTATAACTTGTATTTGTTTTTGCTGTTATAATTTGTCTAAAATAAATAAAATTAAGTTTCATTATAGATAATTGATTGGAAATTTTCCAAAGATTGTAAATTTGGGCTCAGATTTTCTCTATATAGCTGCGTATAAGCACAGAAAGGAAAAAACCGTAAGGAAATATTGAAAAACATCGAATTATCTCACTATTTTGCAAAAATATGGCTAAAAACTCAAAATACCCACATTTCCGAAATAATCATTTTAAAGTATGGCTTTTCAACTATTTTTCCTAAAAATTTGAGCAAAATCGTAAAAGGTGTTTTTGAGTTATAAATTTATTTTAAAAAGTAGTTTTTTTAATCGACTGCGCATGCGTTTTGAAATATCTCTAAAATTCGAACGGAATTGGATTCTTTGGAAAATTTCCCAGCGATTAGTACTTTTCCAATTCTTTTTAGACCAAAATTGACATTTTTTTTAAGAAAAAATGGATTTTTTAATCTTACTTTTCAAAAATGTTACTTTTTATGAAATGAAGATTGTGAGTGATCTTTATGAGATAGGCTATAGTAATTTAACAAAAACTTCAATGTGTTAATTATGGCTGATTCTTCTGAAAGTGACATTTTTTATATCTCGATTAATTTTATAAAATCTACTCTCTGATAATATTATTAACCATTTTCATAGAAAAAATTTAGCACTTCCTTTGCGGAAACTTCCTGCTATCTTGGAGAGACACATCGACCTCTACGTCCGAACATTCATGTTCACGTGCCCTTGGATATCATAGACGTCGCATCAATGCTCCGGCAATGCTATAACGTCTATGTAACTAACGGAGGCGGTTCAGGGTCCATCTTGGCCAGATGGTAGTACCCTGTTTAGGCTCGATCGTTTCCTCGATACGGGGCAAAGAATTAAAAAAAAATTATGAAATGGATAAAGAATCAATTAAATTACTCCAAGTGGGTACCTCTGTAGAGGGTAATCCCACCACCGATTCTGATCGGGTTGAAGCCCCGGTAGTCGGTGCAGACGGCTCCAAGGATTTTGGAGGGAGCCAAAGCAAAAATTCTGAGGATGTGGGACTTAGCAGATTCGAAGAAAATGTTTTAGAACAGGTCGATCTGATCCCAAAAATACTTGACAGCATGTGGCGTGCTTGCAGGAAACAAAGAAACATTAGCAAGGATGTTCAGGATGGAATGGTGGGATTGGGGAAGGTGCACGAGGTGCTTCGCAGTAACCTGCGTTTTATACCTAGGCCCTTCATTAGCCCAAGCAAACCAGAGTCGAATCCTGGAATTCCTAGATCGATGTCTCACGCCACATCTGGCGAGAGCAAGCCCATCGACCCAAAGAAGCGCCCTAGAGAGTATGAAGGTCCGGAGACTGATTCTACTGTGACCACTCCCAAGGGTAAGAGGGTTAAGAGCAAGGAGACAAAGCCAAACCCTACTGTTATGGAGACGGAGGTGAGTAAGGCTGCTTCGGCCAAGGTTGCTTCTTATTCGGAGGCAACTGTGGAAAATAAGCCTGAAAACGAAAAAGACTTTGAAACCGTCTCCAATAGACGGTATTGGTTGGATAAACGCATCCATCCGAACGCACTTAGAAGTGACAAGATGTCAAAAGTGCCTAGCCTATGGACACGTGACCCGAATTTGCAAGGGCCCCGACAGAACAAAAAACTGTCGGAGATGCGGCGAAGCGGGACATTTCGCCAAGAGTTGTACTGGCGACAAGCCAAAGTGCATTACGTGTACAGATTTGGGAAAAACGGAAGTCAACCATATCCCTGGAAGAATTTCCTGCCCGGTTTACAAGGAGGAACTGGAGATACTTAAAAGGGCAAATCCCTAAAGCTCCTTCAAGTCAACCTGCATACAAGTAAGGATGCACAGGTGCTCCTGATGCAAACAGCTAAGGAAAATGAGGTCGATATCCTGTTCTGCAGTGAGCAGTATCAAGGAAGCGACCTCGCACCTTGGTATCAGGATAAGGCGAAGAGAGCCGCCATCAAGCTGTGCAACCCAGAATTGCGGGTTGACAAGTTCTTGGAGACAAGCAGCGGGTTTGTGTGGATAGAGGTGGCTAATATACGTATGTATAGCTGCTACTTCTCACCCAACGACCCGCTGACCACCTTCGAAGCCAATATAGAAGACCTAGAATCGAGCCTCATAGAATCCAAGCTGGATGTCATCATCACTGGCGATTTTAATGCAAAGTCGCCAGAGTGGGGTGAGACGAGGCTCGACAAGAGAGGAATTCTGATTGGAGAAATGATCTCCAAGAACGATTTATTAGTTGTAAACCGGGGAAAAACATGGACGTTTAGACGTGGTGCGATCGGATCGATTATAGATCTAACGATCGCATCGTCTAATATATTTAGCCGCATAAGCGACTGGCGGGTCTCTGAGGAATATACCGCAAGTGACAACCAGTACATTGAGTTCTCAGTCTCAATGGGAGACACACGAGGAGGAAAAAGACAGGAAGCTCCTAGTCGCAAAACCTCCTCGTGGAACATTAAGAAACTCAACAAGGAGAAGTTCAGCCGGTCCCTAGAAGAATCTATCTTAATTGAGGATTTTGGTTGGGTGAGGAGGCCGAAAAGTCTAAATGGAGAGGTGCGAGCGGTGCGAAATATAATCTTCACCGCTTGCAATGCGTCGATGCCACGTCGCAAAGGAGCCTTTCCAAGGAAAAAATCCTTGCACAGGTGGTCAGAAAAGCTGGCCTCCTTGAGAAAGGAATGCCTCAAAGCAAGAAGGACATACACCCGATCTAAGGGTGTTGCCCTTGCTGAAAGAGGCTTTCAAGGAGGCGAAAAAGAACCTCAAGAAAGAGATCCGTAAGTCGTGACGCCGTATCTGGAAGGACCTAATCGAGGAAGTCGATAAGGACCCATGGGGTCTGGCTTTTAAAATCGTGACTAAGAAATTAGTGACAAGGCAAAAGACCCCCGGCCTGGACAATCCCGATTGGGTCAGAAAGATAATAAGTTCTTTGTTTCCTCCTGCAGAACCATACCTTAGACGGGACTGGAGTTTTTGCAAAGTCGGAGAGAAAGAACTCTTCACACTTAGCGAATTGCAAAAAGCAGGCAAAAGATTGAAAACAGGCAAGGCGCCTGGAATCGATGGGATAAGTAACGAGATCCTAAAGTTGGTAATCGACACTTCACCCCAGATTCTGCTTCGATGCTTCAATCTTTGCCTTGAGAGAGGAGAGTTCTTCCGCGACTGGAAGCGACAGAGGTTAGTCCTACTAAGGAAAGGTGAAAAACCTCTAGATAAGGTTTCATCGTACAGGCCTATATGCCTGCTAGATACGATGGGTAAACTTCTAGAGGATATGGTTCTGCAGAGAATGCAAAGCCACTTGACCGAAGAGAATCGTCTATCCGATCACCAATTTGGTTTCCGTAAAGGCAAGTCCACGGTTGATGCCATCCAGGCAGTTGTGGACATAGCCAAAGCAGGAAAAAACAAATTGGGACCTGGGAAAAAGAAGAGCTTCTGCGCGTTGGTAGCAATTGACATACGCAACGCGTTGAATTCCGCAAGATGGAAAGATCTCATCGAGTCGATGGAAAAGAAAAACATGCCGCCCTACTTGTTGCGGATAATGGATAATTATCTTAGCGACAGGTGGGTTATATATGAGGGAGACACCTGCACTCTCAGGGAAGAGATGCAGCGTGGGGCTCCTCAAGGCTCGAGGGTGGGTCCATTTGTATGGAATGTATCTTACGATGATTTTCGGCGAATGGATCTGCCCGAAGGTGCGATGATCATCGGCTTTGCGGACGACGCGTTGTTCGTGTGCACTGCCGAGAGTGAGGAGGCTCTTGGGACATTGGTGAACGAATGTCTGCGACTAGCAAAAAGCTGGCTGGATACCAGAGGTCTTGAAATGGCCCTGGAAAAGACCGAGGAACTGCTGGTCACAGACAGACGTGGTTATGAGCTCCCACGAATCGTGATAGACGGATTCGAGGTCAAGTGGAGTAAACAAATTAAATACCTTGGTGTGGAGTTGGATGGAAGGTTAAACTTCCACCACCACATGGCTTCGGCGTCAAATAAGGCGATCGAGTGTGCGGCTAATCTTTCACGGTTAATGCCAAATGTTGGCGGACCCTGTGAACAAAAAAGAAGACTGGTGGCGAGTGTCGCCCATGCTAAAATGCTCTACGCAGCACCAGCATGGGCCCCATCCCTGAGGAGCAAAAGATGTGTTACCATCTGTGAAAAGATACTGTCGGCGCAGAGATCGATAACAACGCGTATCATCTCTGCATATAAGACGGTATCTACGAGTGCTGTGCATGTCCTTGCAAGTGTCCCGCCAGCAGATCTTTTGGCGAGGGAAAGGGAAGAAATGTTTCTCTTTTCTAAAGAAAGAAGTTCCTTGGATGAGGAATTAAGACCAAGCAAGGGCCTGATCCGCAAAGAAGCGAGGCACAGGCTCATAGAAAAATGGCAAGAAAGATGGGATGGTGAGGAGAAAGGTCGATGGACTTATCGCCTTATCCCGGCACTCGCCACCTGGATAAATAGGAAACACGGTCAGGTTTCCTATTACTTGACTCAGGTCACGGGTGTTTTAACTCGTACCTGTGTCGCTTTAAATTACGCGAGAACGAGGTGTGTGCATATTGCCAGTTCCCTGAGGACAACGCGGAGCACACCCTCTTCTCATGCAAGAATTGGGACTTGGAGAGGCGGGCCATGTTCGAAGGTGTAAACAGTCAAGTTACACCGGAGAACATGGTATCGCTGATGACCCAGTCGGAAGAGAATTGGCGGCAAGTCGAGAACTTCATAATCTCGGTTATGTCGAGGAAGGATCTCGACGGCCGCCAAAAAGCGTAATTTAAACAGCTTTTAATTTTGTTCGTTTGTTTTTTATTAATTTATTTTGTGATTTATTTGTCCCTATACATTTTTTAATTGTTTGTGTTTTTTTTATTCATCTTTTTACAGTTTTATGTTTTCAATTTTTTATACGCGTTTATTTTTTCTTTTTTTTATATATCCGTTTATAATTTTATCTTCTGACTTTTTACACTTAATTAGGGTAGTGTAAGGTATGGTGGCGGACACTTTCTTTTTTGCGTCTCTCTCTCTCAAAAAACAATATTTTTCAAAATTTCAAAAGCAGGCAGTTGCTGACATCTATTAAGCATATTTCTGTCAGAAGCGGCTGTTAAAATTTAAATTCAGTGAAATTTTACAGCTCTTGGCGCAAAAAACTGATTTTTTTATTTTTGAAAGTTGTAAGGTATGGTGGCGCATTTGGTGTATTTAACTAAAATATTATGTAGATGTTAAAATTATTTTTTAAAACTACTAGAAATGATGAAAAATAACAAAAGTAGAGAAAACTGATGATTTTACATTATAGAAAAAAAAGTTTCACTTCAGTTATGGTTACAATTTTGGACATGTGAAGTAGCTGGTGGCTGTTTTAACGCAACTAGAATAAGAGAAGACCGCAAGTGTCACATATTCGAGAATTGTTGCGTTAGAGCACATGAGGCATTAGTACACAAAAAATGCAAAGACAATTGAAACTCGTGCAAAAAATGATCCGCCACTGTACGTTGCAAAAATTGCGCCATCATACCTTACAAGCTATTGATGAAAATATGATGGTGTTAATTTCATACAACGCGAATTGAGAAAAATGTAAAATACAAAAAACTGTTGTCCAAGGTCTAAACAATACGTTCCATACATTTACCAGACTTAATTTTCAAAAAATCTTCACTCTGGCACTGTTAACACACATATCCAATAAAACTTTTTTTCTTTTTTTCACTACTTTTTTATTCAAAATCACTTAAAGTACAAAGCACGCGTTTGATCATTAATACTACTGCATATAAAATGTCATCACGATAAAAGACATCGACTATAGTGATAAGGCGCTTCAGATGTGACGTTACATACCTTACACTCCCCTACACATTTGTTATTTTTAATTATTGTTGTGCTGTTAATTCCGCTTTATATTGAAATAGTTTTAAATTTTTAACTATTAACGCAGGATAACCGCAGAGAAAAGCAGAAAGTCGCATTAGCGACAGAGTTGGAGCGCCACCCTCGAAGGCTAAAGTCTTACGACAGTTCCGAGGGAGGGTAAAGGGCTCCAGAAGAAGGGTTACGGGTTTTAGTGGGTCGGGCTGGCAGTAGGTCGCCAGTTTATTAAATTTACTATTTTATATATTTAATTTTCAATTTTTTTTTATTTCCTTTTGTTTTATCACACCAACCCCACATAACCTTGGAGTGCGGAGTCCAAGGTATCTGTAGGCAGATTTCCCAAAATTCCCTAAGCAAAAAAAAAAAATAATAATAATAATAATAATAATAGTAACAGCGTTAAGTGTATAAAAAAATGTGTAAAGTTAATTATCAATAAATTGTTATCAGTATTTGTCTTTTGCAATTAATTATTATTTTGTTATTGATATTTGTTGAAATAATTATTTTGATCTGAGCCGTTTGTCAGGCGGTAGAATGCCAGTTCCGAGACGGATGGCCAGCCCGCTCCTGGCCAAGTTATCTTTTGGTAGAATACCAGTTCTCGGGCGGTTCCCAGCCATTACCGTTACTCCGAGTCGGTTGTAAATTTCCACCTGGGATGTAAAGCAATTTTTAAATAATATTGAGGAGCCGGGTAAAAGAACTCGCCGAGCGCTCCAACGCATGCGTTAACACCAATCGGGTAGCAGTGTCAGGCCCAGAGGCGCTCACTGCTCCCCGACTGAAATTATAAAATACGTTCTTGCGCTCGTCGAGTTCTTCTTCCCAGCTCCTCAATTATTTCTTACATTTATAAAAAATAAATTTATAAAAAAGTAAGTTTGAAAGGTAGCTTTTTGAATATCTCAAAACATGTCGCGTCTGATTTTCTTTAAACTTATTTTAAAATGCAGCTTAAAAATTCTAATTTCATTCTCTATAAACATTTTAATGGATAATTCTGTTGAAATTAAAAAATAATTTAATTTTACAAATATATCAGAGGTTAAGCTGTGTAAAAATTTGAAAAAACAAATTCCTCTCAGTACATACATTATAATTTTCGAAATTTATGTAAAATTTAAATAATTTATCTTTTAATGAGTTGCCCATTATAATGTTTACAGGGAATAAAACTAGAATTTTCAGGCTTCATTTTGACATAAGTTTCACGGAAATCGGACGCGACATGTTTTGAGATAATTAAAAGGTTATCTGTCAAACTTAATTTTTTTCATAAATTCTATTAATTTAAAACAAATTTACTGTCATAAAATTAAGAAATTTTTTTTTTAGTCATCCAAAAAATTTTATGTTTTTTTAAAAAATAGTGACGTCACAGGTGCCTATTCTCGTGCCTTCTACTGCATGATCCATGCATTATCTTTCTTAAAGATTTACGGTTTTTAAATTATTTTACTTTATTTAAAGTGAAAATAAGTGATTTATTTTTATCAAAAAATGCCACGTATGAATTAGACCAGGGATTTGAAAAAGCATATTCATCGAATTTGACAAAAAATATCGATTTACTATTTTATTTTGGTTATGTTTATTACTCAATTTTACATTATACAATAATATTATAAATTTTTATTTACTCTTGCATATCTCAAAATATAATTTTGTAATTTAAAATTATTGCAATGTAAATATATAAATTAAAATGATCTTGACAGCAGAAAAATTTGGTTTTCAACAACAGCAAATTGTCATTGTCTCCTGATTTTTTTTGTGGTAAAGAAAAAAACAATTTTTCTGATGTCTTGATTGTTGGCTGATACATTCTGGCATAAAATACGTCTTATGTCTTTTCTTTTTCTCAATAGTATAAAAATATTCAGAAAAAAATTATGTTGCACGTTACGTTTTATATGAAGAATTCATGCACGGAGAGAAATCTGCTGCTAATATTACTCGAAAGAGCACATTACTTAAATTGCTTAACGTTTCTCTTATATTTTTAGCATGGATTCATATACTTATTGTAAAAATACTTTCAATGCAATAAGCATAAGAGACAGTAGCTAATTTTGCACGAAATCTTTATTATAAATACAAAGAGAACGTGGTATAAAAGTATTAGATTCTTCTTATAAGAATCGCTCGAACTCCGACTGATTTTCAGGCGGACTTTATACAACACAATCTTACCTGTGTATACGCACATATAACTCACACACACATATATTTCTCTCTCTATATTTGATATTTCTCTGTCCTGTAAAACATTATATATTATATGTAGTATTTAATACTTGTTGCTGTTATAAAAAGATAATATTTATATAATAGTAAGTATATTATTTAAAAATTATTGCATTTTTATTCGTGTTTGAATATATAAGCAACATGTGAAAATTGTTAGGTTATGTTATTGCAAACGTCACTGCTTTGTACGCGTTCCGTTTCTCGAAACCATCCAGAGAAATATATGTGTGTGTGAGTTATATGTGCGTACACGCAAGTAAGATTGTGTTGTATAAAGTCCGCCTGAAAATCAGTTGGAGTTCGAGCGATTCTTATAAGAAGAATCTAATACTTTTATAGCACGTTCTCTTTATATTCCTTTCGTAAAAACGAGGTGCGTAAGATGGACTAACTTCAAGTGTAGAACTTTTTCTTGATTGGCTCTTTTTCAAAATCCTTTACTTTGATTGGATATAATCGTGACATTACTTACTGATGTCAAAGCAGCTAACTTCAAGTGTAGAACTTTTTCCTCATTGGCTGAATTTTATAATGATAGTGACCTCACACTTTTATATTTTCGTTTTTCTTTTTTCTTTTTTAAAATTAAAAAAATAATTAATTAAAATTATTAACTAAAAATTAACTAAAAGTAGTTTATTATAATAATTTTTATTTATGGTTTGGTTTGTAATAAATTAAAAGTTTAATATTAAAATATATTTAATTTTATGATTCATTTTAGACGCTTCAAAATTGTTTCGCGCGCATCTTTTTTCCAACCAAAAATTGTTTGTTCGCTACAGCTATGTATCCTCACCTCAGTGTGAAACGCAAAGTTTTTGGTACGAAACATTACAAAATGTTACAAGTGTTAGCAATTGTCAGCCATTTGCAAAGTGTGACACGTGTATCGTTTCGATAAGAAGTATGGACTGTTATTTGCCGAGTGATTTTTCTTCTGAAAGTGTTGATTGTGAATTTTGTGGTTTTGTTTTTTGTACATTGAAAAAAAGTTAAAGTACATTACATACGATACGTACGTAAGTATTAAAATACATGTAAATACAAATTAAATTTTTTGTTAATATTATTTGTATATTAATTAGGAGGAGTTTGTAAATATAATGTGAATTATTTGATTTATTAATTTAAAGGATTTAATTAATTTAATTAAAGTTAAAGACATTAATTTAATTAAAGTTTAAAGGAATAAAGGACATTTGCCTGTTATTTTGATTTCTGAATGTAGAATATTGATTGATTTTTTTTTATTCTGATGTTTGTACATTACATAGTTATATTATAGTGGTAATAATTGTGATTTAATATTGATTTATATTTGTTTTCTTAATCTTAATTATTGATTTTTCAACATTTTGGTAGTTAGTTATTATTATTTGGAAAAAACTTTATAAATATTAAAGATAAGTACTAAAAATAACATGTGATTACGAGATACCAGATACTTGATAAACAGAGATTTAGTTAAGAGGTACTAGATTAACAGATACTAGATTAACAGATACTAAACAGAAACAAACCAGATACAAAACAGAAAAGCTTACAAAAAGTACGCATATATTTATTGTTGATAAAATATATAAAAATTAAAGATAAGTACTATTGATAACATGTGATTACGAGATACCAGATACTTGGTAAACAAAGATTTAGCCAAGAGCTACTAGATTAACAGATACTAGAATAAAAGATAAAAGAATAAAAAATATAAACAGATACAAAACAGAAAAACTTACCAAACATATACTTATATTTATTGTTGAGAAAGTATAAATAAATACATAACAAATTTAGATGAAAAGATGAATAGATACCTTCCTTACATTCTTGAGATAAGACGAAATTAGATTAATAGATGAAGATACATTCTTTACATTCTTAATAATCTTCAATAAGAAAGGAAAAGATAAAAATTCCAGTTACTGTTAAATGTGACAATAGTAACATTATTTACATGTGTTCTGAATTAGTTAATTTTATGAAAAACTATTTTTTAGAAGCGATATCTTTTCAAGAAATTAAAAGAAATCATGTCGAACAAAAAAGAAACTGTTAATTTAAGTGTTACAGATTTTAATATTATACTTACTGAAGAAGGAACGTTAAATGATACTCATATTGATGAATTCGAAAAATTATTGAGAAGAGAATCAAATTCTGCTTTTAGCATGCAAAGCACTTTGTATTTATATACGCTTGAATTTATTAGTCTGATTGAAAAAGGTAAAAAGCATATTCAAATACTTTTTAGTGGACCTATCAAGAAAGGTCATTGGATTTGCACTTATTATGATGGAATGAGACATTATATTTATGATAGTCTTAATGAAGGATGTTTAAATGAAGATCAAAGGAAATATTTAAGTAGATTATATCCTTTTAAACCTCCAGTAGTTTTCACAACTGTTGATCAACAACCAAACAATAGTCTTGCTTGTGGAATATATGCAATAGCATTCGCAACATCGATATTTTTTAATATTATGCCCCACTCTGTCAATTACTCTTATTATAAGATGAGAAATCATTTAATGTTAATGTTCAAAAACAATCGTTTAAGTAAATTTCCGTCAGTAAGGTCGACTAATATTAGAACTATGACTGTTGAATATAATTGGGAGTGTCATCTTAGGAATCGAGCTAGAGAAAAAAGTTTCCAAAATGAAGAAAATAAAATTGTTGACAATAATTTATCAATCAACGAAAAAAAGAGCTATGGTTCATTTTTCTGAAGAAGAAAAATATAAAATCATAAAACGTCAAAAAAAGCTGCTTATCAAAAAAAACCTCGACAAAAAAAGCGAGAAAATAATAAAATTGTTCGCTCTGGATCATTGGATTCTAATGAATTCATTAGTGCAGAGCAAACTTTAAATAAGAGGCCCCAAACCACATCCACAGCTTTATCATCAGCAGAAGAAAATATTTCTACTTCTAAAGTTAAAACGTCAATTCGTGACAGAAATGTTGCTTACAAGCGCACCTCTCGACAAAATAAACATACTTCTGTTCAAAAACAAAATCAATCTGATATTATTTCAAAGTCACATATAGAGACAGGTTATTGTAATGAAATGAACATTACACGTGATCATTTTTATGTAAAACTTTGTGAACATAAAGTTAACAGTGAATTATTTATAAAATCAGAAACTAATAGAAATGAGGGAGAAATTATTATAAACAGAAGTTTGCAAAGTATGCCTTCAACATCAGCGCAGAATAATAATAGTACATCAGGAGAAGTAATACACAAAGGAAATTATAAAGACAAAGATAATGTAATTATTGAACATACAACAATTAATTCAAAAATCAACAGTTCAGAGGAAACTTTTAATAATAGACAATTACAATGCATGACTTCGAGATCATTAGATAATTGTATTGATTCAAGAAATGTTACAAAATATACTAATTTAAAAAATGAAAATCAAGTAAAAAAAAGAATAATAATACGTTCTTTAGAGGAAGAAGAAAAACATCAAGTCATGAAACGTCAAAAGAAAGCTGCTTTTCAAAGAAAGTTTCGACAAAAAAAACAAGATAATAATAGAATTCTTAATCCTCAATCAATCCAAACAAAGGATAGTATTATTACAGTGGCTAAACCAAATATAAATTCAGCAAAATCCTCTACAACTGTTAATACATCTTTAGCAAAAGATAATGTAACTATTACAGCAAATTTATCAAATACTAATATTTCTGGTCATCAAAAAAATGCAGCTTATCAAAGAACTTATCGCCAAAAAAAACGGAATTCTACACAGAATCAAAATTTCTCTGACAGTATTTCAGTCTCGCATATAGAAGAACATTTTGCTGGTGCGATAAACATTTCATGTGAGCATTATAATGCTAAACATTTCCAAGCAGAAAGAGTATCTAATAAAAAAAATTCATTTCATGATTGTTGTAAACATGGCGAAGTCATTCTTGAAGATCTACCTGCTCCTCCACTCATATTACAAAATTTATTTGATGGCACCCAAGAATTATCTGGACATTTTCTTCATAATATACGACCTTACAATAATTCATTTGGTTTTGCTTCTTTCAACGCTAACTTAGTTAATTTTAACAATAGACGACCAGGACCATATTGTTTCAAAATACATAGTCAGGTTTATTATCAAATGAATACATCTTTGTATGCAGAAAGAAACGAGACGCATGCTTATTCTCGAAATCTTTTTTGACCAAATAGTTATTTGATATAAAACTAATTAACTTAAAATTCACATAATATGCACATTATTTGACATAAATTTCATTGCACACAAAAACCATTTAACATAAATATTATTTGTCTTAGAATTCATTAAACAGAAATATTATGTTACATAAAACTCAGATAACTTAATTCCCATTTAACATAAAAATTATGCAACATAAATTTCTATTGACATAAAAATCATTTAACATAAATTTCTTTTAACATAAAACTCATTTAACGTAAATTTTATTTGTTATGAAATTCATTTGACATCAATTTCATTTGGCATAAATACCATTTAACATAATTCTCATTTGACATAAAATTTACTTGACATAAATTTCATTTGGTGTAAATCCCATTTAACATAATTTTCATTTGACATAAAGTTCATTTGATATAAAAGACATTTAACACAATTCTCATTTGTCATAAAAGTAATTTAACAAAATTCTCATTTGACATAAAAATCATTTCACACAAATTACATTTTACATAAAAATATCGGCGCCAGTTTTAAAAGTAACCAATTAGATATTATCAACAACATTGTGATTCGCCAATTTTGAAATTCGCGCCTATATTTCTAGGTCAAATGATCTTTATGTTAAATGAAATCTATGACATCTGAATTTTATGTCAAATGAGAATTATGTGTAATGACTTATCCGTCAAATGAAATTGATATCAAGTGAAGTTTATGTCAAAAAAAAATTATGTTAAATGAGATTTATACCAAATGAAATTTATGTCAAGTATATTTTATGCCAAATGAGAATTATGTTAAATGGAATTTATGCTAAATGAAATTTATATAAATTTAATTTTACGTTATATAATAATTATGTTAAATGATATTCACGTCAAATGAAATTTATGTCAAGCTAATTTTATGTCTAATGATACCCAGTAAACAAAAACTAATTGAAATAAATTAAAAAGAATTTACAAAGAGTTTCAGTAAATCCCGCTTTGTGACAAATACGAATTGAAGCTATGCTGCAATTTTCCTGAATTCGGCAAACTGTATTGAACTTCTACACATTCTATTCATACTAATTCAATAGACAAGTTTTGGGGCCTTTAATTTTTTTCAATTCGTCAGCACGAATTCAATGCATGCCTTGGTCATTTCTTACGAATGCGAATTCGTTTGCACAACTTCAGGCAAATTAAATCGAATTCAATCGAATATACAAAGAACTTAAATGAATCCCGCTTTCTACCAAAATCTTAATTCATTTCAATCCGTTTGAATTAGTTTTTTTTACTGGGTATTGATGTCAAATGAGAATTACGTTAAATGACATTTATGTCAAATGAAATTGATGTCAAATGAATTTTATAACAAATAAAATTTACGTTAAATGAGATTTATGTCAAAAAAAATTTATGTTTAATGATTTTTATGTCAATAGAAATATATGTTACATAATTTTTATGTCAAATGGGAATTAAGTTATCTGAGTTTTATGTAACATAATATTTCTGTTTAATGAATTCTATGACAAATGATATTTATGTTAAATGGTTTTTGTGTGCAATGAAATTTATGTCAAATAATGTGCATATTATGTGAATTTTAAGTTAAGTAGTTTTATATCAAATAACTAATTGACTAAAAAAAAATTCAGGAATAAGCATGCGTCTCAAAGAAACGATACTCCTTCAATTGGACAGTTATTTATTGTTGATCAAAACGAAGCTTTCGAAATTCGTTGTAAGAATAATGTTCAATGAAACCGAGATATTGTTGATGGAATAGATACAGCCCTTCGGGATTGTAACCTATTTGCACAGTCCTACCGTATGATGCATGAAGAAATTAAAAAAACAATGACTGAAAATAATGCAGAAATTGAGCCTGAGATGCAATTATTATTTTCATTAAAGCCTGGGATGGATAGTAGACGTTATAATTTACAAAGTGTGAATGAAGTTGCAGCAATTTGTACTACAACTGCTGATGGTGATCTTGATTGTCATTCTCATAAACATTTCTTTTCCAATTTTTCTTTAAAACATTTATTATATTTGCGCCATTATTCTCATTGTAAGTATTTTTGTTTAAAAAAATTAAAATATTAAAAAAAGGAATGCGCAAGAGAAAAAACGCGCGCGCTGGAGCGCACGATCGTTCTCGTTATAATAAAGATTTCGTGCAAAATTAGCAGCTGCTTTTTGTTTTTATTGCATCGAACTCTCCATTACATTAAATAGATGATTTCGTATATAAATTATTATAACCTCAAGCTAATATTCTATTTAGCAGTGACTAATAAAATTTGTAAAGATTCTGCAAGCAATAATAGCAAAAGATTTGTCTCCGTGTGGCAACATGGATAACTATATAAGCACCTCTGATGTTACAGTCCCTCCGGTAGTATTCGGTTATTTCCGGACCGTTTTCGACATTTTCAAATTATGCAAACTGTTTTTATTTATTTATACACTTATTTTTCATTAAAAAATTATTAGAAAAAAAATTTGTTATATGAAGAAGACCTAATCTGTCGATTTAAATAACAAATTTTTTTGGATGAAAACTCCCTATTCAAATTTAGAGATTGGTTATATATACGTACTTGATTATAATAGTTATTAATGATTATAAAATAATAATAATAATTGATAATAATAGTCAAGTAAATGTATGTTATGTATGTATTAATAGTTATTAATGATTATGAAAAAATAATAATAATAATTAATAATAATAGTAAAGTAAATGTATGGCAGTATTGTCTTCGCAATACTGGCACAGTACTGGCATATCAGTCTTAAAGTGCAGTACTGGCATAGTACATAAATTTTATTGAAGCTAGTACTGAATCAGTACTATCAATCCAACTGTTGGCATGCCAGTACTGGTGCAATACTGCGCCTGTTGTGAATACCGGTATTTGACAGAAATTTTTGCTCGGAAATAAAAAATATTTGGTAACGCGACCAGTCGCAGGTGAGCAAACTACTCACAATAATAAATTATAAATAGAAAAGAAATTGGGTGAGGAAACTTCTCACTATGCGAGGGATGCGAGTTAATCCACAGTTGTAAAAAGATACAAATGTATTATATATATATATATATATATATATATATATATATATAAATAAATGTATGCAAAATACAGTTAATTAAGTGGATCCATTCTGTTACAGAAATGGAATTCCAAGGATTCTATTCGTTAATATTAATATTAATCAATTCGCCAATGATTTTTTGCATCGTTGGATATGACTGTGGTTCAGCCCAAGCAAACATAACAACTTTGTCGTTATTGCAAGTAGAAGAGTGCGATTTACCAAAATCAACAAGTACAATTAAAGTTGATAATATTTATGTACAACTGTTGCAAATAAATGAATATTCAAAAACAGATGTCGACTAATGCAAGGTAGAAGTTATACGAACTATATTTCATTGCGGTATGCACTCGCATAATTCTGCCGTATTAAATGGATTAAGTTCATGTATACAAGAAATTTCAAAAGACCAATGCGAAATGTTACATGCTACTGGATCAATTCTCATAACTCTAAACATTCATTTAAATCAAATAGTACAAAATGTAAGTAACCAAAGAAGTGTTACATTAGCAGGATCACTTTCATCTGATGGTTCATGTGACGGGACACAATACTCAGACAGTTACGGAACTTGGGATAACGTTGTGGTTTAAGCATCTTACACTATAACATTACAAAAATATGTAGCAGTAGTAAGTCTTAATTCTGACAAATTACACTTGAGGTCAGGAACTGTATGTGCCTTTTCAAAATCAAGATGTATAGATGTAGAGGGTGGTCACACATTTTAGTACACGCTTCCAAAAGATATTTGTGACACTAAAAAATATGACGTTCTTTACCAAAGACCAGCAAATAAAACTTTTGATACATCAGCATCAACACCAGAAACTATATATTCTCTAGTATCTAATGAAATTGTATTTTCTCTTGCTGAAAGGAGTAAAGTTCCTCACTGTGGATTCATGTTCGTTCAAACAGAACATCCTAAACTTATAATTTTGGAAACTACTCCAACAAATTCATTTCTTAAACGAGAAAAACTTGACGTTCAAAAAATGGACAAATTCTAAATTTGTGTATACAGAACGACATATTTGTACAGAAATTAAAAAAATGTATAGGGATATTCTTAAACACAAATGTCAATTAGAGCAAAAAGTTCTAAGAAATTCCTTGGCTTTGGCAACTTTAGCACCAGATTTATTCGCTTTTCATTTGATGAAAGAACCAGGTTTCATAGCCGTTGTAGCTGGAGAGGTTGTGCATATTGTAAAATGCGTACCAATCGAAGTAAAGTATAGAAACACAGAAGAGTGTTACCTTGAAATTCCCATATCATTTAAGAATGAGTCGCATATTTTATCACCGCGAACTCAACTTTTGTTAAGCAAAGGATCTCCGATACCTTGTAATTCTTTCCTTCCCCAAATGTATTTCCTTGGAGATGTATGGTATCAATTTCCAAATCCCACAAAAGCACAAAAACCTGAAATATTGAGGCCTGAAATGAAAGATACTTGGACATACACAAATCCATCCTCCTTGGCTACGTCCGGTATATATTCTCAAACTGATGTTGACAGATTACAAAGCCATATAATGTTTCCAGTTGAAAAACCTGGAATATTAAGTACAGTAGGTAGGGGATTAATGGGCAATCAATAAAAAACCACGGTATGTCTTTAATAAATTTTGTCGATGAAGAGTTTGTTGAAAAAATTGCTTATTCTACATGGGGTCGATTTTGGACAATCTTTTCAAACTTTGGAAACACTAGCGCCGCATTTATCGGATTATTTATAATTATAAGAGGAATCAAATTCATTGCAGATACAGTAATTCATGGTTACGCGTTACATAATTTATTTGGATGGTCATTTCATCTTTTAGGTGCTCTCTGGGATTCAGTTACAAATCTTCTGCTGCATTTGGCGGCCCATCGAAAAGCAGATGAATATTTGAGAAAAAAAACTAATAAAGATTCATCAGACATCCTAAACAAATTTGAAGAAGAAGTTCCCTTAAAGGAAGTAGTAACAAGTAATGAAGAAATGAATACAAAATCTCTTAAACACCATTACTCTAAAATAAATCAAGAACAAACTAATAATTATTACACTGCTCAATTTGAACAAAATAAGTAATATATTTAAAAAAAAAAAATTTAAAGACAAATATTTTACTAATCAAATGTTTTTTACAAAACATGTTAAAAAATAATTAAAATAAAAAAAATGCTTTGAAATTTTCATTCGTATCAAAATTCTAACTTACTATGAACTTTTGTATGTAATAAAAGATTGGAAAATGGAGAATATGTATGCCGAACATCATCAAGTTCCTAAAAACGTAAACATAAAACTGAATAAAACACAAATTTTAAATAATATGCTACTTTTAGCAAATTTTACTTTAAGATTTGGACTTCCGTTTCCGGAAGTTTCAACGTACAAAAATAAAGATTATAATAATAAACATTTTTTTGTAACAAAATTAATAATATTACATCTTATGGTATTTGAAGTAGGAGAAACAGAAGCATTGTCCGAAGATAGGGCTGCGTTAAATTTATTACAATTATTATTGAGAAATTACGACTTATGCGATGAAGAACATGTTAAATATTTAGATAGTAATAAAAGTCAAAATAAATCTGTACAAACAGATCCGCGACCAAAGTTGGTAGAATGGAGAGATTCATGTAAATTTTGTAAAACAATTTTTCATTCCACTAAAGAATGTAGAAAAAACAAACATAAATGTACAAACAATTGTAATAAGTCGATCCGCAATTCGAATGAAAGCACTTCTAATAGATTTTCAATACTCAGTAGACTTCTACGTTGTATAAGAATAAAATAAAAATATAACATGATTCAATTAAATCACATCTTATTTCATTTTTCTTGTTTCAGAAACCACAATGCATGTTCTGCTTCAAACAAAATTATTTTTTGTTATTTTCTTATTTCAAAATGGCAATTGTGACTACATCGATAATCCCTTCGGTCAGCCCGGAGGGTTTTATTTTGAAGAAGATATTGAATTTGCGGCATTAGGAAAGAAATTTAACATTTTCTCTTTTTTGATATCTCAAAAATTTTTGATTTGAAAAATGACATAGGAAAAGCTTATGAAGAGCTTTTAATTAATTGTACCCATTGTGATACAGAGATGAAACAAGAAACTTTTACTTTTAAACAGGGTATTATAACAAAAACAATAAATAAAATTTATACCTTATTGCCAAATGAAACAAATTTACAATTTTTAAACAATGTTAAAGGTTTTTTTTTCTGAAATAGAAAATCACAGCGGTTTCTATCACAAAAAGGATAACAATTCCCTTTTACTTCAAAACACAATGTTATCACAAACAATAAACATATTTGATCCAGTTAAACATTATTGAGAAAAAAATAAAACAATGCATAAAAGTAACTTATTCAGATTTTTTGATGATAGCACAAGTGTGTTTACTGCCATTCACGAAGCTCAAGACCGTTATATTAAATTTCTGTTAGATCTATAAAATGGACTTGTACATGTTTCTAATGGACTTTGGGATCCACTTCTACTTCCAAATTCATTGGTTTCTTCACTAAAATTAGGCCATATCACCGAAATAATACCGTTCTCAAAATTCTATGTGCATACTTATAAAAATTATATAATCAGTCACCTGTCTACTTATAAACCCTATTCTCCACAATTTACACTTTTCAGAATTCATTCAATACCTTTTTTTACAAAATTCAAAGAAAAAAAAAATTTTTCAATTTACCTGAAATCAGAATTATCATATATAGCAATATCAAACGATAATAAAACATATATACCACTCAAAGATAATAAAATAAAAAAGTCTTGTCATCAAACAACAAAAGGATTATTCTGTTTTATTAATACTCCGAGTTTTGCAACATTTGAATCTAAAAATTGTGAAATAGAAATGTTTATTAATTCTAGCAGTAAAAGCTGTAAACGATATTGCAATTTTAGAACACAAAACAAATGGATTCCGTTAGAAAATTATTATGGATGGATATACAGTACAACCCGGTTAATACGATCCCGTTTAATACGATTTTCCGCTAAAGACGCTCATTTATGGTGGTCCCTGCAATTAAAGACATACATTTTATATCCCGCCTAATACGTTTTTCCGCATAAGATGCATTCTTAGTGCGATCCCTACAGAATCGTATTAACCGGGTTCTACTGTGTTCCAATTTTCTTCCTGAAAAAATTGAATTATCTTGCGAAAATACGCAAAACTATTCACTCAAAATTCAAAATGAAGGTATATTAAAAATTCATCCTTCATGTAAAATAACCCCTTCTAAGTCATCATACTTGCTCTCATACAGGCAAAACCACACATATAACCTATTCTCTTCATTATCCTTGCATGTTCCAGATAATTTTTTTATAAACTACACAAATCATTTCTCAGATTCATTGATAGACATAATAAACGAACTACCAAACAATGAAGAATTTGATTTGCAATTATTAGAAAACCAAATTATTTTAATGAACAAATATATTGCAAGTAATAACATAATACATTTACATGAAAAAAAAATATTTGCAGTAATATTATTAACGGTATTAATACTAATAACAATAATAACAACAATAACAACAATAATAATATCAATGTTATTGAAGTCTTTAAATCGATTACAAAACACATTAGAAGCAAATGGTAAAAAAGAAACAGATAAAGCATTAATTAATGACGAGACAGTATTATTGCAAGATATAAAATTTAAATTTAATGATTCGCAATGTTGATTGTGCGAAAAATTTAGGCGATGAAAATAGTTATTTTTGTATCAAGGGGACACAATTTCGCGCCCGAGCCAAAGCCAAAGTTGAGAAAAATGTCGCTGAAGTCCCGAAATCTCGCCTGAGTAGTAATTACCTTTGGGAGCATTCACAAATGATGTCACGTTTTTGGGGAGAGAGGAGGAGAATTCTACTAAACGTGACACAATGTATTTTAACATGTGAAATTGCATTAAATCGCGTAACAGGGTGGAGGGGGGGTCTAAAATCCTGAAAAATTGCGTGGCATCATTTGTGAACGCTCCCTTTGCTTTTCTCCATTCGAATAAAAATAAAGTGTTACAAATGTTTGAAATAAATTTATTGTCATTGATTTTATGAACAATATTAGTTACCTATTCTAATTTACTGTATATAATAAGTAGTTGTGAATTTCTTGTATCCTTTAATCCAAAACGATAAAAAAATATTCTTGTTTTATGTCGAAACAAGAATGTACAATTCATAACGTCTTCAATTTACATTTTCAAGTCTGCAATGCACTTAGTAATTGAACAATAATACATACAGCAATTCAAAAAAATTTAACAGTGAAATATGGATACTTGAAGATAGTATACATAATACACTAAAGAAGTATAATTAAGTATAACATCTAAATATTTATTATAGTGGATTTGCCGTATTTGGTTAATTTAAGGATGGATATATTTTCTTACACATTTCTTTTTATGATAATTGCATACAATGACTTAATGTAGTTTTATAAATGTTCAATTACTATATTGTTAGTTTTTATATTTTTTTGTCTTGAAAGTACCAGTATAGAAATTTTTAGTCCTGGTCCTGACTTCCATTTAAATCGGGCTTCTTTCCATAGCCACGACCGGGTTCCCTGTTTCATCCCTCCATCTTGGCACCGGTCAAAATTTCTGCACGGGTAAGAAAAATATGTATAGACTGCGTAGCAGTAGTCAATCGTCTGCACAATGTAGACACTGAAAAGAAAGGAAATATTCTAAAAATATGTGACGCGTCGCAAAAAAAGAGATGTAATGTACAAAACATCAATTTTCAATAGAAACAAACTAAAAAAGAATATTAATTCCCTTTGTCTACGCAGTGCATGATTTTGATCTTGATTATAATTTATTTTTACAATTTAATAAAACTTGAAACATAATTTTTTAATTTACTTATACACTGAAACCCCCGAACTTTAGACTTCCGAACATTAGACTGTGTTGACATCAAGTATGGGCGAGGCAGGGAGAGGGGTCGAGGGAATGTAATGGCGGATTTTAGGTTAGGACCAGTAGCGTAAATTTAAAGTGTTCCTTTTTTGTGACTTTCTTTTTTGCGTGTAAAAATTTAAAAATTAATCGAAAATAAAAATACGTAGCATTTGATATTGAAAAGAAAAACGTGAAATATTAAAGAGAATAGACGAGAGAGTTAATAAAGAAAACATTTGAAAGAAAAATAAAATTTATATCGAACACAATTTTGCATTCATGCACTGTACGGCTCTGAGTGTTTATACTTTTTGGCGTCAAGGTGTCCACTCCGAACTTTAGACACCAGTACCGAGCAGTCTAAAGTTCGGAGGATTTAGTGTATTGAATAATACTTGAATATATAAAACAAATAAAATCTTACCTCCATAACTTCGTTATTAATAATTGTATATCGTTTTCCTTTAAATAGAAAAAGCGGGAAACCTTCAGAAGAAAAAAATAAATTTTTACGCATGTGCTTTTGAGCAGCATCGAATGTATGCGTCCCAGAAATGATCCATTCCCAGGGCGCAATCAAACATATACCATTAAATTCAAATCTTTTCTGCTCTTCTTTGATCTGAATATGGCAATTTCTTCAAGTATAAATTTTTTTCACGTCACCAACCTAAAAAATATTAATTATATAATCATTTATGCAATTAAAATAAATGAATTGAATTAAAGAATAATGTATAATTATAAAAAATCTTACACGGATCATAATATTATTTTCTACCCGCCATAATCTGTTGCGGAAGACAAAATCTCCCTTTAAAGAGATATTCAACTTATATAAATGTCTTATTTTGCCATCGACTTCCAATTCGAATGGCAATAAAATAGATATTTCTTTCCCTGAATTTGTGATTTTAAAACTCCTTTGCTTTTTTAATTTCCGCTGTAAGTTATCGTTCCAGATAATTCTGTTAACATTTATCTGGAAAAATAAGATTCAGTAATAAAAAAAAATTTCTTCGAATAAGCATAATATTGAACTTACGATTAAATTAAAATTTTATTAAACACAATTTACATTTTTAACATTTTATTTAACATTTTTTTATTTAACATTTTATTGGATATAAAAATTCAATAAGAATTATGTTGCACGAAATTTTCAAAAGAAATTATGGGACTCATGATTATTCCCCAAATGTCATTTTTCCGAAATGTCACTTTACCGAACTGCACTTTTGTGAATAATCGTTTTTGCAAACAGTCATTTTTGCGAAATGACATTATTGAGAATAGTCATTTTTTCGAATAGTAAATTTTGCGAAAAGTCATTTTTACGAATTGTCATTTTTGCGAATTGTCATTTTTGCGAATTGTCACTTTTGCGAATCGACATTTTTACGAATTGTCACTTTTCCGAAAAGTCATTTTTGCGAATTGTTATGATTGCGAAAATTACAATAGTAGACTTATAGGTATATATAGATTCACTATAACATTTTTCGCAAAGAAGACAATTCGCAAAAATGACTTTTTTAAAAAGTGACAATTCGTAAAAATGTCGATTCGCAAAATTGACAATTCGCATAAATGACATTTCTCAAAAATGCCATGTCGCAAAAATGACAATTCGCAAAAATAGCTTTTCGCAAAACTGACTATTCGCAAAAGTGCAGTTCGGTAAAATGACATTTCGGAAAAATTACATTTGGGGAATAATCATGCGTCCCAGAAATTATATATAGCACTTTCTGAGTATATTGCATTTGGTTCCTATCTATTTACGATATCCTTGTATTGAAACCTTCTTACAGCCTAATTTCAATTTATTTGTATCAAAATATGTTTTCTTTTAATGCAAAAATTGAATCAAATAGTTGAGTTTCAATTAACACAATTAATTATGTTTAATAATTGAAACTTTGGTACAAGAAAATTTTTAGTTATTCAAAACAAATATTTATTCCTACAAGTAAATATTTATTTCATTTAAAAAACAAGAAATTTCGAATAAAATAATAATTTTTATAACCGATTTAAAGCATTATTTATCAGCTTCAATTATTACATTTATATATAGAAGTAGTTTGCATTTGATAGGTATTACTGTTTATTGATAATTTTTTATTTTATCTAATTATATTTTTTCCAGTTTACTTACGTTTTTTAGAAACTCATCTTCCAGACACCAAAACAAATTATTTATAAATAAGGCACCATCAAATCCATGTTTTAAATTTTGATATTTAGCTTCATTTACTAATGACTCCCGAATTTCTAGTTGCCAAATATCAGGAATTCTAATTCTTTTATTACGAATTTTAAAAAACTTTGTTTTCATACTAATAAATTCTTCCAATTCTCTGACGATACTTTCAACATCAGAATCCATCACACTACTAAGTCCGGTGATTCCAAAATGTCAAATGAGAACAAAATTCTGAATATTTCCTTTGGAAAATCGAAATAGGTTCCTTTGAGTAATTTAACAATAATAAAAAAGTCGTAAAAGACAGAGAGAGAGAGGAAGGAAAGGAAGAGAGTAACTTTAGATAGATATTATCTAAAATACTCCTGAACCATTGCACTTTAGGAGGAATTTGTCAAAAAGTCTGAAGAAAATTTAGTCCTAACGTTTTATTTTCTTATTTAAAATAAAAAATATGTATTATCTCATTTTTTATTGCCTATATAAATATATACAATACATAGCATAGAGACTTCGAATCTGTACTTTTTATTCGAAATAATTCTTAATAAAAATAATAAATTTAAATTTTTTTACGCAAGGTCGTAATATTCAATGATTTTAATCTTAAAGTGCATAACTTTTTAATTAAAATTATCATATCAAGTAAAACATTTTTGAAGTTCTAACGACAAACACGAGTTATTAAATTAAGACGTACAATTGATTGTTAAAACTGTGACAAAATTTTTTCAATAATAGTAAGTTGTATTTTAAAGATTAACCACTTGAGCGGGGGCGTCAGAACTGGCGTCGGGCGTAGAAGTGACAGAAGCGGCAGAAAGGCGTCAAGACTTGACTCCGATTTTCTAATTCTGTTAGGAGATTTATAATATCAAAATAAAGTATTTTTTTAAGATTAAAGAAGTTATAAGTCTGTTCTTTTATATTAAAAAAAAGAATACTTTATTTTGATATTATAAATCTCCTTACAGAATTATAAAATCGGAGTGAAGTCTTGACGCCTTTCTGCCGCTTCTGTCACTTCTACGTCTAACGCCAATTCTGACGCCCTGCCGCTGAAGTGGTTAACAAACCGAAGTAATGAATTTTCGATTTTTTCTTTTATTATAATCACTGATAAATAAAAAAATGTTTACCACTTATGTGAAAGTGGTGTTCTTTAGGGTTTAAATGAGGTGCCGAGAAGAAGAACTCGCCGAGCGCAAGAACGTATTTTATAATTTCAGTCGGGGAGCAGTGAGCGCCTCTGGGCCTGGCACTGCTACCCGACTGGTGTTAACGCATGCGTTTGAGCGCTCAGCGAGTTCTTCTTCCCGGCTCCTCAAATGATATTTAAAATCTTTTCAGTGGTTGCACAGAGTCCCATTCAAATTTTACACTTTCTTAAATATTAACCTTCAATTACAATACAAAACAAATGCCTTAAACCCAAAAGAACACCACTTTGTCATTAGTTAGAAAAATTGGGTTCTTTATTTATCAGTAATTGTAATAAAAGAATGAAATTGAAAATTCATTACTTCGGTTTTGAGAAAAGTCACTTTTTAGACGACATATATTCAAATTTATTTAATATTTCTGCTTAATTAATGTTATTTTTTATTACTTATTTGAAATATTCAAGAAAAAACAAATAATTTTCATATATAATATTATTTTTTATATTTTGGTATAACAGAGAAAAAAATCATAATATTCGTAATTTTTATCAAATAAAGAAATAAAAAAACAGGTATTTGGGTGACTTCAAATAAAAGGGAATTCTGCCTCCGTGGAATGTTGGAATCACAATTTTCAATTAAGGGGTTGTCAATATTATTTTCGGGTTATTTATATATTTAAAATTACGAAAATAATATTCACTGAGCATAACATGACAACATCTTTGTAAAAAAAAATGATTTTCTGGCAGAAAACCGTCAATTTTCTGCCTATTTTTACCTTGACAAATTAACCTTTATTGAGAATCTATAATCTTGAATATTACAAAATAATTGAGGGGCTGGATGCTATAATGTGTTACGCGCCATTCACTTAACATGGCGCGTAACACATTATAGCATCCAGCCCCTCAATTATTCATCATATTTTAAAGATATGAGCAGACAATAATTTCACAGATTTTTTATGTGTATGCAAGTAGAACAGTAGAAAAGTACAGAAGCAGACAGAAATTGACTCTAAAACTTCAGATTTTGCTTTCAAAATTCTGCGAGAGTATTAAAATCCACACTTTTTTAATCAAAACTACATGATAACTCTTCAATAACCTCCCACTAGACGTAACAAAACAAACTTTTCCTTTTTTCCAGTAAAATTTTTCATCACGAGGGCAAAAATCATCAACTGAACCGAGGGACAGTAATGACATTTGGATATGAACTATGTTAAATTAAAGCAAACGAGTATTATAGAATTTATTTTATTGTAATTAACATTAATTTAAATTAAAAAATAACATATCAGACATAAACAATTAAGAAATATTTTGCTGTCAGAAAAGAAATTTAAATTTGACGCATGTTTTTGAGAACTTTATCGTAATTTTTAAGAGAGAACAAATTGTTCTTTTTCAACTTTGTCGGTTTTGATACTGTACAAATAATGTCGTCTTCAAATATTGACGTATAATTGTTGATAGATATCCACATACACACATAAATTCGAACACATGCGTATAGATATCACATTCTGAAGTCATTACGCAATTAATTTCTCTCAAACTCTATAAATTATACTAAAAATGGGGGACAATAATGACAGGGACAGCAATGACATTCTGCCGAAAATTAAATTTTATTCATTAAATATGTGTTTTAAAATATTTCTGTCAATGGTATTCGAAAATGCTTGCAAATCCACCTGAAAATTCGTTATTCCTAACTATTTTTCATCATTTCCTGAATTTTGGGCAGACGGGACAGCAATGACAAAAAAAGTTGAAATATTCTGCCGATTTTTCTGCCTGTCTGTCAAATTATAACAGTAAACCAAAGGGAGCCAATTTTTTTTTATTTTCGAAATTATAAATCAATATTTTAAAAAAATTTAACTCTGAAACCAATACGTGAGATTAAAAAATTGTAAAGAGACTTCAAAGGTAAGCATGTCTTTTCCAAGATGAAATTTAAAAAGCGAGGGACATCTGTTCGGGATTTTTATTTGCGTACAAAAATTGAAAAATTTTGTCAAAATACTTCGAATTATCAGACTAGAGGGTAGACAAAGCCATCAGAATTTTTTTCAAGATTCAGTGAACATGTGAGAACAGTATGAACGTTTGAAACTTACAGAAGTAGCCCAGGGACAGGGACAGTAATGACATTTCTGCCTATTTTTGCCTGTTTCTAATGGGTTATCTCGTTTTCTATTTTGTCAATTGGTATCAAACTTGGAGAATAAATTTATTACATCACTAACTACCGCGAAAAAACTTCATATTAGCAAAAACAAGCCTACAAGTCAATTTTTGGAGTGGGGGACAGCAATATTCCCTTTTAAATGAAGTCACCCATTTACTTATTTTTCGTATAGAATTCGAGAAAAATTGTTATATCAAAAAAAATTTTTACTGAAAATTTCACGAAAAATGACCCTATATTAACCTTAGGGCGAATATTTAGAAAAACTTGAATACGTTTTTTTCTTTGCTTTAAAGCAAAGTTTCTCGAATATGACAATTCCTCTTACTAAAGGCAAAATATGTAACACAAATTCGCTTTCAGTCTGCTCCCGGGTGGATGTTTTCAAATCAAATACGCCACCTGATTTGTCCCAGAGTAGAGTTAATGTTAACTCGAACACATTATTCTTGGTCGGAGCCATCTTGGAGCACTCTAGAGCATATGCCCAAATGTGCTATTAGTCGGTCTCACGCAGGCTAGTTCAGTTAGATTCTCGCAGTTTGTAATTCGCAAAAGTTTATATTAAAAATGAAGACAATAATATTGTGTATTCTTGTCGGTAAGTGTAAACATTTCATTTTATTTCCAGATCTTTAATTTTTATGATTTTTTTTATAAAAAAAATTAGAATAAAAGAAATGAAAAAAAAATTTTACTTCTATTTTTCTCGCAATTTTTGCTTGTTACTACTATATCTATATGTGTAATTAAATTAATTTTTTGTTGTATAAATTTTCTTTTTAATATGTTCCCTTTTATGTCAAAAGTAAGTATTAGTTAATAAGAATATAACATATCATTAGAAAAAACACATTTGCATGAATCCTCAGTTTGATCAGACTACCCTTAACCAAATTCCGAAAAAGTTAAGAGTTTTAAAGGTTATATAAAGAACGAAATTTATCAGCAATGATTCTAAGATTATTACACGCAGAAAATAATATAATTTATTGTCTAGAATTGTCTCATTTAAAAATTTTTTAACAATAAAACAAAATTGATTTTGTTCAAAGTTTTTTAATAAAATTATTAATTTAACTTTTAAAAATATATTTCAATTAATTAAAAAATTATTAAAAAATCAATCGACATTATTGAAAACTTTATTTCTTGTAATACTTATTATTATTTATATTTATTATTGAAAAAACTATTAGGTTACTGTTATCGTAATTGTAGAAATTAATTTTTATTTAATTTTGAGAGCAATATATTTTGTTAAGAAATATATTTTATAATTTTCTTTTTTAAACTTATCATTAAAAAAAATTTAATTTTTAATTTGGATTAACTATTGTATCTATTATGAAGAGGTTAATTTTGATTTAATTAAAATTGTAAACAGAATTACAGATATGACAGTTCATATTGGAGGCGATATTCTTATCTTGTTAGTAGTCTGAGTAACTAAACGGACGTTTAGAGAAGGTTACTATTTGTTTTCTTGAACGAATATGACGAAAATGTTACAATATTGTTTGGCAATTATTATTCAGTACTAAGTATAATTGACGACTTTATTCTCTCCGTGCGGGATTTTAAAATTAACCTGAAATACTTGATTATTTTTAAAAGCTATATAAAAATATAAAGTTCTTATGAAAATTTTAAATGAAATTAAAATTTTAAGTAATTAAGTAAAATTAAACTTTTTATTAAAATTTAAATTTAAACTATAATAATCTTCGTATCCGGATTTCTAGATCTCTGTCCACACCTGAAGTTAGACTTTTGTGGATTCTTTTGTTTTATTTCTATGTTTGACATTTCTTTTGTATACATTTTGCACAATATATTTTCGAGGTTATTGGAAATCAAAATTTATCGCAAGAATTCAAATACTTTGAAAAGTAATAAAATACTTTGCAGAAATTAAATTATTTGCAAATTTTTAAAAAAAATTTCTACAATTAAATTATCTTTATAAATAGATAACGAAATTCTTCTAAAGTATTCAATTATTTCCAAAAATTTTAATAAAATTATTTTAAAAGTATTAAATTATTTTCAAAAATTGTTATAAAATTCTTTGATGTCATTAATTTTAGTAAAAATTTAATTAAATTCCTTAAAAGAAATTAATTTTTTTCAAAATAAAATTCTTCGTAAAAATTAAATTTTAAGAAACATTCAATTATTAAACAATTCATTTATTTTTGTAATTAAATAATTCAATTCTCATAAAATTTTCTAATAAAAATTTAGAAAAAATTAGAGTAACAATATTCTTATATAAAATAATAATTTTATCCCTAGATTATCTTTAATTCTTAAAAAAAATAATAAATTGATCACTCCGCACAGGTCTCCTCAGAGGTGGGCAGGTTATTCTAAAATGTAACGCTACAAACTTGGTGGGGAGTTGTTCCAAATGACTTCCAGATTCCTAATTTTCAAACCGATAAATCGTACCTGATCCTCTTTTCGAATTATCTCTTATACAGATAGTCGGAAACTTGAAAAATTTATTATCTTAATGTGAAAGCTTTGATTCAGAAGACTGCTGATTTTTCGTTACTAAAAATTTTTTAGACAAAGATTTTATAGATAATTATGGTTCCGAATTGTCTCTTCTTCGAAAAACTTTTTGATTTTTTGAATTTGGACACGTCTGTCACATGCTAAAGTGCTACATATATGAATATATATATAATTTCAGAAGCCTGCAAAAAAATAAAAATTTCCGTAGTCTGAGATCAAGAAGTCATTCACCGTAGCTTTTTGTGCGCTAAATCCGAATTAACATTTAACAAAAACCTCCCATTACGTCAGGATTTTGAGAAAATTGGGGGTAAAGTACCGAACAATCATTTCCTAGCAGTTTTTGAAAATGTATACTGGGTAAATCCGACGTGGTACAGACTTGTCATATGAGTTAAATTAAAGTTTGGACCCTCTACTTTACGAAAATATAGCGATATTGCCAACAATAAACTAAATTAACTGTCAAAATTGATTTTTCAACAGTTGTCCTGCATACAAATTGACCTAAATTTGTCCACAGATTTTTTTATTTTGACATCAAAAAATATTCATATTCACAATCAGCGACCCCGAAACCCCTGAGTAACAAATTTTAAACCAATCCAATCATTTTATAAAAACAGTTGTATTTACAAAAACTAAAAAGTGATTTTTGGGATTTATAGGGGAGAGTGGGACAAGACGAGGTACCGGCCCTATTTAACAAACGAATCAACCAATCGCGATTATATTTTACATAATGCTGCACCGAGACGATAGTTTCTTGTTTACAAAACCTAAAAGCCATGAGAACAAATCTTTTATCTGTTTTACTAAAAAAAACTGTTTTCGACAATTTTCTTGTGAATTTTTTACTTTTTTAGGAGGTGTTTATTATTTAATAATAACAGTTAATGAACTATATAAAATTTTTTATAATTGACAAGGGTTACAGAAGAAGGGAAGCATATCTTTTTTTCTTTGTTGAATCGTAAATTGTAGTAATTAATCATTTTATTAAATTTCGTAGGTGCGGGCAAGATAGGGTAGGGAAGAGTAGGGCAAGGCGGGGTACACAAATGAAGCAAAAGAAAAGAGAAATAAGGGAAGTTAAGAAAACTACTTAAACCAAAACTGAATAAAATAAGAGTGACCAAAAAAAAGCTTGTCAGGTTAAATCAATAATTAGCGATGGTAAAGTGGAAAATACACCTTGTCTTTATAAATTGTAATGGTTATTATTTAGACTCGAATGAAAGCTGGGCTGCTTGTTCTGTCTGCGGCCAATGGGCTTTGTGCCGTTGTGCTCGTGCCAATGACGAAGATGAAGATGCAACCTTTACTTGTGAAATTTGTCGACAGAAGTAGGTTGCTTTTTTAGTACCGCGCCGGTGCGGTGGGGCAAGGTGGGGAGATTTGCAATTTTTCCATATTATTAATTTTATGATTTTTTAAGAAACAGATGGCCTTTGTGCGCCTTTATTACTAAAGACTGATTCTCAAAGATGGTTATTAAATAAAATAGCAAAATATGTATTCGATAATTTTCGTTTTTTTGCGCTTTAAACCTTAAGTACCCCGTCTTGACCCACTCTCCCCTACCCACACTTTTCTCAAAATCATGAACATAATTATCTATAAAATCTTTGTATAAAAAATTTTTAATAACGAAAAATCAGCAGTCTTCTGAATCAAAGCTTCCACATTAAGATAATATATTTTTAAGTTTCCGACTATCTGTAAAAGAGATAATTCGAAAAGAGGATCAGGTATGATTTATCGGTTTGAAATTTTAGAATCTGAAAGTCATTTGGAACAACTCCTCACCAAGTTTGTAGCGTTACATTTTAAAATAACCTGCCCACCACTAAGGAGACCTGTGTCTTCCTTCATAGCAAGGGAAACTATAGATAAATGTCTATATATATATATATATATACTTTTATAATTGAAACACAAAAGGTAAAGTCTGGGTAACGGCATATAATGAAATTATTTTTAAATAATTTAAGATTTCTTAAATATTATTTATAACATCAAAAAAGCCATAATGATGGCTCTAGGATCCATATATATTATTAATAATAGAAGATGTCAGATGATATCAGAAAGAAATAATGATGACGTTTTTCCTTTCTAGCATTTTTATTATTACAGTAGCCAACGTTTCGGCCTCTAATCGAGAGCCATCATCAAGGCTTTTTTGATGTTATAAAGAATATTTATATGTATATATAAAGAATATAAAACAAAAATAATTCATTTCAAAATAATGAAGTTAAGAAATTTCACCTCTAGGATCCATATATATTATTAATAATAGAAGATGTCAGATGGTATCAGAAAGAAATAATGAAATAATGAAATCTACAAATAATAATTGATATAGGTATAAAGCGTTGTTATTCCTTTCAATAAATAAATTAATAGTAATACACATTTGAAACGTTGTAAATAAATAAATAGATAATTAAAATTCAAAAATTAAAATACAAAAAGCTTTTTGACTTTCGTAGATTATAAATTGTTTTAACTTTCGCAGAAGAGAAAATCATTTATATGGTTTTTCAAAAGTGAGACAAACTTTACCTTAAATTATTCTTTGTATTAATAAGAAGAAGGAACCAGTAGAAAGCAGCAATATTTGGTAAATGCCATTTCTCATTCTTCTCTTCCCGCAGCAATAGCAATAGCTATTTACTATTTAACACACCTTCTAGGATTAAAAATGCATAGTTCAAATTTACAACATTTATAATTAATAACTTACGGATAATGTTTGTTGATGCACTGGCAATTTCCTGAAATACTGTGAATTTTGGTATTACTACCGTACATTATACTTCACTTATAGGGATCATGTAATTGGTAATAACAGTATTGAATTAAATTAAGAGTTCATAAGAAAGTGTTCCCTCGTTGAATTTTCCTATTGATTGGGGTTTTGCTGAAGCATCAACAATATGAAGAAACTAGAAGAAATTTTTGTTTTAGAATTAAGGTTATGTTATTTAGTTAGTGGTCACATGCTCCATATTCTTTATTATAGGTTCACTTGACTATATCAGATTACTTATCCTTCAAAAGTATTTTAAATTTACAGATATTTAATTTGCAAAACTTTATGAAAATTGAATTTAGAGTATTTTTTGGAAACTAATTGAATCGTTTTAAAGAATTTTTTTTATTATAGTTTTTAAGAATAGTTTTTTAATTTCCAATATTAGCAAATTTAAAATAATGAAAATTCTCTAAACAACAAAAGTAGTAGATTTTAGTGGTCTGAAATCTAAAAAAGTACCCAAATAGTAGTATTACATAAAAAAGTTGTAAATAGATTTTAAAATTGTTATGAAATTATTTGAATTTTTTCTTCTTTCTTCTTTCCCAAGAAGAATTTTATTTCTTTTGAAAATAATTGAATTTTGCACTGAATTTTCTTAAAATTCCTGAAAATAATTGAATTTAAACGAAAAATTTTATTACTTTGGAAATAATTGACTTTTGCAATGATTTTTATTAAAATTCTTGAAAATAATTAAATTTAAACGAAATATTTTATTACTTTGGAAATAATTGACTTTTGCAATGATTTGTATTAAAATTCCTGAAAAAAATTGAATTTATGGGAAAATTTTTGTTATTTAAATAAAATTTTTCGAAGAATTACGTTAAAATTTTTTATTTTCAAAGATTTTAATTTTAAACCCTTTTCAAAATTGTACTAGAAGTTAATTATTGCATTTTTCTTAAAATTAAATTCTCATAAAGAATGGTATTAATAAATTTTCATATAATTGAATTCTTTTGAAGAATTTTAATAAAATTTTTAAAAATAAATTCATTTTTCGAGGAATTTGATTAAAATTGTATTAAGAATAATAATTAAAATTCTGCAATGAGTTTTATTATTTATGAAAATAATTGAATTCCTAAAAAGAATTTTATTATTTACGAAAATATTTGAATCATTGTAAAAATTTTATTATTTTGCGAAAATAATTGAATTAAAGCGAAAAATTGGCAAATAATTAAATTTCTGTAAAATTTTTATTTTTTTTTTTTTGAAAATAATAATTGAACCGTTCGCTCAAACTTTTATTTTTTGAAGATTTTGATATTTATTTAAAAAATGATTAATTACTTAAATTTTTTTTATTTTTTGAAGCATATTACAATTTAAAATACCAAAATTTGTTAGAAAAAACATTAACCACTTATAAACATCAAAAATTTAGATGAGTTAAAATTTCACCGGTCCCTCCTCTTAACAACAATAACAATTCGCAAAAGTGCATTACCTTAAAAATTTGCCGAAATTATCAATTATAATAATTCAAAAAAGTTATGTTAATCTTAATCTTTAAGAGTTTGTTAGACAGCCCATTAAATATATTCTTATGTTTAGGGAAAAGATGGATAAAGAACAGCAAAGAGAAAATGATGGAACAGAACGCATGACTGATGATGATAACGGTAGCAGCACTGACACCGAAGGGAGTGAAAATGAAGAAAACGTCTGAATTGCTCAGCGACTTTAAATTTAAAAAAGTTATTTTTTTAAAGAAAAATATAAGTAGTTGTCTATTGTTTGCAAAAACAAAAAAAAGGGTGCAGTTCCGAAAGAGGTCCCCCCGATTTAAATGAAACTTGGTATACTTACGTATTTTGGTGCCCTGGTTACGAAAATTACAGTAAAAATTGGCGACTAAGTCATCTTCATAGTGAAAACCATAAAAAAAACACCATAAAAATGCGGTTTTTGCATTTAACTTCTAAAAAACGAAGAATTTAAAAAAATGTTATGTACAAAAGTTGTAGGTCTTAACAAAGTAAATATTTTATGTTCTACACATTTTTGCCCAGAAGTTAATAGTTTTTAAGAAAAATGTAAAAAAAATAAAATACCATAAAATTGTCCAAAATATGAATTATAATAAAAACAAGTAAGTATTAAAGAAAATCAGTAACATTTGTGTAATTCAGGTAGATGATTATAAAAATCATATTAAAAATTTGAATTTTATGGTAAAAACCATAAAAAACACCATAAAAATGAGATTTTTGCATGTAGCTTTTAAAAAACTCAGAATATGAAAAAATATTTTTTACAAAAGTTGTAGGTCTTAACGAAATAAATTTTTTATGTAATACATTTTTGCCCAACAGTGAATTGTTTTCGAAAAAAACGTAAAAAACAATAAAATTTATAATAAAACTCTCTTTCTAAATTCATTAATTAATTAATTTAGAAAGAGAGTCAAATTTACTTCATATTTGGTACTAGAAGGTACTAAATACAGAGCCAATGCCCCTTAAAACAGTAGAATAAAAACTTTCTTTTTGCCCACTCAACGAAACAACGCTTCGGCGGGCGAAGTCCGCCGCATCTACTTCTATTGTATTCTATGTATATTATTTAAAAAGATATTCAAATTTACTTTTTAGTTGGTACTAAAAGGTACTTGATCACAGAACCAATCCCCCTACAACAGTAAAAAAACCCTTTTTCTTCCCCCGTAACGAAACAACTTTACACATTCCACTCCTGTTCTTACCATTTCATTACTGGAGGTACTCCTGCTCATATCAAGTCTGACTGCAATATTGACATTATCTCTGTGACTTCTACTATTGCCTAGTATTGTTTTCGCTGTTATACGATTTGTAAAGGTTTAGCTTTTAAAAAAATTGACCAGTCGTCAAGTACGATCATAAAAAAAGTGTTGCATTAAATACACGGTTTTAAAGTAGCCATGCTGCAACTTGCATAATGCTCACGTATAGCTTTGCCGTCAATTTTAATTTTGAACAAAATATACGTGAATGCAGTGTAGTTGAGAATCAGCATTTGTCTCGCGAAACAGTTGCTGTCAGATTTTCATATTGTCGGGAGGTCTGTATGCTCGTACTTGACCATAATTTCGAAGAAGAAGGTAAAATTGGTGGAGTAGGTGAGGAGGTAGAAATCGACGAATGCAAGATTGGTCGCCGCAAGTATGAAAGAGGACGTGTAGTTGAAGGTTCGTAAATCTTAGGAATGATTCATCAGGGCCATGAACATAAATATCGTTTGGAGATTTGTCCTGACAACAAACGTGATCAAAACACGTTAATCGAACTTATAAAGAAACACGTTGTTGTTGGGACAGAAATCCATACAGATTTGTGTAAAGGGTACAACAATTTAGAAGAGCATGGCTATGTGCATGGAACCGTAAATCATTCCGAAGAGTTCGTGAACCACGATACAGGAGCCCACACGCAGAATATCGAGTCCTCTTGGAGGTGGATGCGTCGGTTTCTATCACGAGGAGGAGTTCACAAAGATGGCCTTGCAGACCATCTATGAGTCAAATTTTCTCAAAAAAATCAAAGTTGGTCATGGGTCTTTCAATTTTTTTTAAACTTGGTATAAAGGTAGTGTTTTATGACAAAAGATTTTAGGAAAAAAAGATTTTTAAAAATTTTCAAAATTGTGGATTTTACCGGGCAGTAAATATTAAAGCACATTTTTTTTAAAAACGAATAACTTTTATCGATTTAGTTAGATTTTGTTTATATTTTAGGTAATAATAGTTGATTATATAACAATTTAAAGTGCAATATTAAAGAAAAAAAATCCAAAATTTGCCCGGAAAAAAAGTCAAAAAAAATTTTGATTTCATTTTTTCGGGCATAAGCACCCCTTTGATTTTTTTGTAACTATAATATTTGGATTCGTTATCTTCTCCAGAATTTTTTGCAAAAAAAAATCCCTGGAGACTTTAAAACTAACCGAAATATCGAATTTTTTGTCTCGAGGTGCACAAATATCGATCTCGCGTAAACACGCCTGAGATGTGCACCAAACGTTTTGAAGCGTGAATTTTCGCATTCTATAATGTTTTTGTTAATTTTTAGTACACAAGGAAGGTTTAAAATCAAGTTTTGCAATTATAAATTTGTTTTTAAACAATTTTAAATCTCAAAATGTGTATGTAATATATATAAGGGGCAAATTTTCTCAAATGTACCAATGTCAAAATTGCAAGTTGTTAGATCGGGCTAATATTTTCACAGTATTTAGAACTATGAATGAGTACTTAAAACCACCTAGTAATTATGAAATTTTTAAAAAAATTGTAGGGGGGAGGGGGTTGAAGAGTTTGGATAAGTGTAAACAGTGAGTTTTATAAAAAATCGTAGCTTTTATATAATAAAGAAAAAATAATTGTGACCTATATGTTTTTGGTAGGTTTTTTTCTGCTCTTTCAAATGGTGAGAATTTTTTTTCAAAAATTTAAAATTTAACCCTTCTTTTAAAAATAAAAAATTTTTTTTCTAAAAAACTAAACTTCTAAACTTTTTTAACTAAACTTCAAGGCTTAATATTTTTTGACATTTTCTAAAGTATATTTTTTTAATTTTTACATTTTTGATGTAAGAAGAGATGATTTTTTTATCAGAATAATTTTTAATTATTTTAATATCTGTATCAAGCGTGATACATGCATAAGGTGTTGAATATTTTATTTAAACAATCGTTGCAAATAACTGGAATATATTTTTTTAAAGTAGAATAAAATTATATAAACATTTGTTTAAAAAAAACTAACTCTTTATCTTTATTTTTATAAATATTTATTTGTAAAACGTCAATTTAGTCAAAATACTTCATATTGTAAAATATTTCAATTTTTATTAATTAATTAATAATTCAAAAACAAAAAAACGTCATTTTTTCGTTTCACATATTGAAAGTACACATCATAAGCTTTCTTTTGGTACAAGAAAAAAAAGGGGACTTTTTTTGAAGAAAAATAAAAAAAAATTTAGTTTTCAAAAGAAGGGTTAAATTTTGAATTTTTGAAAAAAAATTCTCACCATTTGAAAGAGCAGAAAAAAACCTACCAAAAACATATAGGTCACAATTATTTTTTCTTTATTATATAAAAGCTACGATTTTTTATAAAACTCACTGTTTATACTTATCCAAACTCTTCAACCCCCTCCCCCCTACAATTTTTAAAAAAATTTCATAATTACTAGGTGGTTTTAAGTACTCATTTATAGTTCTAAATACTGTGAAAATATTAGCCCGATCTAACAACTTGCAATTTTGACATTGGTACATTTGAGAAAATTTGCCCCTTATATATTACATACACATTTTGAGATTCAAAATTGTTTAATAACAAATTTATAATTGCAAAACTTGATTTTAAACCTTCCTTGTGTACTAAAAATTAACAAAAACATTATAGAATGCGAAAATTCACGCTTCAAAACGTTTGGTGCACATCTCAGGCGTGTTTACGCGAGATCGATATTTGTGCACCTCGAGACAAAAAATTCGATATTTCGGTTAGTTTTAAAGTCTCCAGGGATTTTTTTTTGCAAAAAATTCTGGAGAATATCTTCAAAATATTATATTATATTATATTATTATATTCCAAATATTATAGTTACAAAAAAATCAAAGGGGTGCTTATGCCCGAAAAAATGAAATCAAAATTTTTTTTGACTTTTTTTCCGGGCAAATTTTGGATTTTTTTTTCTTTAATATTGCACTTTAAATTGTTATATAATCAACTATTATTACCTAAAATATAAACAAAATCTAACTAAATCGATAAAAATTATTCGTTTTTCAAAAAAAATGTGCTTTAATATTTACTGCCCGGTAAAATCCACAATTTTGAAAATTTTTAAAAATCTTTTTTTCCTAAAATCTTTTGTCATAAAACACTACCTTTATACCAAGTTTAAAAAAAATTGAAAGACCCATGACCAACTTTGATTTTTTTGAGAAAATTTGACCCCTATGTGAATTTCTTTGGCACCGAAGAAATAAAAAACTTCAAATTGATCCCTTCTCGCAGATACTAAAGAATATTAAAAGCGTTTATCCTGGTTCCACAGACTAATTGACAATCAACCCTTTTTAGGGCTACATTAAAAACATAGCTAATGAAAGATTGCAAAACTTTTACAAATCAATCAGCCCTTTTTAGGGCTACATTAAAAACATACTCAATGCAAGCTTGTAAAAGTTTAATAAATCAATCAGTCCTTTTCAGGGCTACATTAAATACGTTTATCTTGGCCCCACTTGGTATACGTACGTATTTTGGGACCCTGATTACGAAAATCATAGTGAAAATTGGCGACTACTTTTGTAGAAAATATTTTTTTTAATTCTGCGTTTTTTAAAAGCTACATGCAAAAATCGCATTTTTATTGTTTTTTTATGGTTTTTATAAAATATTTATTTTGTTAAGACCTACAACTTTTGTACATAACTTTTTTTTAAATTCTTCGTTTTTTAAAAGTTAAATGCAGAAACCGCATTTTTATGGTGCTTTTTATGGTTTTTACTATAAAGATGACTTAGTCGTCAATTTTTACTATAATTTTCGTAATCAGGGCACCAAAATACGTAAGTATACCAAGTTTCATTGAAATCGGGGGGGGGGGCTCTTTTGGAACTTTATCCATAAAATTTTGAAAAATAATGGAAAAATTCAAATTTCTTATTATTATAATCAGGGACCATTACGAAAGTTTAGTTACGTTTTAGTTTCTAAGTTGTCACAAAAATAAATTAACAAGCTAAATAATAAAAGGTAAATTAATAAACAGAATTTAGTTTCGTGACGACCCGAAACTAAATTAACAAATTAGATTTAGTTTCGTGACGACTCGAAACTAAATTAATAAATTGAATCTAGCTTCGTGTTAATTCAAAACTAAACTAAAGAATCTAAATTAAAATTGAAAAAAATTGAATTTATTTTAGTACACATCGAAAATAAATATTTTAGAAGCTCAAGTATTTAGTTTTAATTAAAAAATCACAGCTAACAAAATACAATATTTTAAGAAATAATAGAATTAAAACTTTTATAATAGATATAAAATTGTATGAGGAGACTTCAATAGAATTATAAAGTGAGAAAAGTGAACACGATTTTTATGCATTTAAATTTTAAAAAATTTTGTTTTTTCTTTTTAGTAATTTTTTGACTAACACTAAATATTTAAGTTTTTTTGGACTTAATATTTGAGCTGACACGAAACGAAATGAAACGTAAATTTCAAAAACAAAATTTGCACAATTTAGCATTTTTTTAATTTAAAATATTTAAAAAATATATATTTTTTCTCCCATTTTTTGATCAATAGAAATATTGGTGAATAATTTATAGTTTAGTAAAAAGGCACTAAGTATAATCACATATTTCATAAAAAATAAAAACTGCATGTAATATGTTATTTAAAAATTAAAATTCAGTTTACATACATTAATGATTAAAAAAAAATTAATTACATACAATTGATTGTCTACTAAATTTTCTATAATAAAAAACGTATTAAAAAGTATGATATAAACTTAAAACAAATAATGATAAGGGTTATTAAAATGAGGACGCAATTTTTTTCTCTATTATTAACAAACACCAACACCACAAAACACTAATTCAAAAATAAATATTCACTTTCGCGTAATATAGGTAATAAGCAATTATAAAACTGACACTACTATTAAATTAAAATTGATATGTAAATGTAAACATTTTACTATGACATAACCTCACTTACCAAAAAAACTGTTACTACAGTTGGTAAAATAGAAAGGAGATATTACGATTTTAAGGGTGTTTTTTTGTGTAATTAGAGTAAAAAAATTTGTGAAAATTCAAGAAAAAATTTCAAACACCTTCAAAATTTAAAAATTTTATTATTTTTACCTGAATTGAGGTTTATATTCTTAGAAAATAAGTTAAGAATGTAAGAAATTTTTTTATAAATTATAGTTAAAAATAAAAATTGCTACACGTCACGCAAGTCGAGAAAAAATATCAGGACCATCAGTGGTTATGACAGCACATCTGCCTTATTTCTAGTTAAAATAAATCAAAAGAATTTATAAACATTGTTCAAAACACTAATAAAAAGATGCCTAAATGTAATTGAATTTTAATTTATATTTCCTTCCCCAAATTTTTTTTTTAAAAATCCATAAAAATGAGCCACCTTATGTGGTTTCCCCCCTTAAGGCGCTATCCCAGCAGCCGACTTGAGACCTTTACACTCATCCATCAGGCTATACAAAGGTTTGAGTCTGCTCACCCTCTCACGTTTAAGATTATTATTTTCGTTTTTTTTCATTAAATACAATTTTTTATTTTAGGTCAATGAAAAATATAAAAATCTCATAATTTTTTAAAACTTCTTAAATAGTAGATTTATTTACAAAAAAATTAAATAAGTTTTGGAAATTTCTAGATAATTTCCGAGAAACTACCTTTGGTAATTTTCAAGAAGTTTCCACGGGTAAATAACAATAAGTTTCCAAAGAGATTTTCTAGCAAATTTCCAGGAAGTTTCCAGAAAGTTTCCAGAGGCGGACATTGTTGTATTCCGGGGAAGCTTCCAGGAAGTTACCAAAGATAACTTCCGGAGTTGCCGTGGGAAACTTCCTGGAAGTTTTTGTGTTATCTAGGTTGTTGGTATAAAATAAGGCTAAAATGCATAATAAAATAGAAAATTGCTGAATTTTTTTCATGGTTAGAAAATAACATAACCTCAAAATTTATATTTTCTCAAGTCCAATTCACAATTGCTTCGCGAAAGTCGTTGGCGAACGAGATGCATGAAATAGAAAATGACACAGATATATATCTCTGTCTTTATCTGACACATGCTTTAACTTGAGCTTAGGCCTTAGGGTCCAATCCCATTACAGCAAAATACGTCGAGCGAAAACAGAAAATCATGAGTGCGAAATAGATAGGTAGATATTGTTCTTTTCACTCTCATGATTTTCTGCTTTCGGTCGACGTATTTGGCACACATGGGATCGCACCCTTACGCGTTACGTTTTCACCATTACTTTGAAGGCCTTTCTCCAAATAAAAACTCGTTTTTAGTACCAGAAAATGAAAAGTGTTTAGCTAATAAGAATTTCGGATTAATAGAAATTATTGTAATGTTGACTCTTTATTATGGGGATTTTACACTTCGATCTAAGATGCATTTAAGCGGGATACTATTTCCTGTCGTTCATATGCATCTTTGATCAAAGTGTGGATTCCCAATTATCTCAAAGTGTGGATTCCCCACTGTATAAGGCAAGAATAGTCGCTCGTGAAACACGTGTCGCGATGTATCAATGACGTAATCCAAAACAAAAACATATGATGGCAGCCGACCGTCAGTATCACATTGCAGAAAGGCTTTTATTCATTTATAATTAATACTTAATTTATGTGAGAGCACCCTAAATAGTCAAATAATTGTTTCAAACCCCATTATTAGAATCGACATATCTACTTATAATTTTTTATTCAATGGTGATTGAATATTTAGTATATAAAAAAAGAAAGAGAATTATTTGTATATAGAATCAATTAAAGTCGTGTGCTTTTTTTGCTAATTATAAATAAATCAAAATGGAAACTTTACCCGAGAACGTTTTTGCATCATCGGATAAAATGATAGAAAAAGTGAAAATATTTGATTCAACTGTGTAAGTATATAAACATATTTTTAATAATTCTTAATTAAGTTGTATAAAAAAATTATTTGTACTACAACACAAAGAAAGTGATCTACATATATTTCTTAAAATTATATCATAAATATAATTTTACTTTTAATAATCTTCGATTTAAAAATAAAGTATATTTTCATTATTATTATATAAAAAAAATATAAAATTTTGTTTTTGGTTTTTTTTTATTATGAAAAAAATATTAAGGGGAGACCCCACCTTAATTTTGACCCCTTTAAAATAAAATTATTAAAGGAGGTAATATTTTTTTTCTTGGATCATTTTTAACCTGAAAACATATAAGATGGTCAAAAATATTTAGTTTTAATTTTTGAAGAGGTTAGAATTTTTTTCTTCTGACCTATTGCATATTATTGCAAATCCATGCGAGAAGTTGTTTAGAATGGTAAAATATACATGGAAAAAAATTTTCGTTAAAAAATATTAAAAACTGTAAGAGAAGATCGATTTTTAATATTCAAATCTTTAAATTTTGCCGAAATTTCGAAAGCCGTAAATCTTTAATTTTTTTCCAAATTGTATATATTTACGTAATTTGATGCTATTATTAAAAAAACATTGCTAAAATTTATATTTAGCTCATTTTCGTGGTAAATTTCATAAAAATCATAGTCCGAAGCTTTTATGGTATACTTTATATATATACCGAAATAAATGCAAAAAGCCATGATTTTTATAGTCTTTACCATGAAAATAAGCTAATCGTCAATTTTAACGATGTTTTTTCGACTCAGAGCATCAATTTGGAAAAAAATTAAAGATTTACGGCTTTCGAAATTTCGGCAAAATTTAAAGATTTGAATATTATGTGACGTATGATTTTAACTAATTTTATTTTAGTATAAATTTCTGCTTAACGTCAAGCAAAATCTGACGCTTTCAACAATAATAATAATATGAAATTTAATTTAATAAATTTCGCCGTCAGGCGCCAATTAATTTTGAAGCTCAATTAATAAACTACTCGACTCTTTAACAACAACCCGACAAACAACAACACCTCTGAGACGCTCTCAATCGTCAGAGGAAATTCTGCCTGAACAAGTTGGCAAGCAGAAATGCCAACGACGAGACACGACTGGCACAACACTGGCACGATACTGACTCACCCCAACGACGCTCGTTGATTTCTCTCTTTCCTAATTCCGGCACGCTCCTTCCAAATGATTCCTTAATTGAGGGAAGAGAAATAATCCAACACACAATTAATCCACTTTTTACAATCTCTACTTTTATTCACAAAACTATAACTTCTTCTCTCGACAACAAGTTTTCTGACAACACACTTCTCTGGCAATCAGACCCTCTATTGCCTTTCTACACGTCTCGTGGAACAACTCTCTACACACGTCGTAGATCACTCTCCTACATCACTCGTAGGCCAACTAACTACTCAAAAATGTCGGCGAAAAACTCTTGACACCTGTTTCTCGCTTTTCCTACACGTGCTCGGCTTCGTCGACTTCTTCTTCTCTCTCGTTCCGCTAACTCCCCTCTCTCTATCTCTTTCTAATAGACAGCGGCTCTGCCCTCTAGTACTTTCTCCCCTACTAACTAGCCGCGCGACACACATTCACCACTGATAGTGGGTCACACGGCAGTTTCGACATTCTAAATTACCATACCAATTAACGACCACGGTTCAGGGATAATTCCGACAGATGACATGACGATTCAGAATTTCGACAAAATAAAGAACGACAATTCACATCGTCACAATTAAAAATCGATCTTCTCTTACAGTTTTTAATATTTTTTCACGAAATTTTTTTTCCATGCATATTTTACCATTCTAAACAACTTCTCGCATGGATTTGCAATAATATGCAATAGGTCAGAAGAAAAAAATTCTAACCTCTTCAAAAATTAAAATTAAATATTTTTGACCATCTTATATGTTTTCAGGTTAAAAATGATGCAAGAAAAAAAATATTACCTCGTTTAATAATTTTATTTTAAAGGGGTCAAAATTAAGGTGGGGTCTCCCCTTAAGAAGCAAAAAAATATATTTTTATTATAATGTTAAATAAATTAGTTAATATCAATTGTTATAAAATTTATTTTAATATGTATATTTATATTTATTATTGTTTTTAGTGAAATGATTGGGGTCGTTGATGTAATTGAAGCGAAACAAGTAGTAGGCAAAAACACAAAATATATATCTTTTAAGTTTTTCATTAAAAACAATGGAGGACATCAAGTTCAAGTGAAAGTATGGAATGATGAAATTCAACGAGCTGAACATTTTATTAAGCAGAATATAGTAAGTGCAAAATTTCAGAAAAATTATTAGTAAAAAATATAAACTTAAGCTTCGCATTCATCTATTAAAATCTATTTACAACTTTTTTATGTAATACTACTATTCGGGTACTTTTTTAGATTTCAGACCACTAAAATCTACTACTTTTGTTGTTTAGAGAATTTCTATTATTTTAAATTTGCTAATATTGGAAATTAAAAAACTATTCTTAAAAATTATAATAAAAAAAATTCTTTAAAAAGATTCAATTAGTTTCAAAAAAATACTCTAAATTCAATTATTTTTAATATCTATTATTTTCAAAAAGTTTTGCAAAATAAATATCTTTAAATTTAAAATACTTTTGAAGGATAAGTAATCTGATAGTCAAGTGAACTCATAATAAAGAATATGGAGCATGTGACCACTAACTAAATAACATAACCCTAATTTTAAAACAAAAATTTCTTTTAGTTTCTTCATATTGATGGTGCTTCAGCAAAACCCCAGTCAATAGGAAAATTCAACGAGGGAACAGTTTCTTATAAACTCTTAATTAAATCCAATACTGTTATTACCAATTACATGATCCCTATAAGTGAAGTAGAATGTACGGTTGTAATACCAAAATTCACAGTATTTTAGGAAATTGCCAGTGCATCAACAAACATTATCCGTAAGTTATGAATTATAAATGTTGTGAATTTGAACAATGCACTTTTAATCCTAGAAGGTGTGTTAAATAGTCAAAATACAATTCATAACTCGTTCCTGTCTTAATTTATTTTGATTAATTAAAGTAATAGATATATATTTACAAACAATTGACCACTTACTTTTTATTTATTTTCGATAGGAGTTGGAGGATATTTAAAAACACCTTTTAACCCCTTGACTGTGGATGACGTGTATACACGTCATGGCCCAAACAAGAAAACATCTTAACGTATATTCGCAAAAACTTTCACTCGGAGGTTTTTGGGGTCGCTGATCACGATTCTGAAGTCAGATTTTCAAAATAAATAATTTTTCATCCAAAATGGCCGCTAAAAATTTTAAAAAATTGTAAAAGTGGATAAATTCTTTTAAGAATGCTTACTCGGGGGTTTTTGGGGTCGCTGATTACGATTCTAAAGTCATATTTTCAGAATACATAATTTTTCATCCAAAATGGCCGCCAAAAATTTTGAAAAATTTCAAAAGTGGATAAATTCTTTTAACAATTCTTACTCGGGGATTTTTGGGGTCGCTGATTACGATTATAAAGTCATATTATCAAAATACATAATTTTTCGTCCAAAATGGCCGCCAAATATTTAAAAAATTTCAAAAGTGGATAAATTCTTTTAAAAATTCTTACTCGGGGGTTTTTGGGGTCGCTGATCACGATTCTGAAGTAAGATTTTCAAAAAAAATAATTTTTCATACAAAATAACCTCCAAAAATTTTGAAAAATTTTAAAAGTGGATAAATTCTTTTAAAAATTCTTACCATTTAAACTTTGAAAAACTAATAACAGATTCGTAATCAGCGACCTCAAAAACCCCCGAATAACGAATATTAATAAATCCAAATTTTTAAGCCAAAATTCTATTTTTCATTTTTGAACAAAATTTTAATTTTTTTCATATTGTTTAATTTTTAACAAGGCTGGTTTTGATATTCATTAATTTTAAAAATTTTTAAATCGTATTTATTACATTTATGTTATTAACATGTTTAGAGTAAAAAATTCGATGATTGAAGTATTTTCTACAATTATTTTGAATTTAAATACAATTTTTAGGTTCATATTTTAAAGTTTATTAATAAATTGTAAAAGGATTAAAACTAAATGTTTTTAAAAATTAAAGTGGCGAAAAATTCTATTTAAAATTCTAGAGGAATTAGATTTTTAAAATATTTCAGTTTTATTGCTTCCTCATACAGAAAGTATTGTAATACCAAAATTTTTCGAGTTCGATTTTTTGACATATCTATATGTTAATATTGGCTTCAGGAATACAAAAATTACATTTTAAAAAAATTTCATTCGGTATGTGTGTTTGTGTATAAGCATTACATTTTCATAACTATCACGAGATTATGAAGAGATTTTGGATTCAATTTTTTTAATATGTAGGTCTCAAGTGCAGACATAAAATGAGAGTAGATTGAGATATATTAATATAATTTACCTATATTTTTTGTATTTTTAATTTAAAAAAACGTTTTTTGTCTATAATTTCACAAAAATGTAAGGACACTTATAAATGTTTTTCCATAATTTTGTACATTTTTTACGCATCATTTATGTCCTGATCGAATATTTTTCGTCTATATTAACCTGAGATATTAAACTTTAAAAAATCTAAAATTTCGAAAAGTCCAAAACACCCAAGAATATACCTGCTTTTGTCCTCCACGCCACTAATGGAAATAATGTATTCTAATGCTTGCTACTAAGCCACTGCGATTGTCGCGACGCGTACCGATGAAGGGAGTTGACCTAAGAAGAAGAGAAAGAAAGAAAGAAAGCTCCTCGTGCACCTCTAAACAGAAACCGGCCGGTTTGTTTGTTTTGATACAGTGTAATACACTTGTGTTGATAACCCGTTCAAACCTGCAAAGGTCGTAACTCTTACAGTCGTGTTTGCTTCAAAACGTATTTGAGGGAGAAAGAGAGGTTAACATTTTTTACGTTCTAGATTTGAAAAAAGTTTCCGTTTCACCATTTTTTTAGAACGTGAGAATAGTGTAAATATCGACTACGGGACAGGAGATTGTGTTTGTGTTTAGTGTGGTTATAAAAAAATAAAAACCATGTAGAAATTTGAAAATGGACAGGAGGCAATAAAGGAATTGGATAAGTAATAAGAGGTGCAATGGACAGGAGCTACAAAAAGAAGTGAATAAGTGTAATAAGAGAAACAGTAGGAAATACAAGCTGTCTGGAAGAAGATTATCTAAAACAAAAGCTTTTGTTTTTCGTTGCCATTACATTTTAAAATAATTTTGAAAAGTAAACAAATAAAATTCTTTAAAACATTAAATTTATTTTAATAAAATTTCACAAAATTTTTAATTGTTTAAATTTTTTAAAATTTTTTTCGGAAAAAAGAAATATTTTTAAAAAATGTTAATAATATTTTTTCAAAAAACAAATTGTTTCGGAATTTCTTAATTAAATTATCCAAAACTTTGATACTTTTTGTTAAACAACAAAAAATAAAAAACTTATTCTTATATTTTTCGACAGGAATTAAAATCGAAATGGATATTTCGCCCGTCAACGGGCGAAATAAGGAAAATAGTTTAGTTCGCCCTGTAGTGAAAATGCATGGGATAAAAGACGGGCGACATAAAAGAAATTGTTTATTTCGCTTGTCAGTGAAAATATGTGATTACTAAAGACGGGCGAAATAAAAAAACTATATTATTTCACCCGTCAGGTAAATAATACGTTGATTAAAGGAAACAGGTGAAATAAGAGAACTAAATTATTTCACCCGTCAAGTAGCAAACGGTTTTAAAACTTCGTTCTATTTATTATTTTTATCACCTTTAATATAATTAAAATTAATTATTATTAAGTTTAAAAAAAGAGAAAAATTTTATTAACAATAAATATTATTTTATTTGCTAAAGGACCATAAAAACATTTGTAATTGTTTGTTTGATGATAGAAATATATAAATAATTAATTCTTATGTCGATAATAAATTATAATTAATCGTTAACTAAACATTAAAATTAAATACTACAAAATTTACTAAGTCCTTAAGAGTTGTTTAAAAGATAATCTAAAATAAATTAAATAAAAATCTACATTGTACTTACATACAAAAATTAACCGTAAAGTCAAAACTTTAATTGAAAACTAAGATATTTCATAACGACAATTCATTGTTTATTCAAATTAGAACAATATAATATAAAATATTTATATTATATATATATTTTATATTTATATTTAAAATATTTTGAACGCCGTATATATCTCAGATACGTAGAAAATAGAGGTGTGCAAAAAGCTCGAAACCCGAAGCTCGAGCGGGTATTTTCGAGCTTTTCATTTTTCGAGCCGAGCCGAGCCTATTCAGTTCGAGCTCGAGCCGAGCTCGGGCCGAGCCGAGCTTTATAAAAAGCTCGAATAATTTCGGGTACTCGAATTTTTCGGGTACCCGAAACTTTCGGGTACTCGAAATTTTCGAGTACTCGATTTGATTCGAGCCCTTGAGAAAATCCAAAATTTTCTACATTAATTTTTAATTAAATTTTTTTTTTCAAAAAAAAAATTTTTTTAATTTAAAAGCTCGAATTAAATCGAGTACTCGAAAATTTCGATTACCCGAATTCATTCGAGTACCCGAATTCATTCGAGTACCCGAAATATTCGAGTACTCGAGTGAATTCGGGTACCCGAATGTTTCGGGTACTCGAAAATTTCGGGTACCCGATACATCGAGCCCGGCTCGGGCTCGGCTCGACTCGAAAAAATTGCGGCCCGGCTCGGCTCGGCTTTTCGAGCTTTTTGCACACCTCTAGTAGAAAATTATTTTGAAGGAAGAAATATTTTATTTTCTTTAACATCCTTTCTTTAAGCACTCTAACATAACTTTATAGTTTATATACATACACTGTTAAAAATCTGACTCCAACATTACACCAAAAATATTGAATTGATGTTATTTCAATCTCGCAAAGTGTGAATACTTGCATTTCATTGGTTTAATGCTTTTCGTGAATCAAGTCAAATAAAATTATTTAAACTTTTTGAGACTGAAAGTATATAATTTTCAATCTTTCGGTGTAAAGTTGGAGTCCGATTTTTAAAAGTGTATACAATATTTTTATTTACTACCAGTAATTTAAAAAGCAAGGTTATCACTTTCTTCATTACCATCAAATAAAAAACTAAAAACATTGGTATTTTTATATACCTAGAATTATACATACTGAAAAAATTATTTTAATAAAAAAATTTCTTACTGAATATTTCATTCAGATAATATTTAGGGTAAATGTGCCAATTATGGCGCAATTCTTGTTTAGCCACCTTCGAAATAAAAAAATTCTACAATTTAAATGAAAGAAGTAAATTTATGGCTTATATTAAACTAAAAGCTCGTGTCATTTAAATATAAATAAAACATTAATAAAAACTTTATAAAAGTTAATTATTTAAATTCATTCCATTTATTGGAAATGTGCAATGTGCAATGCAACGAACTGGATAATAATATGTCAATTGGAAAGGAATTGGAAGTACAACGGCCAGGGGAAACAAACGCTCGCATTGTCTATCGCTATGGTGTTCCAGTGATCGTTTCTAATGCCCATCGTCGGAAGCCGTAGGACAGTGTATGGGTCTCATGCTATCTGATGATTTCAGTGTTGGTGTTGATATACAATGTGATACAGCTGATTCATCACGTATTTTTCTCCCGTGTTTTCTTTGAGATTAAGAAAAATTTCTAATTATTTCCCTAATTTCTTTCTTTCTTTATTATTCTTTCCCACTGGTAAAAATTATTATAATGTGTAATTTCAAAATTTTTTATCTAATTTCTAAATTCATACAACAATAACTTTATAACTCAGCCAAGTAACTATTTTCGTGCTCAATTGTGAATCTCGTTTAAATTAGTACTTTGTACGAAAGGGCTTTATGCCCGTATGTTTTCTAAATAAATAAATAAATATAAAGGATTTACAAATTATTTGTATTTCACAAAATATTCTTTTTTGCAGTGTAATAATATATTGACTCTGAAAATAATACATTATCTTTTGCTGAAGAAAACAATTTGACATTTTTAGTAGGTACTGCGAGCTATTAGTCAAATAAAAATGTAAACTTTTGAAACATTTTTTTAAAAGTTGTGCCACGAGAAATTTGAGGAAATAAAATAGAAAAGTCGAATACATAAAGAGAAACGAAAATTAATCTAAAAGTTTTGACAGGCGATGTTAACATAATTTGTAGGTTAACATAACCTACAAATTCCAAGTCAACTTTTAAAATATTCAATTATGATGAAAATAAGTTTATTTATTTGTCGTTCTGTAATTTTGTCAGACTAAGAATATTTTTATTTTATTATATGCACTATGAATGGATTTAGTTACTTTTATTGTAATTTGACGATGACCACAGAATTGTTTCGCTTTGCAAAACAGTGGAAAAGTAGAGCAACAAACTTTATGAAAATACGTCTGCCGTATGAAGAATTTACAAATTATTTTGTATTTCACAAAGTATTCTTTTTTGTTGCAGTGTAATAATATATTGACTCTCAGTATAATATATTTCATTTTGCTAAGAAAAATAATTAGTTGTTTTTTAGTACTGCGTGGTATTTACACTGTACCAAATAAAAATTAAAAATTTAAAACTATTGGAAAGTTGTGCTACGACAGATTATAAAAAATATTAACATAAATAAAACAGTCGATTACAATAAAATAAACAAAAATCAATCTCACTGTTTTGACAAGTGAGGGTAGGGCATAACAGTAATAAAATTCTTTTCAGCTCAAAATATAACACATAATGAAATTCACTCTTGTAAATGTCAATAATATTAATTTTCACTTATATTGTTTGCACATTTTGTTTTTTATTTGTTTGAATAACACATTAAACGAAAAATTACAATTAAAATTGCACGGTGAGAGAAAACGCTGCTGCGAGCCGTGAAAAGCTGTTTAGAATTGCCATCATGGCGCCACTTGCTGGCGACATATGAGCGACTACTCACCGTGGCGAGTGTCGGTAATCGAAATTTATTGCTTTTAAGAAAAATTATTATTTTAATTACCAAATACCTTTTCCTTGTTGTTTTCTTTCATTATTTATTGTTTCTTCATGTGTTCTTGACTTATTTCAATCAGTTTTACATTTTTATACATTTCTTCAAAATGTAAACAATAACAAGGGACTGTTTATGTTAAAAAAAACAACTTGGACATAGCCTTAAGTTTAATTTAATTTTTAAGACATCATAATTTAAATGAAGATTTTATTGTAAGTCTTCACAAATTTTACATTGTAACTTTCCAGTAGATTTGCATTGCAGTAGCCGCGTTAGAGATGTATTATATATTCCAGTAGCCGCGTTTGAAGGCATTGAGGACCAATGGTACCTTAAACGCCGTGAGTTGGTGAGCCAGCATCCCCAGCGGTTTCCTGGATGGATTGTGGAGAATGAAAATCTCTACAGACATCGAAGTGTCTCACTTTTATTGCCGTTCACAGGAGACGAGGACGGGTGGAAATTGGTAGTACCAGAAGAGTACAGAGCAAGAGTGATGGAAGACGGATACGCCCAAACGTCAGAGCCGGACATCTGGGTATTGAGAAGACCTACGACAGAATAGCACGAGAGTACTATTGGCCAGGCATATGGAATGATGTACACAAATATGTGGCCCATTGTTTCCAATGCCAGATTCATAAAGTTTCTCAGGCCGGACCAGTCGGACTTATAGGCCAAAGAATTGTGGAGAGACCGTGGGGCGTAGTAGCCGCTGACACGATGGAGTTTCCGCCGAGTAAGAGAAATTGTAAGCATCTGGTGTTGTTTCAGGACTTGTTCTCAAGGTGGATCGAGGTGAAGCCATTAAAGTCAGCAGACGGAAAGTCAGTAGCCAAATCATTCGAGGAGTTGATCCTATTTAGATGGAAAACGCCTGAGTACTTACTAACCGACAACGGTAAGGCGTTTGACAACAAATTTCTTAAGTCAACACTCGAAGAATATGGAGTCAAGCATATCACGATGCCACCTTACCATCCACAAGCCAACCCAGTTGAGAGAAGCAACAGGACTGTGAAAACTATGATCTCCACTTTTATTGGAGACGATCATAGAAAATGGGATTTTCATGTGCACGAGTTCCGCCATGCTGTGAACACCGCAACACAAGCGGCAACTAAGACGTCTCCTGCGTTCCTGAACTACGGAAGACACCCTAAGCCAGTGAAGAGCCTGCGAAGAGAGGTCGAAGAAAAGATAAAAGTAGTCAGAATAGAGCCGGAAGAGTGGGTAGATAGGATCAAGAGATAGATGCGTTGAGGGACATGGTAGCTAGACATATTGACAAAGAACGAGCGAGACAAACAAATTACTATGACAAAGGTAGGAGAGACGTGACTTTTAAAGTAGGTGATTTAGTATTGCGAAAAAGTCATAAGTTGTCCAGTGGAGCACAAAAGTTCGCGACTAAACTAGCTCCAAAATACGAAGGTGCATATGAGATCGTCGAGGTACGTTCACCAACCGTATTCGCCCTACGAGATGAACAAAGCCGGCGAGTCCCTAAAGTCCATATCACTGACCTGAAACCATACTAACCTGTTTCAAATGTGTAAATTATCATGTCCATTTGTGCATAAATAAATTCGTTTTAGATAAAAAGGGGTGCCGGAAGTGGAAGAGGTGTGCTAAAAGGAGAAAGGAGAGAAGAGACATGCCGTATACACCAACGGGAAGCCGTCGAGGCTGAGTTAGGAGTGAACGACAACTAGAACAACTGGGACGCGAGAGAGCCATGATAGAGTCGCGGACGCCCACAGTCAAGTCACCAACCGTACCTAGAGTTCGACACTGGGGATGTAGTGATGGAACGTCCATCGTACTTTTCGTTCCTAATAATAGAACGGGTGACGGAAGAGCCATTGATGGTCCAAACAGCCCCTCGCAAAGAAGAGCCGAAAGTCCGAAGCGAAACGGAAGAAGGAGCCGTTGGAGGAAGATTCGAGCCCTTTACCGATATGAAGGACTGGGTCGAACTAAGTGTACTGGAGGAGCCAGTGGAGAAGTAGGACGTTAAAGGAGGTAGGCCAGATTGTGCCGAGATAGTGGTACCTTATCGCTGGCCCGCAAGCAGGAGAGTAGGAGAAAGTAAGGAGGAATATGAGAACCGCATCGCCGAATACAAACTAGAATGTTTCGTACAAACCCTGGAGCTACTAACAACAGTGGCTTTAGAAAAACTCCGAGCCAAACAACGGAGGGAGATAAAACAGCGGAAGGAACACCTACTACGAAAAGAGGACATCGAGAGCCAGGAACCGACGAAAAGAGCCCAGCGATAACACTCACCACATCCAGGCCCACCAGTGCAACGAGCAGGGGGGACTGGTACTAGACCGAAAAAATACCCGGGAACGAGCGAAAGACGAAGAAGCCCTGAAGAGAGAAACGTCTGGAGGATTAGAAAGACTGGTGTAATTTTTGGGGGACTCAAGGAGATCCAAACGTTGGAAGAGCTAGACCCGCCACCATATTGTTGTGTGGTAACGAGAGGACGACATGAAGAACCATAATCCAAGTTTTGGGACCAATGAGCCAGAAATAGTAAACGAGCCATGCACTGAGGCCTCATCTGAGTTAGACGACAACGAGGAAATAGTGGTAGAAGGAGAGGTAAAGCCATCAACAACAGAAGAGGAGATCTCAGAGCCGAAACAAACTTTAGACCAGGCAGCCAGTGGACTCAAAGTAAACACCGGAGTGAAGGAGGAAGATAAAGGATTAGTAGAGAAAATTATGCAACTAACCAAAGCATTGGCGGGACTCCTGGCCTCAACAATTGACTTGGCAGTTCGTCAGTTGTTGGAGGAGAGGAAACAGGGAAAGAAGCCTGAGAAAAGAGAATAGAGAGACCAGGGGGAGAGTGATAGATATAGAGAAAGAGTAGTAGAGCCAGATAGAAAGAAGATGAGTCAAATTAGAGAAAGTAGGAGAGCCAATAGCAGTGCCATAATCATCATGGTGATGACAGTCCTGTGTAAGACAGTACCGGTCATGGGGAGGGGATTGTGACGATGCGAATTATCGTTCTTCATAATTGTCGAAATTCTGAATCGTCACACCCTCCGTCGAAGAAACCCCTGAACCAAAATCGATGGTAATTAGAAAAAGCTAGCGCCGCCGGCTGACCTACTAGTAATAGCGAAAGTGGGTCGCGCGGCTAGCTCGCCAGAGAAAGTATTAGATGGCAGGGCCGGCCAGTACTATTTTTGGAAAACGAGAGGAAGAAGACAAGTCAAGTGCGGAGAAAAGTAGACGCTACAGGTGTCCAATACTTTCGCCGCTATACTGAAAATTGACATTGCCGCGCCGGTACGATAGCCCATCGCCGCTAACAATTTTCCTTTTGATTTCTTTTGAGTTTATATTTTTTTAGAGTTTTTTTGTAAGAGTTCTCCAAGTTGTGAAGCCTAAAACTGTGAGGTGGAGCGTGAAGCTCATAATAAATTAGTACTTTTGAACTGTGAGTGTGAAGTTTCAGTTTTCTTGCCCTTTGTCTTTCCCTTTTGGAGGACCTCGATTCTTTCCAAAGAAATAATAGCCCAAGAGCCGAGAGGAAGAAGAGAACACGAGTAGGTCATAGAAGTAATCGTCGTGGGTAAGTCGTTTTTGTCTATACTGTGCCAGTCCGGTCTCGTCGTTGGCATTTTGTGCTTGGCAATCGTTCGAGCAGAATTTCCCCTGAGTAAAAGTGTAAGTTCAGAGGAGTTGAGTTTGTTGTTGGTCGAGCCGAGTAAAGTTTATTAATTATCTTAAAAATTAATTGGCGCCTGACGGCGAAGTTTATTAAATTAAATTTCTATAATTTTGATTGTTAAAAGCGTCAGATTTTGCCTAACGTTAAGCAGAAGATTTGACTTATTTTAAATTTGTTGAAATTATATGTCACAATATTTAAAGTTTAAAAAATGACGAAAATGTTTACAAATACAAAAGGAAGTTGATTATTGTTTATATAATTGTTAATAACAATAATAACTTTTAACTTTAAAATAATTTTTTTACTAAATTAGACTTAATTTTAAATATGTCTGCAAAAAAATTAATTTTTTTATGAAGAAGGTCCGAAGTAATCTATTTGTTAATTAACATTGTTTGCACTATATCTTTGGCAAATTTTTTCGGCTCATTTTCAGACTTATAACTTCTTTTAGGGGAAATCCCAAGCTTTCATTTGAGATTATTAAAAAGAAAATAAAAACTGTCAAACTTGCACAGAATTGCAAAAAACTATTTATTTTCAAAAATTTTTCATAAATTTTTTTTTTTATTAAATAAATAAAATATTTAAAAAGTACACAAAAAAAACCTTTCTAAAACACTACTTACTTTTTTTAATCGAATAATATAAGTAGAAACTACAAATTTTTAAAAAACTTATGTTCGAGTTTAAGCTGAAATTTCAACCCCCCACCATTTTGATAGGGGTGGGGGGTAGGACCTGTAAATTAGTGTAGTAACTTGTACCTACTAGGGTAACATATTTTTAAAGTATAAAGGAAATCCAAGAACTTTTTTTTATTTTTGGAGCAGTTCAGGAATAATGACTGATATTTGAAAAATTTTAATAATTCAAATTCTTCTGAAATTAGTTAAATTTTCTAATATATATTTAATTAAATTAAAAAAATAGAATTTTGAAGAAAATGATTGCAGACATTACAATATATACATAAATAATAAAACTTATCGCAGAATTACAATTATTATCAGGGAAACAGTATTAAAGGGTCTAATTCTCATTGGGAGCGTTCACAAATGATGTCACCTATTTGGGAGTAGGGGGAGTCTCTACTAAACCTGGCGCAATGTATTTTTACATGTGAAATTGCGTGACAGGAGGAGGGGTGGTCTAAAATCCCGAAAAATTGCGTGACATCATTTATGAACGATTCCATTGGGAGACAATTATTTTACATTGAAAGTAAATATTTTAATGAAAAAAACATTCTAATTAATAATAACTTTCATGAAACTCTGATACAATGAAAATATCCTATGTCCGGTTTGCCCCATACACAGGTGTCTGGAAGGAAAAAAAAGTTTGCCTACGATGCCAAAACAATTCATTGTTACCCACTGGTTCCTTAGCACCCTCTGAAAAGAGAAAACTTAACCCGAAAATCGTAGCTGTTCATTTATGGAAAAAACACCCCTTTATAGGGGTGATTTGGAATTTTTTTCAGAAAAAATTGTTATTAAGGAGCAAAAATTATTTTTAAATTATTTTGATAATTGTTATTTATGTGTGTGTTTACAGGGTTTAATTTTCTAGATACAATCGATTAAAAAGTTTTTTAAAAACAAAAAATTCAAATTTTTAACTTTTCTTTTATTTAGTTAACGATTGTTGATAACATCTATTTACATATATGTGGGCAATTTCAAGTCAGATTTCAGTTCACATTTTAAATTTGGCCAAAACAATTACAAAAACAATTAAACAATTATTAGTTGGGTTAAAATAAATTTTTAAACTCGGCGTGCAAATTTTACGCACGCTGCACTGTGCAAAATTTTCAAAAAATAAAAATTTGAACTACTCTTGTAATTTTTAATAACTTTCATTGCTAATTTTTATATATACTTATTCATAATTCTGAACAATCAATCATATGGATTTTCAAAAATTTTGTATTTTTCAAAAAAATTTTATTTTTCAAAAAATTTTTATTTTTTTTTAAATCAAATTTTTTGAAAAATAAATAAAAATTGTAAATCAGTTAAAAATTACTTTTATTAATCTTCTATAGTGTAATATGATTTCAGGTAGTGAAAAAATGTAAACAAAATTTTGATACCCCTAGAAATGGTTATTTTTGAATGGCACAAATTTTACTAGTAGTTTTTCAAAAATTTAACTAATTCTACATTTTTTATTATTTCTCGTTGCCAAATTTTATGTATGCTTTTCTTACGATAATAAATAATCAATCGTATGGATTTTGAAAAATTTTAATTTTTTCAAAAAACGTGCACAGTGCAGAGCGCATAAAACTTGCACGATAAAATTAAAAATTTATTTTAACACATCAAATTCAAGAAGAACACTCTGAAACATTTTGCAAACTATTTTTATCATTGCCAGCTATGTTTTTTTTAAAATTTTTTTAAAACGTCCAAATTTAAAAAAAATTAATTTGGTTATATAATTTTTTATTTTTTTAAAAAAATTTGTTTTGTAACAACATTTAAAAGTTGAAGGATAACTAAACTTTTTTTGTCTCAACGAAATTTTTGTAAGTCCAATAATTTTCGAGTTGTAGACCATTGAAAAAAAGTCTACTTTTCAAAAATCAAATTTTTTCAAAATTGAAAATGTAAACTGAAATCTGACGTGAAATTGCCCACATATATGTAAATAGATGTTATCAAAAATCGTTAACCAAATAAAAGAAAAGTTGAAAATTTGAATTTTTTGTTTTTAAAAAACTTTTTAATCATTTGTATCTAGAAAATTAAACCCTGTAAACACACACATAAATAAAAATTATCAAAATAATTTAAAAATAATTTTTGCTCCTTAAAAACAATTTTTTCTGAAAAAAATTCCAAATCACCCCTATAAATGGGTGATTTTTCCATAAATGAACAGCTACGATTTTCGGGTTAAGTTTTCTCTTTTCAGAGGGTGCTAAGGAACCAGAGGGTAACAATGAATTGTTTTGGCATCGTAGGCAAACTTTTTCTTCCTTCCAGACACCTGTGCATAGGCTAATTTTGAGATTAAATATTTGTTTAAAAATAAGGTATACTACACATGGTTGTTTCGAAATTTTAAACAACACTTTTGACAATTTCGCTATATCGGTGATATTGACACCTAGCCGGTTTGCCCCACTTTCCCCTTATATTATAATATTATTTTAATTAACCCATTAACGCCTAAAATAAGAAAATTCTTTGCGCAATTTCAACCTATACTTTTACTTTTATGAATAAAACGGATCATATTTTATACCGCAAGTATGTTTCTTATAGGTATTGAGTGTGCTCTTTTCGATTACGGTGTGAAAAAAAGAATTTCGTTTAACCCAAAAATTAAATATGGTTGTTTTAATTTCAAAAACACAAAAGAAATTTTATTTTTTCAAGTTTTATAATTTTTTACCCATTAACCCCTTCACAGGGCATGAAGTCTATAAAGGCAAAAATAATTCGTGCCACCAATGTGTATGACCGCTATAGCGGCATCTAAAAGAAAAATCATCACTGTAATAAATGAAATATGAAGATCAATGAATATTCTAAAGTTTTTGCGGTCGCTGCATTCGAATCTTTGGTCAGAATTAAAAAAATCAAAATGTCGGCTCTAAAATGGCGAACAAAAAAATTTTAAATCTGTAAATTTTGAAATTTTTGATCGACATTTTGAATTTTCAAATTTTGATCAATTATTTGGATTCAGCTACCCTAAAAATTTAAAGATGGCAGACCAAATATGACGTCAAATATAAAGAAAACTTTGAAAGGGTTGGTCACTATTTTTCAAAATACCAAAATGTAACAAAATTCGCATAAGTTTTCTTACTCGAAGGCTTTTGGGGTCGCTGATTACGAATTCAATGTTATTTTTAAGAAATTCAAGATGGTGGATCCAATATATAGGACAAATTTTTTTAAAATTTATGCAATTAACTTTAATTTTGTCTCTCAGGGGTTTTCGTATTCGCTGATTACAATTTAGATTTTAGTTTTCCATATATCAAAATGGCAGATCCAATATGGAACAAAATTTTTACTTTATGCAATTGATCTTAGTTTTGTCACTCGGTGGTTTTTAAGGTCGCTGATTACGAATATGATGTTTGTTTTTAAAATTTCAAAGTGAGCGCTCCTAGGACATTTACAGCTACCTGACTGGTATTAGAACTCTCGTGTAACAAAATTAAGATCAATTGCATAAATTAAAAAGAAAATTCTGCCATATTGAATACACCATTTTTAATTTATGAAAACTTACATCAAATGTTTTGACAAAGAAGAAAGAATACTTCAATAAAATAATTCTTCTAATGTATAATGAATTTATATAGTTTTTCTATTGCTTGACTAAACTAATCGAAACAAAAACCATTATTTTGTAATTTGACTTGCTTGGTACTTTGAAACGTCTCGCAACACCGTATTTCTTTAGTCTTGTTGCAAAAATGTTTGGTATGACTTGATTACATTTAGTTTTGAGTAGAAAATTGTGTGCAATGTTACCAGACGTTTAAACAACTGTTCAATATGCTGTATAAAACATGAAATATTTTTACAAATTAATTTATTGCAACTTTCACAGGTACCTAATGATACTTTTTTTAACAGATATTTAATCAATATATCTGTCTCGTATTGAAAAATGTTTCATCAATTTCTTAATGTTAAGTTCCATTACTTCAGAAGAAGAAAAAAACGGATCATAAAGTCTTAGTCACATTTTTATATACACACAATAAAATAAGGTCTTGAGTATCATAAGACAAGAACAGAAATATCGCGCGCGCTTAGCTCTGCTAGTATTTTCAAAACAATCTTACTTGAATTTCTGTAAAAATTGTAAGAATTCTTAAAAATTTATTAACATTCGTATAAAGAATCCAATTACTTAAAAATTTGTTAATATTTCACATAAGAATTTTAATTTTAAGAATCATTCAATTATCTAATAAATTGTTTATTTTTGTATTAGAGTAAATTGAACTTTCGTAAAATTTTCTTATAAAAATTGATTTAAAAATGAATTTTAGTAGCAATTGTCGATAATAATTAAATATTAAAGATTTAAAATCTTTTAATACACAGGCACACAAAAGAAAAGTGTCGTGGCCGAGACACTACACTAGTATATTCTCATGTATTTTTGGCCGCTGAATCCGAATCCGAAGTCCGAATGCTCAAATTGATTCTTTTTTTAATATATTCAAAAAACAACTCAAAACACGAAAATCAAATAGTATATTAAGCAACAAGAGGATAAAGAAATTGACTGCCTTTATTCTCGTGTTACTTACGATATTTTTTATTTCTAATGCACAAAAGTGTCGATTTCAGATAGCAGACAACATTTTTTTTGTGACATAACAATAGCATATTTCCATGTAGTCTTTCACACTGAATCCGGATTCGAAGTCAGAATTAAAAGATGTGCCCAAAATTTTGAGATAAACTCAAAAAATTGTTAAGAAAAGCGATTTAAAATAAAGAAATGGAAATTTTTTGCTATGACACTGTACTACAGTATTTCCATATATATTTACACTCGAATCTCTCATTTGAAGTCAGAATTGACAGATTTCAGACTGATTTGCTCAAAATTTTGAGATAAACTCAAAAAATGGATAAAAATGCAATTTAAAATGAAAAAAGGAAATTCTTTGCTATGAAACTACGCTAGTGTATTCCCATGTATTTTTTCACTCTGATTCCGAAGTAAGAATTTTCGAAGTGGCTCAAAATTTTGGGTTTCATTAAAAGTGCTCAAAAACATGCATGAAAAAGAGAATTTTTGTCGAAACCTTATGTTATAATAATGGAGGGTTTTGGTATTTAGTACGAATCTAGAGTTACCTCACTCAAAAGCAAGAAAAGTAGAGTTTCTTGACTTTAATTTTTGTAACTTAACACATTTTCTTGTGTGTCTCAAAATTTTGAGCCATTAGAATAATTCTGACCTCAAATGAGAGATCCGAGTGTAAAAATATATGGAAATACTGTAGTGTAGTGTCATAGCAAAAAATTTCCATTTCTTTATTTTAAATCGTTTTTTTATCAATTTTTTGAGTTTAGCTTAAAATTTGAGCAAATCTGTCAATTCTGTTTGCGAATTCGGATTCAGCGGGAAAAAGTACATGGAAATATAGTAGTGCAGTGTCATAAAATTTTTTTTTCATCTTAATTCGGTTTTTTGAGTCGTTTTTTGAGTTTATCTAAAAATTTTGAGCAAATCTGTCAATTTTGGCTTCGAATTCGGATTCAGCGTGAAAAAATACATGGGAATATACTTTTGCAGTGTCACAGAAGAAATTTTTCATTTTCGTCATTTTAATTCGGTTTTTTGAGTTTAGCTTAAAATTTTGAGCACATCTGTAAATTTTGACTTCGAATCCGGATTCAACAGGAAAAAAAACATAGAATTATGCATTTGGACTTCGGATTCAGCGGCTAAAAATACATGGGAATATACTAGTGTAGTGTCTTGGCCACGACAATTTTTTTTGTGTGCCTGTGATATTAAAATGTTTCGTACTTTTAACTAACAATTCTAAAATATTAATTTTTTTTAAAAAAGTTTAATTGACTTTACTTAAAAATATTTAATTTTTTTATTTTTAATATATATATACTTGAAGAATTTTGGACTAAACGAAATTTTTTGTGAAATTGAATTGTAAACTAATAGATATATGTATAATTGAATTGAATACAATTGATTAAGAAAATAATTCTCTAAATATTATTAAAAATAATTAACAAAGAAAAATTTTATAAAGATTATAAAAAAGAATTGATTTAGAGAAATATTTTAATTTAAAACATTTAAATACAATCGAATTTTAGAGAAATTATTACAAACAATAACAATTCTTAGAAATAATTAAATTTTGAAAAGATTTTTAATTACAATCTTTAAACATCTCTTTTTTTAAATTCTTTTAATAAACAGTTTCGAATTATTGAAATCTAGTAAATTTGAATTGTAAACAAGCGTATTTATTTAAAATAAGTTTAAATGAGTTTATTTTATTCTTTGAATAATTGATTTGGCAAGGAACTTTGTTAAAAATGATTATAAAAAATAATTTATTTAGAAAACAATTTTCTTAAAAATTCTAGAAAATTGAAATGAAATCATGAAAATAATAAATGTAATGGGACATTTTTTTGAGAATCTAATTATTTTTATTGTGAATAAAAATATTTTTTAAAGTCACGGAAAAAGTCAAAATGTCTGGAAATCAGGGATAAGTCAGCGAATAACAAAAAAATATTCTTGTGGCTGCACTGCATTGTTCAAATTATTTCTAACTTATTTCAAATTAAAATTTTTCTTCCTTTATAAATTTAATAGAGTCAATTGAGGTAAATAGAAATAGATTTGCTAAGCTTTACCAATAACATAATGTCTTTTATTTAAATCGGAATACTTTCGGTTTTTTCGTGTATTGAGTTATCATTTCACTTCCATGAAATAATTTTATAGGGTAGTAGAAAATACGGGTAAATATTAAATCGCAATAATAAATTGTTTCTATTTACCCCTAAATTTTTCAATTCTGTTAAAATTTAAGGGTATATAGACACAGTTGATTATTTCTTAGAAAATTTAAGAAAGAATTAATTTCTAGTATGAAAATGGTAAAAGATACAAAGAATAACATAAAAAATTTTGTTAGTTAGGTATAAAATAATTAAAACTAAAAGATAATAATGCACTACATAAGTTTAAAAATAAACCATGCCAAAAGTTGAAACACATTACACAAATAAAGGCTTGTTGTCTCTTATTTTTTCCTATTCTATCTTAATTCTTTTCTATAATGCTGAAAATAGTGTTGTAGTTTGATAGAATCAATTTTCTTTTCTTTTCATTGTATGAAATATTATTAAAATTTCTGTTTCTACTTACCCCGAATTTCCAGTTTTTAGGAGTAAATAGAAACAGTCTTCTATTTATAATTAAAGTTTTCAAAATGGAAAAATCAAAAGTTAATTTATATTGTAGTATTAATAAGAGATAATTATAAATAATAATATGAATTTTTAGTTTATTTTTGACTAAATGCTAGTCAAAAAAGTGAAAAGGTGTCTTCTTTGATTTTCAATTGTTTATGCAATAAGTAATATTTTTGTATATACTGCTGCTAATTGACAAACGGAAAATGGTAAAATACTTAGAACCTGTTGGGGGTGAATTATGGTTCAAGGTTTAAGGCTGTATTTATTTTTTAAATTTTTTATTTAACTGAAATAACAACTGTTTCGATTTACCCCTCGTTTTTATTAACTCCAACTGACCCGAATTAGAATTTATAAATAATGTTTTTTTACATAATTCTAATTTTATCGAAAAAAGTACATGTTTGTAGCCACCTTATATTCTGTCATTGATTAAAATATAATATTCGCCTCTAAACCGATAAATTATAAAATTATTATTCTTTTTAACAGTTTGCTACGAGGGATGCAGTAGTGAATGTGGACGTTGTATTTCCTTGCATCATTTCACGACGATTACGAGGCTGCAGAACCTCACTCGAAACTGAAAATGGACATGACGATAATAGACCCATAATTCACGAAAATGAATTCAAATTTAAATTTTTCATATGTATGCACCGAAAAGTAATCATGCGTTGCGAAACACTAATAGAATCACTCCAAGTTTTAATAGCAATATACTTTGTTTTTAATAAGACTTATCCTACAGTTCTTGGCGCCACACTACTATTTCTTTAAATCGTCGGTTGGGTGGAGAAAGGTGCCAATTCACATTAGTCGTTAAAAACGTGCCGTTTCAATAAACATTTAAGAAACCTGCCATTTGAGCTGAAATTTGGAAAACATGCTAACTCAGAATTGACGTTCAATTTTTTGTTTTAATGTGACCTAGAAAAACTGAGAATTTTTTTACCAAATTAGAACTTATTACATTAATAGGGTGATGATGGGTGATGTGAAACATGGGGGGATGTGCAACACCGCCGATTTCTGATCTACAGTTCGATATTGAACAGAGCCAAGTATTGCCATTTGTTTGTGTCCTCAGTAGCTTGTTTTTTATATAAAACTCACGAGACAGCTCGCAGCTAGGTTCGCTGTACGTAAGTTGACATAAACTTAAGAAGGAAATATTTCTCGCGCTTTACATTTCTAGTCGTTTCGTGAAGGGTTTTAATTTATTTTATAGATAAAGAATGTGTTTATTGTTGGTTTTTAGGTATTTTTAAATATCTGTTTATATTTTGTGTTTCCATTGCATTGTATTTCGTACAAATCATTTTTCGTAAAATATCATATTTGGGATGATGTGCAACACTTTTTTTTGGGTGGACGTAACTACTTTTTACGTGCCATAACTGCGATTCACATGATGAATAAAAAATTCTTAGTTATTTTCCTTGAATTATATTCCTTATTCAGTTATGAATAAATAAAAAATAAACAAAAAATTAGTGAAATCTCCACTTTTTAGAGGTCAACTATTCCCTAGTAAATTTTTTTGGCAGATTTCGATTAGTTTGCATTGAAAAAGCCTAAAATTAATAATTAAAGAGATTTTCATCGATATTTATGCATTACATACCTTAATTTTACTGGTGTTGCACATCACCCCAGCATTTTTGGAAAATGCAAAAACAGACGTTTTTGTAAAAGCCAAAAATTTGTAGGCAAAATTTACAATTTTTAAAATCTAAGAATGCAAAAATATTCTATTATAATGTTCTATTCTATCATAATATTATGTTTTATTTCTCTAAGTCATTCAATTTTGAAATATTTAAAAATTTAATTATTTGACATGTTTTTTGTCCAACGAAAAAAAAACGTTGCACATCACTCCACAACACCCTATGTTTTTAAAAATTGTTTATTACTTTGATTTTTATTGATGTAATATTTATGTAAACAGACCCGACTCAAAATATAAGCCCTAATTTTAGCTTAAACATGTAGATTTTATTTTGGTTGAAAATAATTTTTTTGTACTAAAAACTACTCTAGAAAACATAAAACATGATATGGTGTAGATTTTTCAAGAAAATTTTATAAAAAAATATGTTTGGATTTTTAAATTTATTTTTTCTTTATACCCTGGTCGAAAGTACGCACTTCCTGCAGCCTTATAGCAGCAGGAAGTCGAAGGTTTGTGCATTGGTTGAAATACTCGAGCGCCCTCTGTAACAGCGGGAGCAAAAAGTGTTCGACATTATCTGTGTTACCTGCAGAGAATTTAAAGCGCGAGTCGTTCACACGCGTAGTGGTTGCCGCATTGTGTTACTTAACCAAAAAGTTTGTCTTTTCTCGGTGATTTTACGTAAATATTTCAATCAAAAAATGAATGAAATCATTTCATCCGATGATTCTGCAGATGAGGAGGAAATCTTCAGAAATTTTAACGCGGAGGCGCAATTAATTATCCAAAACGAAACGCTGCCCAAAAAATCAGCTGACAGATACTTACTAGTGTACAATGCTTACAAAACTTGGGAAAATGAACACAAAAATTCACTTTCAATCTCAAGTGAAAGGAATTTAATTGTATACTTTACAAAATTAAGTACAAAATTGAAGCCTCCTACGTTATGGAGCATATGGTCAATGTTCAAAAAACCCTGAATGCAAAAGAAAATACGATATCAACACGTTTCAAAATCTGAAGAGCCTTTTAAAGAAAAATTCCAAAGGATATCAATCGAGAAAATCATTGGTGCTAAAATGGCAGGAAATTATGGATTTTCTAAATAATGCAGCGGACTTTGTTTATTTAGCAGCAAAGGTTTTTAAAAACATTTATTTTTTAAAATTACTATAGGATATAAATAAATATAAATCTACAGTATTTATAAAAGTAGGAAACTACTATATCAACAGCCTTTTCAAAAATAAAACAAACAAAAATTTTTTAAATACAAAAATCAATAATCAAAAAACTACTTATTAGTAGTATTAATAATAAGCGTATGGTAAATTTTATTTAAAGCAGTCAAATCAGTTTTTTTATTAACAGAATTATTTTTTAAAATATAAAACATTTCTCTAAATTTACGTCTATAATAATTATTCTCGTTACATATAATTCTCGTGCTACTTAAATTAAAAAGATGGTCTTGTGTGTGAGAATGTTCAACAAGACCGTAGATTTCTTTATGACTAACCCTTTGTGATAAATGTATGGCTTTTTTTGGTACATATATATTCTCAAATAGAATATCTGTTTGTATGAGTGTCACTTTGTTTGTTTGTGTGAGTGTCACATTTTTTCCCTCATGCCAACTGTAAACAGAGTTATGTTTTCACATAACATAAACATGTTGTTTATGGAAAAACATTTTCTTTTCATGCTCTGGATAATTTTCGGTCATTTTTATGACTTGTTTTTGTTTTTTAAATAAATATTTATAATGATATGTGAGGTGAGAAATTCCACGTGGTAAGTTGAGGTTATGTAGCATAGTTACTATACTGTAATATAATAACTTCTTACATTTTTGTTCTTTTTCATTCTGTCATGTTATATTTTGTAAATTTGCAGTTTTCTAAAGTATGTCTGAAGAGGTCTGTCTTCGATGGACGAAAAGCTGAACATTTTAATTTGAAAATAAATGTGGATTCTCAACAAAAACAATCTTTTACATCTTTACTGAAATTAATATATTTCGATGTCAGGTTAGGTAGCAAAAGTGACAGTTTAAGTTTATCTCGTTCACAATTGTGATGAAAGCATGTCTTCCAGTATTTTTCTCACTAGTTAGTAGAGCAGACTACTTTACCACTCTTAAAATTGAAAATTCTTTGTTTTTTCAGGTGGTTCAATGATGTCGCACTCACTGTATTCACATGATATTCACAACAAAAATTGATTATACTAAATTTATGTAATACTTAAAATTCTGTATCACTTTAGAATATTGAAGTGGACACCCTAAGCGAAATAAATCAAAACTTTACTAATTGTTAAAACTTCCTATTTCAAAAAAAAAAATGTCATTATAATTCCACCAAATTTTTTGTTTTGTACATGAGAAACTGTTTTTTTAGTTTTTCTTTGCAAATAATAAACCTACGTGCCGGAAATTTTTGGACATAATCTGCTTCGGTAATACTATCTTACATATTGAATAACAAAAAATTGCACTCAGTCATTTCTCAGAAAATTGAAGTGGTTCACTGTTGACGCTGGTTCAATGAAGCCTACTCTCCCTTATTTTAAAAAACGTCTTTGCCCCGATAGCGCCTTTTCCCCACACTCCCCTATTGCGTTTTTAGTTTGCAAACCATATTAATTTTAATAATTTATTTTTAAATGGTTGTAATTTAAAACATATATACGATTGAAAAAAATTAAAAATGCGCATTTAATTTTACTTTTCACGTAATTTAAATTGTAGGGAAGTGTAAGGTATGGTGTTGGACACTTTGTTTTTTGCGTCTCTCTAAAAAAACAATATTTTTCAAAATTTCAAAAGCAGGCAGTTGCTGGCATCTATTAAGCATATTTCTGTTAAAAGCGGTTGTTAAAATTTAAATGCAGTGAAATTTTACAGCCCTTGGCGCAAAACACTGATTTTTTTATTTTTGAAAGTTGTAAGGTATGGTGGCGGATTTGGTGTATTTAACTAAAATATTATGTAGATATTAAAATCATTTATTAAAACTACTAGAAATTATGAAAAATAACAAAATGAGAAAAAACTGTTCATTTTACATTATAGAAAAAAAAAAGTTTCACTTCAGTTATGGTTACAATTTGGATATGTGAAGTAGGCTGGTGACTGTTTTAACGCAACTAGAATAAGAGAAGACCGCAAGTGTCACATATTCGAGAATTGTTGCGGTGGAGCACAAGAGGCATTAGTATTAAAAAAATGCAAAGACAATTGAAACTCGTGCAAAAAATAATCTGCCACTGTACGTTACAAATATTACGCCATCATACCTTACAAGCTATTGATGAAAATATGATGGTGTTACTTTCATACAGCGCAAAATGAGAAAAATGTAAAATACAAAAAACTATTGTCCAAGATCTAAACAATACGTTCCATACATTTAACTGACTCAATTTTCAAAAAATCTTCACTCTGGCACTGTTAATACACATATCCAATAAATTTTTTTATTTTTTTTCACTACTTTTTTTATTTCAAATCACTTAGAGTACAAAGCACGCGTTTGCTCATTAATACTACTGCATATAAAATGTCATCACGATAAAAGACATCGACCATAGTGATAAGGCGGTTCAGATGTGATGTAACATGCCAGATTTGACAAGTCCGCCACCATACCTTACACGCCAGATACCTTTTGGGTCATTTCGCAGGAGAGTTAAGGTTCATGTCTCAGATTTTTTTTATATTTTGCTTATTAATAGTATTTTGGGTCCTCAACAACTATACCAAATTTTAATTAAATATTTTTATTATTTTTCAAGATATTTGCATTGCAAATTTCTTGACATGTTTTTTTCATTTTATTATAATTCACTTATTTTTAAAAATTTATTAAATTTGTTAAGAACCTTTTTTACGTAAAAAACATTGAAGTTTAGTAAAAAAAATTGAAAATTAAAAAATATCAATTTTTTTAATTATTTATTTATAAAATTATATTTATTTTTAATGTTTAAGCATCAGCCCTATCAGATTTTGTTTTAAAAAAATCTTATTTCAAAGTTTAAGATCTCATTAAAAAACCGTGAAATTTTTAGAATGGCATCTGTCTTTGTTTTTTAGTAATAAATTGTCAAAGTTTTAATTGCACTATCGCGCGCCGGCTCACAGTTGAATTTTTTTACAATTTACTGTTTAAAAATGACTACAGCCTACAATTTTTAACCGATTTGAGTGTTTTTTGTTTTAAATTAAAGGGGACATCCTGGGAGGCCGATTTTTTAAATATTAATTGTTTATAATTTTTTATTTTAAAAAAATTAATACAATTTTTTTAAAAAGGACGTTTATTTTCTTATTCCGTTACTGCACATGATCTAAATAAGTTCAAAATAATCCAATATATCCACCAGACAATTAATAAAACAAAATAATTTATTTAAATTGTTATGAACAATATTAATTAACAAATAGTTAACTTTGATTCCTCTTCAATAAAAAATGTTTTTTTTTTCACATTTACTTTTATATTTAGGTTCATTTAAAGAATATATGTCCTCTCCTTGTTTAAATAAGTTATTTTTTAAACAAGTAGGACATGTATTCTTGAAATAAAATTAAATCAAAAAGAAAATGTGGAAAAAAACCTTTTTTAGTGAAGAGGAATCAAAGTTATCTATTTGTTTAATTATATTGTTTATAACAATTTAAATAAGTTACGTTTTGAACGAGGAGGACATATATTCATTAAATGATCCTAAATATAAAAGTAAATGTTAAAAAAAACATTTTTTAGTGAACAGGAATCAAAGTTAACTTTTTGTTAATTAATATTGTTCATAACAATTTAAATAAATTATTATGTTTTATTAATTGTCTGGTGGATATATTGGATTATTTTGAACTTATTTAGATCATGTGCAGTAACGGAATAAGAAAATAAATTTTCTTTTTAAAAAAATTGTATTAATTTTTTTAAAATAAAAAATTATAAACAATTAATATTTAAAAAATCGGCCTCCCAGGATGTCCCCTTTAATTTAAAACAAAAAACACTCAAATCGGTTAAAAATTGTAGGCTGTAGTAATTTTTGAACAGTAAATTGTAAAAAAATCCAACTGTGAGCCGGCGCGCGATAGTGCAATTAAAACTTTGACAATTTATTACTAAAAAACAAAGACAGATGCCATACTAAAATTTTCACGGTTTTTTAATGAGATCTTAAACTTTGAAATAAGATTTTTTTAAAACAAAATCTGATAGGGCTGATGCTTAAACATTAAAAATAAATATAATTTTATAAATAAATAATTAAAAAAATTGATATTTTTTAATTTTCAATTTTTTTTACTAAACTTCAATGGTTTTTACGTAAAAAAGGTTCTTAACAAATTTAATAAATTTTTAAAAATAAGTGAGTTATAATAAAATGAAAAAAACATGTCAAGAAATTTGCAATGCAAATATCTTGAAAAATAATAAAAATATTTAATTAAAATTTGGTATAGTTGTTTAGGACCCAAAATACTATTAATAAGCAAAATATAAAAAAAATCTGAGACATGAACCTTAACTCTTCTGCGAAATGACCCACTTACATTCTTCTATCAGTCATTTTAGGGTTATGTTGTCTTTCAAGTAAAATTGAATATTGTGACTTCTGGCGATATTGTCAATATTGCTGACTCGATTTTAGCAAAATATATAGATGTTATAAAGAAAAATTTCTCTGTTTCACTTGAGGGCTGTCCATTAATTCCGTAAGGCATTTTTTTTAATTTTGACCCCCTCCTCCCCATTGTAAGATATTTTATATATATTAGCGCCATTTTTTATTGTTCGCAAGAACTTGCTGATCCCCTACCCCTAAATGCCTTACGTAATTTATGTATCTCTTCTTGTTTAAAGTAAATTTATTTACTTAGTAAAGACATGTTATTAATAGAAACGAATAAAACACGCGTTTTAATACCTTACTTTATTTTTGAAATTAGGTAATCACATATTTCGTTTTCTTCAACACAATCCAGTAAACAAAAACTAATTGAAATAAATTAAAAAGAATTCACAAAGAGTTTCAGTGAATCCCGCTTTGTGACAAATACGAATTGGAGCTATGTTGCAATTTTCCTGAATTCGTCAAACTGCATTGAACTTCCAAACCTTTTATTCTTACTAATACAAAGAGCTTGAATGAATCCCGCTTTCTACCAAAAATCTTAATTAATTTTAATCCGTTTGAATTAGTTTTTTTTACTGGGTAATTAGATATTTTATACCAATCTTTAGTATTTAATTACGAACTATAATAACAATTTAAGCTTTATAATAGCTAAAAATAATATAAACAATATATTTTATTGAAGTTTAAAAATAATACAATTTTGTCTGCGAATATTTAAATAATTAAGGGAGTAATTAGAGTAAGAAAAGGTATAATGCGATCAATATAAATCAAATTAAACCGAAAACTAAATTAAATATGAGCAACAAGCTAATTAATAAAAAAACCTATAAGTAGAAATTATTTTTGATTTTTGTAAATGAAAGAGCAACTTGAAAAATATTTATATTTGTTTTACTGTCGAAAATATAAAAGTAATTTACACGAAAATTTGTAAAATTCTAAATACTTTTAAAGCTTTTAATATGAAACAATATATAACATGTAACAACTCGCCTAAGTGCGAAAAACTGCAGAGGTTAAAATAATTATTTTTTATCTTAAATTTCGAGACTGATATAACAAATTTTTTGTGATTAAACAAACTAAAAATTTCAACAGATCTGTCAAAATAATAAAAAAAATTCATGTAAAAATTGAGATTGGAGTTTGATGGAGTTCTAATCAGAAGTACCTATCTGTAGTGGGGAACTATTTAAAGAAAATAGTCCATTTTTAAATTAACAAAAAATGTCATAATTTCATTAAAAAATCACATGAAATAAAATTAAAAGACACTGAAAAATAATCTAAGTCCGACTCGAGCATATTTGACCAGAATTTAGCAAGGGTCTAACCAGTGATTTCTAATCTGAACTAGAACAACTTCTGCGCGCTACGCGCGCTAATTCATTTTAACAAAACCACTTTAAATAAGCACTTTAATTTTTTTAATAGGTATATAAATCATTTAAAAATATCACACGAATCCCACAATACATTTAAGTAATTTTCGTATGCTTCAATATCTTAAAAATGTTAATATAGAATATTTCGAATATCCAGTAGAGCAATGAATTCTAATATCCTACTGATATCGTAGATATCTCCTATAGACATTTTGAGATTATTCATTAGTATTTGGAAATTAAGATATAAATTAGCTGTAATAATGTTATTTATGGACGTCCTACAAATATCTTAGGGATACCCTAATTGTATAGAAATAGGGAACATCCTTAGAAAATATGCAGGGTCTTCTTTGCTTCCTCGAGGGCAGTTCTGAAGACTTTGCAACGACCTGATCCGGCGACATGCTGGATATTCTCCTTCTCGCCGAACTTTGCCTGGCATAAGAAGCAGCATGAGCTCTTCTTACAATCTGATGCCTTATGGCCGACTTCTCCGCACTTGAAGCACGCAGCCGACCTATCTACACCTTGTCAATCTCTACCTATATGGCCGTAGTTATATGACCATAGTTCTTCTTCTTATCTTGCAGGAGACGAACCCAATCTTTATGTGCCCGATTTTCTCCAACTTATCAGCGTCTTCCTGACTGGTGACCACGACAGCGAGCTTTGCTCCTCGCTTGTTTGGTCCGAGAACTGTCACCTTCCTACTTTCTGCTGGTACCGTAGAAATTTTCCCTAGGGCACCTAGTACGTCTTCTTTTTTTGTAAGGACATCCATATCGCGGATTTCCAACGTAGTTCGCCGGTCCGCCATCTGCACCTTACCTAGGGCTCCAATGACCCTTGTCACCTCCTCGGTGAACAACGCCTTACTTGAAGTCCCTCCTATTTTGATAAGAAGGTCTCCTTTTTTAGTGGGCACAGCGCCCACAACCCTTGTCTTGCTGGCCTCCAGGTCAGCCTCTACACGAACCTTCTTCAGCACGTTCGCAAATGATGTTCTTTCAGCCACTTTGACGATCATTGTTGTTCGTTGTTGTGGCTGTCTTCTATCCATAACTGAATTCGACTTTGGTGCCCACTTGGTACCCTTGCCTCCAGTCTTTTAGGAGATCCATTCTCCTTTTTCCTCTTTGTGTCCTTCACAAACTCCGGACCACTTCTCTTCCGCTTTTGACTTTCCAAGACAACGTTTCTTAGCATTGCTGCGTTAAAACGGTCACGTCTCATTTTTCGGTCTTTGCGTGCTTCTTCCGACCAGGTTAATCCCTGGTAGAACTTCTCATCTTTTCTAGCCGCTGCTGCGTGCTTCTCCTTCACATCCAGTATGAGCGATGTTATGCTTCTCAGTCCATCCTTGATTGTCATATTGACATTCTTCTGGACCTCACAGAATTTCAGCATCTTGCTGACTTCATCCTCCATTTTTTGAATGCTCGCTGCCTCTTCCTCCCGCAGCTTAATGCATTCCTCTCGATCATTATTGTAGCTAGCAATGTCAATCGCAGAAGCATTACTGAAGACAGAAATGCAGATGGCTTGACTTGTCACGCTGCTCGTACTTCCTCGTCTATCTACTCTTTCCAAGACAATTCTTGGTACCACCAACGCGTTGTTTTCCTCCTGCATTCTTGGGCCACTGGCCACCGTCCCCACGCTCGAAAGCGCTTGACGATTGGAACCAGTGAGGGATTTAGCCGTAGCATTACCCCGCAGGTACTCTTCTTCTTTTTTACAATTGCTTATACTTAATGTTTTTGGTTTTAAAGTCAGGGAACCACTCTGTTAACTGTCCTTTAGTGACAAGCCCCGCCACCACGGCAAGGTCTACCGAACGTGTACAAGATGCCAGTCGTGTCTGACAGCGAACCCACTTTTCCCAACTCATCAAAGAAATCAATCATGTCTGGCAGTGGACCCACTTCTCCCAGCCCATCAAAGAAATCAATGATGTACGGCAGTGGATCCACTTCTCCCAGTATATCAAAGAAATCAATTACATTTGGCAGTGGATCCGCTTCTCCCAGCACGTCAAAGACATCGATGATGCTCGGTAGTGGACAACCATCGTCGGGGAATGTAACATTAAATTGAAAAAAGGTGTTTCATACCGTAAATAACCTAAACTAAACTATGTTCACCCCAATGTGATATTTTAAGTTATTGCATCGTTACATTACATGGTAATATTACTGTAATATTGCAGTAATGCAAAAGTATTATCTCAAAGAAAGATAAAAACAATTCTTCTTGAATAGAATTTGGTCATCTTTTTCGTATTATTACGGTGGCATTACTGTAACATTACTGTAATTATACCTAGTATATATTTTATATACAAAAATTATTTTTCAATTGTAAAAGTAACTTTAAAATCTGTATACATTATACTTTCATTTTCTAAAGGAATGTTTGTAGATAAAGTCTTGTAAAAATATCAATTCTATAAAAAATTTGATACAAATAAGCCTATGAAAAAAATGTAATTTTTGTGGGATATATAAAAAAGTTGGACAAATCACAAGTGATTCATTTAGACGATACGAACCGTTAAACAAACGAAATTTTTGTTTTGCAGTCAACTTGACAACCAAACTGTCATTTTGAATTGTTTGACAAAACGAACTTCTAGTTATATATGTCAGAAACACTCAAATTCAAAAATTATTTGTAGTCGTAATTTAAATAATCATCATTAAAGTTATCTATAATTCATAATTATAAACTATACATTTTAATTCAGTAGTAAATTCAAATTTATCAATGTTTTAAATGAAATAAAATTTTAATAGACTTTAGTTAATTCATTTTTTAATTAATTTTTTATCATTATCATAAAATTAATTAGGAATAATATTACTTTAAAAAAAGAATAATTTTATAATTTAATACAATAAAAGTTAACAAATCTATTACTTATTATTAATCATTAATACTCACATTGAATAATATAACAATTAATTAGTTATAAGAAACTTTATAATAACAAAAAATTGATTAAATTAAATATATTTTGGTAATATTTCGAAAAATAGTTTTAAAAATTTTATAAATGAAATATATTTTATTTTTTAGTTTCTAATATTTTATTTTTGAAAATATCCTGTTAAACTCAAATAATAAAAATGAAGTATTAAATTTAATAAAAGTAATCCGTTTTTTAAATAAATAAATTTAAATATTTAGTTAATAGAGAATTTGAAAATTTTTGTCTCTCATAATAATGTTTTTATATTTCATCCCTACTTTTTTAAATGAAGATTTTGTTCTTTTGACTACTATCATGTAATTGTGAATTTTTTATTGCTAAAACAGGAGAAATTGGACGACTTAAATGATTGGTTTTAAATGACAATGGATTAGAATTCTTACAAATAATTGTCGAAGTGAATGAGGCATCATCCATAAAGTAGGTTCGTAGATTGTCCTAATTCACTCACTATCATCTTCTATAAGTCCTAATGCCAAACAGGCATATGTAAAGGATTCATAAATAACTCCATTAACTGTTCTTAAACTTTGGAAAGAAGTTACTCCTTTTACTATAAGTAATAATAATCTAAGGTGAAATAAGTCCAATTGACGTGGATTAACTGAATACATTCTTCCCAATTCTTTTTCATTACGGATCCTTTTTTGCCATTCAAGAGATTTCTTTATCCACGTATAATGAAATTGGAATTAAAAATTGATATTATGGAATTGAAAATTGATATTGGAATTGAAAATTGAAATTGGAATTAAAAATTGATATTATGGAATTGAAAATTGATATTGGAATTGAAAATTGAAAGTAAAGAAAATAGGAAAAATTGGAAGTAAAAACAAATAAGAGAAAACTGAAAAAAATATTGAATTAAAAAGACGTTTTTTTATTTAAAAATAATTTTCATCATATCTGTCAACGTTTCGAAATAAAACCATGGCTAATAAAAAAGATTTAGTTAGTTTAAGTAAAAAAAATTATGATGTAATTGATAATAAAAATGCAATGTTGAATAATGACCATATGCACGAATTTCAGAAGCTTTTAGAAAGACAATCAAATTCATTTTACAATATGCAAAGCACTTTGTGTTTACAAATACTTGATATGATTATTCCAATCGCAAAAAATAAGAGGCACATTCAAATACTTTTTAGTGGTTCCTTCAAATCTGGTCACTGGATTTGCACTTATTATGATGGGACAAGACTTTTCATTTTTGACAGTCTTAACACAGGCTATTTAAATGAGGATCAAATGAACTATTTAATTAGATTATATCCATTTAAACAACCAGTGGTATTTTCAAAAGTTCATCAACAACCGTTAGGTAGTGTTGATTGTGGAGTATTTGCAATAGCATTTGCAAATTCGTTATTTTTTAATGAAATGCCAAACACTCTTTATTATGATTATTGCCATATGAGAAATCATTTGAAGTTAATCTTTAAAAGCAATCGTTTGAGTCGTTTTCCGAGTGAAATAAATTCTGTTAACCCACGGTTAATTGTTAAGTATGATTGGGAGAGTATTTTAAATGATTCATTTAAAGAACTCCGATGTGAAAAAATTCCTTGTAAAACAATTTCAAATAATTCAAAGGAAATTAATAATCCTTTGAAAACGCAACAATATAGTGCCATACTCAAACCCAAAAGTAAAATTAAAAATATATTGCATTCAGATAAAGTAGACGTTTGCTTTAAAAAAATTTAAACAAGTAAGTTAGAATTCCTCCGACAAAGAAAGTTTGAAGTTATCAATAATGAATTAGACTCTTTTCATAAAAAAAGTACTGTACAATGTCAAAAAGAATATAAAGAAGGATAATTGAAGAATAAAAATTTGTCCAGTCAAGTTAATGATTCAAATGCTGATAACATGAATGAATCAATTCCCACAATAAGTATACATAATATACATATACATGATATACATATACATGTATACATATACATGATAGTGTGGAAAAAACAAATTCTTTATTTAAAACTGTCCGAAAAAGTGTAGCAGAAAATCAAAGAAATTATCGTGCCAGACAAAAATTAAAAAGAAAAATTGATAATATAAATCATTTAGACGAAGTAGATGTTTCGGCTATGAAAATAAAAAAGAGTCAGGCAGAATACCAAAAAAATATAGAGAAAAAATGAAATTAAAAAAAGAAAATGAAAAAAGCTCTTTGCTTGTTGATTCGAAAAATGAAAATTCTAATAAATCTATTGAATTAATAAATGCATTTAATACACAAAAATTAATTGTTTCTCTGCCAAGCATATCAAAAGACAAAGTTATTTATAAATCAAATGTTAATGAAAATTATCTGGGAAAAATGGATTATTATTGTAGTCATTGTCAAGCTAAGCATTTTAAAGATGAAAGAGTTAGTGGCAAACAAAACAGTTTTAATGATTGTTGTGGCCATGGTGGTGTTACATTGCCTTCAGTGCAATATCCAGAAGACTTAAGAATATTGTTAGAAGGACTGCATACAAAATCAGGTCATTTTAAAAAGAAAATAAGACCGTATAATAATTCTTTTTCTTTTGCATCTTTAAATGCTAACGTAATTAATTTTAATAACAGAAGAAGAGGACCATTTTGTTACAAAATTTAAGGTCAAATTTATTACCAAATCAACAGTGCTTTATATCCTGATAAAGGTGAAGACCCATGTTTTGGTCAATTATTTATTTATGATCCTGATGAAGCAATTCGTTATAGATTAAAAAGTAACGAAAATTTGGACAAAGAACTTTTACAAACTATTGAAAATATTATGAGAACTTCAAATGCATACACAAAATCTTTTATGATGATGTCAGAAGTAATTAAAATAGAAACTGAATTAGCAAGACATAATAATGAAGATATTCCAGAGTTACAACTATTGTTCACGTTGAAAAAAAGTTTTGATCAAAAAAGATACAATTTTCAAAGTTACAATGAAGCTGCTGCTATTTTCAATACAAACTCAGAAGGAGAAATACCAGAATCTTATTTAACGGTTTATAATAAGTCTACAAAGGAATTGAAATCAGTTAGTAATTTAGATCCCAATGTTGAACCATGGAATTATCCCATATTTTATCCACTTTGCAATAAAGGTTATAATATTAATATGCTTCGTAGTGATAGTGATTTTAGAAGTAGAAAACATACTATTTCTAGGTCTGCCTATTGTAAATACAAAATTGCTATAAGAGATAAGGAATTTAATCAATTTTTATATGGAGGAAGATTGTTTCAACAATGGGTAGTTGACAATTATGTAAAAATAGAGAAAGATAGATTGCGTTTTTGTGCAAACAATCAAGCTCAATTGAGAAGTAAAACATATCAAGGATAAATCGATTATTTACAAAATAATGAGTTAGAAAATGATGTACATGTTGGCAAAATGCTTATATTGCCTTCCAGTTTTATAGGATCACCTCGTAATATGATGCAACAATATCACGACGCCATGGCTATTGTTGGTCGTCATGGTAGACCAGATTTATTTATTACAATGACGTGTAATCCAAATTGGAAAGAGATTCAAGAAAATTTATTACCTCATCAAACTGCTTCTGATAGACCTGATATAGTAACTAGAGTTTTTGCATTGAAGGTAAAACAACTTTTAAATGTTATTGTTGACTAAAATATTAACAGTTGAAAGTGTTGATCGTTATATTTCTGCAGAAATTCCTGATGAAAATATCAATCCTTCCTTGCATAACATAATAATGCAAAATAACATTCACGGACCTTGTGGAGATTGGTGTTTAATTGATAGTAAATGTTCAAAAAATTTTCCAAAAAGTTACCAAGAAGAAACTACAATTGAAGAAAACTGTTATATTCGTTGTCGTCGAAGAAATAATAATAAAACGTATAAGCTTCACGTCCACATCACGGTCGAGGAATTTGAGAGATGTAAAATCTACAGCGTTACAACACCCCCTCCCAGACCGAAGTTGTGGGGTGAAGTCAGAATACCAACTCGCCAACTGAATCTCAAATTTTTAATACTTTATGAACCAAATTAGCGTTCGCTGTCAGAGTCGAGAGCAATCCCTTTTATGACTATTCATAAATAATAATAATAAGAGAAATTGAAAATATATAAAGTAAAGCAACATAAACAAGCATAGTAAGGAAGTAAATGAGGTAGCTTATATGAATATTATGTAGTAAATGAAACACATATTACAATGAGGTCATTTATTAGCACCAGTTGTTCTTATTGTGTACAAAATGAAATGGTTCTTGGAAGTGGTACACATAAAGTAAAGAAAACAAAATTATCCTTATTACTTCGTTATAAATAAAATTTTAGAAAATAGGGATTTTAACTAAAACAAAAGAATTTTCAATAGTAAAATAAAGTGGGAATTTCTTTGAAAATAATAAGAAAACAAAGTTAAATTGTGATAGAAATAAGGTAGAAAAGGAGGAGTCATTCTGACTTCCTTTGGAAAATAAAAAAATAAAATTTTCATTTAGGTTGAGAAGAGAAAAGAAGAGAATGAAATCATTCGGCTTGGAGTTCGTGCCAAGGAATGCTTTCGTGGGACGTTCTCCAACGACGAATCAACTTTTCCTCCTTTACTAGCCTGTCCCAGGCTATTGCGGCCTCTCTTTTCTCCCTAACCTGGCGCCCTGCGCGGCAGCCTCGTTTTCTAGGTCGTGGTAAAGGGGGTGGCACTTCCGGACGTGCTTCCTCTTGGTCTTCGGGCTCCTCTGGCTCACTGTCGGCCTTAGGTTGGTTTGGGTTTACTGCCCCGCGCAGAAGATGATATTGCCCCCAGTAATTAAGGATGGGCATGTCAGGGTTGCCGACGTAGAAAATGTCGGGAAAAGGACCGAAGATAATGTGTGGGTAGACCAACTTTAGTCTCCCATTCACCGGCATTACCTCTGGTTGATAGTGGTTAAAGTTTAAATTCTCCTGTGACACATAAAAGAGTTCGGTGTAGAATTAAGGTTCTAATCTAATCATTCGGAAGGATATATGGTCTCAGGTCTTTAGAGTGAAATGAAAGTGGTAAAATCTTTCCTTTGCCATCCGTCAGTTCGAAGACTGAGTCCGATAATTTTCTCGATATAACGAATACTTCCGGATTGAAAACCGGTAATAGTGACGCTGTCACTCCCTTTGCGGCGGAGGAGAGTGTTCTATCCCGTTGTAATACTTTATCGCCGATTTCAAACGTATGAGGGCGGCGTCGCAAGTTATAGTGATGCGCCTGTTTGGTCTGTGCCCTATCTAAGTGCAGCTTAACGAGATCGCGCACGGCTTCGATTTTTAGCATTCTCTCTTTCCAGGTGTCGACATTCCTAGAGAGGGGTGGCTGTTCTTTTTCGAGCGCGAGTTGTTCAAATACCGTTCCCGTTGGGAGTGGGTCTTGTCCCAGGTTTAAGAAGGCCGGAGAGGTCTTAATAGAGGAATGTTGCGCTGTATTGAAAGCGAAACGAAAGTCTGCTAGATATTCATCCCACTTCCGTTGTGTTGCCTTTATATATGAGCGCAACATTGCTTTCATTACTCTATTAACCCTCTCCACAGGGTTCGCCTGGGGGTGATATTTTGGGGTTTTACTAGCACGTATTTTATAGGTTTTGCAGAGCTCTTCTACCGCTTTGTTGGAAAATTCGGTCCCATTGTCGGTGAATAAAAATGAGGGGCTTCCCCAACGATTAATGACGACATCTTTAAAGGCTTTGATGATAGCCGGACCTGTCGCTTTTCGAAGAGGTACTACTTCGATCCACCGGGTAAAGAAATCTTGAAATATTAAGATGTATTGATGTTGGGCGGACGAAGGAGTGTATGGGCCCATGATATCAGCGCCTACCATGAACCACGGCTGCTCGACTACGCGATGACCCATTTCGCCGATCGGCTTTTTTGCTTCCGTTTTACTAATCTGACAGACATGGCAACACTTTACGTATTTCGCGACGTCGCGGTAGTAACCGGGCCAGTAATAACGGAGTGAGACGCGGTGAAACGTGCGGTCGACACCTTGGTGTCCAGCTTGAGGCTCATCATGTGCCTCGCTCATTACTTTATTATGGAATTCTTTGGGTAACACGAGTTTCCAGTCGTTCAAATCGGGGATAGTGAAATCAATAATTTTATTAGTTAGATGGTGGTATAGAAGATTATTCTCTATTTTCCAATTGGGAAAAGCATGAGGGTGGCGCATGATGTCTGCCTTTCTTTTAAGGTACCACTCGTCGTTAGTGTCAACAATTGCAGAGACCGGTTCCGTTATTTCCGCGTCTTGGTCTAAACGTGAGAGGAAATCGGGTACAACATTTAACGAACCTTTTCGGTATTGTATATCGAAATCATATTTTGAGAGTTTTAAGGACCAGTTTGCTAGCCTACTGGTGGGATCCTTGAGGGATTTCAGCCACTTCAAGCTGTGGTGATCAGTCACAACTGTGAAGTGGTCTGCTTCCAAATATGCTCTAAATTTCTCGATTGCCCATACGACCGCTAGGCATTCCCGTTCGGTTGCCGAGTAATTTCTCTCAGCCTTAGATAACGTGTGGCTTGCGTAAGATATAACGCGCTCGGAATCGTCTTGAATTTGTGTTAGGACCGCGCCTAACCCGGATCCGCTCGCGTCTGTTTGCAGGGTGAAGGGTTTGGAGAAGTCAGGGCACGCTACTACCGGGGCAGAAGTCAATGCTTCTTTGATAGTTTTAAAAGCGGATTCCTGATCGCTCTCCCATTTCCACGGTTGCTTGGAGCGAAGCAGCAAGGTTAAAGGTTCTGCGACTGTTGACAGGTTTGGTATAAAGCGCCTATACCACGAGGCGAAGCCTAAGAATCTGCGCAGCTGACGCAAGTTTTGAGGTGAAGGGAAGTCTAGAACTGGAGCTAACTTAGCTGGGTCTATTTTGACGCCCTCATTGTTAACAATGAAACCTAAGTAACGTATCTCATTCCTAAAAAACATGCATTTGTCAGGGTTGATAGTAAGGCCTGCTTCTTTAATGCGCCTAAGAACTTCTTTTAACCATTTCATGTGGTCCTCAAAAGTTTGTGTTACCACTATTACATCGTCCAAATACGAAAAGACAAAAGGTTCCATGTCAGGGCCTAAAATTTTTTCGATAAGGCGCTGGAAGGTCGCCGGAGAACCCGTAAGGCCGAAGGGCATTGTCTTATATTGAAAATGACCTCTTCCAGGCACAGAAAACGCTGTGACTTCTCTGCTTTGCAGTTCCAGCGGAACTTGATGGAATGCTAGCTCGAGATCTATCGAAGAAATATAATTGGCTTCTTGGAGGGTGTCTAGTATGTTGGACATTGATGGCAGTGGGTACGCATCCTTTTTAGAGACTTTATTGACGTCTCTATAGTCAATACAAAGTCTATAAGTGCCATTAGGTTTACGCACCATTACTATTCTTGAATTCCAACCGCTTTTGGAAGGTTCTATAATGTCGAGTGCAATTAACTTATCAATCAACTTGTTCATTTCTACCATGATAGCGGGGGAACGTCTAACGAACTTAGCTCTAATTGGAGGATGATCTCCAACGTCGATTTTATGTTCTAGTAAGTGTGTTCTACCTAAATTTTTGGAAGTCTTTGCATATAACGTTAAGAATTCTTCGACTAAATCAATTTGCTCACTCGTGAGTTCCTTTAGGGCTGAACAGTTTTCGCCTTCAGATCTCTCGGGTGAACAAAGTAGGTCGATTACTGGGGCGAACGTTTCGATATCGGGAATAATTCTGACCGTATTAGTACTACCGTCTAGTAGTAATTTGAATACTCGAATAGCGTCCATACCGAGAATGCACTCGTAATTAAAATCTTTTACTATCACAAAAGGAAGTTCTTTAATTACGGTTCCTATCTCACACGGTAGGTTAACTTGTCCTACTGTCGACTGGGAAGCGCCATTTGGGAAAACTATCGCTTTGATTTTGGATTGTGTTAAGTTCAGACCTAATTTTTCGGACAATTTTACGCCGTTTTCATTTAGTATAGATCTGGACGATCCGCTATCTATAAGTGCATTTAGTTCCGTATTCCCGATTTTTATTTTTACGAAGAATCGTTCGTTTAAATTACTAATGTTTAGAGCAGAGCAGTCTGAATCAATAAAAGGTAGTTCTGCTTGTACCCTTCCCCCTCCAGATTCTGGCGACCGCGAACAAAGGAGTTCATCCGACAAGGCCGAAGACGGAGGCGGGTCGGATAAACTATGCCCAGTGGGGACCGTGCTCACTGGGCACGTTTGCCGTTTCCCGGTTTCAATTTTGTTTGACATTGTGGTGTAGGGCACTCGGGAGTTTTCACTCCGAGTCTACCACATTTGTAGCAAAATGTTAGTTTTTCTTTTTCGCAATCAGAAGCAAGGTGACCGTGTGGACCAGGAATACCATGACAGAGACAGTTGCGGCACAATAGTGCGCATGTGTCTACTGGTAGTGACGAAGTAGATTGTATAGCTGAAACGTTTGTTTCAGGTTTAGGGGCTGCTGTTTTACGAGCCTTATTCCCGTTTTTCTTCGGAGTATTTTCTTTTGATTTGTTTTTATTTTGCCTATCAGGATTTTTGTTTTGTAATGCGGCGCATTCAGTTTCAGCCGGGGGAGTTGTATTAGTTTGTGGAGTCTCTCTAACAGCTGCAACTTTAGCGCTCGTCGTTTTATTTTCTCTGTAGGCAAATTCTGGCAAAAATGAAAATTCCGGTGTTGGTGGGGGCTTGTATTCTTTTATTGTCGCCCATTCTGCTTCCCATTCCTGGCCTATTCTAGCTAACCTATCGAAACTAAATACTTCGTTTCTTTTTATAACACGTTTAAATTCCGGTCGAAGTCCACGGTGTGCGTAGTCTAGTTGTTCGTCGAGCGGTATTCTTCGATGTAATTTATGGTATAACCCTTGTAGACAAGTCAAATAATCTTTGACTCGTTCTTTCGCGCCTTGCGTTCGCGTTCTTATCTGATCGCGTAGGCGATAGTCGAAATTTTCGTCACCGAAGCGCAGTCGGAATGATTGTTTAAAATCGTACCAATTTTCCCATAATTCCCCTTGATCTCTACAATTTCTATACCAAATTAGGGCTATATCGGTGAGTAAGAGCGGTAATGCGCTTATTATGTCTCTGTCCGAGAGTGGGGAAAAAATTCGACACTCGTCGATTTTTGTCAAAAAATTTTCTGCGCTAACATTTGTTGAGCCGTTAAATTTTATGTCCCAATGTCGAACTATTTTTCCGATATCGTACCTATTGCTTTTAGTGTAGGTTTGTTGAGGAGGGTTTTCGAGTTGGTTTGGTGTTGACAATTGATCCGGTTGTGGTTGTGGCGCTGTGTTTGGACGATGAAGGTGATCGCTAATATTTTCGTAAGGGTTAAGAACATCGTCGGTTGCGTTAAGAAAATAATTGTTGTGTTTAAAGCTTTGTTCATTAGACGGTTTGCTAGGGTTTCCTAGTTGTTCGCAAGAGGGCGTGTTATCAACAGTCTCTTCCTGTATTTTGTGATAGTTACTTGAATGCGCTTGTGGCATATATAAGTTCGAAGTACCGTGTAGGTGAGAACTGTAATTTTGATGAGTGTCCCGCGAATGATTAGCGAATGAAACCGAGGTATTAGGTGGTCGTGTATAAAGCGAGCCTGTTGTGACAGTTGTAGTGTTAGTCGTCGTAGTCACTGTACTTGTAGTGGTTGGTGTTACGAGCGAGCAGTCAACTGTTTGGTGCGCTTTATGAATCGTTGAAGAAAGATTGTTTACTGGTATTATGTCGCTGAGAGTACGGTCGTCGCGAGCTTGTTCTGGATAATAATAATCGCTTGTGTCCCATGGAACATTTGTATTACCTTCACGTTTGTGTAAAAATCGAATAAATCTGTCGCGAATTACTGGTAATAGTCCAGTAGGGTTTACGTAAAATTCCAGCGCAAGTCTGCGCAGATCAGTCTCATTAAGCGTAAATAACCAGATTAATCTATCTTGGAGATTCGACATTTTAAAATTTTATTAAACTCGAGGAAAAAATAAAATTTTAATTTTTGATTATCAAGAAAATAAATATTTTATTAATTACTTAATCAACTTTCAATTCTATTGATTAATTAATAAATTGAATGAATCAATCAAGTTCACCAATTAATTTCATTCTCTTTTTAATATCGGTTATTATTTCAACCAATTATTATATTTATCCTTGAACAATAATTTCCCATTAAAGTGTGAGCAAAACAAAATTTTATTTAATTAAACAAAATTTAATAATAATATTTAATTTAATTGTTTAATTTAATTTTTATTAAATTCAATTATCAAATTTAATAATTTTTATTGGTTATTGTTTCAACTGTTTTGTTCTTTGTATATTGGAAAAGAACGGAAAACAATTATTCGGAAACAAAATTTAATTTTTAATCATTGGAATGAAATGAAATTTCAACAATTTATTGGTTATTATTTCAAACAATTATTCAAAACAAAATTTAATTTTTAATTATTGAAATAAAATGTCACCTCAATAATTTTATTGGTTATTATTTCAACCGTTTTTGATTCTGATTGAACTTAAAAAAACAGAAACAATTGTTTAATTGTAAAATATAAATTTTATTTAATTGAAATAATCAAGTTGTTGGAATAAATACTTAAATTGATAAATTCCATCAATCAATTCAATTAACTAGTTGCATTAAACAGTGCAATATTTTATTAATGATAATAAGAATTCATTAATAAGCTTCACGAGTATAGTTTTAAAGTGACGGATCGTTATTGATTTTCGACGTTGTATATAGCTTTGGTATAGCTGTATTCTTTCGTATGGGAGTGAGTGAGAAGTAACGCGGCTGTGGAGGGAGAGCGCGAACTAAAATGTCGGACTGTCCTCTGAGCTATGAACGTCGCTAAGTGGTCTACTGCGCTGCGCGGTAGATGTAACGTTTCAATATGGCTGGAACTACTTGCGTTCGCTCGTACGGATGTCGCGCTGTAGTGCGAGAGAGAAAGCATTCACTTGCGAAAGAGAGAAATTTTACATGCTTTTACCTGTTGCTAGATACACGGCGCGGTAATGGCGGGGGAGATGAGAGGAAATTTCATCGTTCCTCGTGCTTCTCACGCCGAGAAAAATGACACCGGTACTTAAAAAAAAACTATGTTATAGAATTTTCACTGACGGGTGGCAGGAAGGGAAAATTCGGGGAGTCATTTATAAAACAATGATAAGTTTATTGACAGAAAGCAAATGTGAGAGAGTAAAGTAATGATAGAAAATATAGCATGCTTGCTTGAATAATTGTGAGTGTGTATGTAATTTCCCTAAGTCACCACATTTTTGTTGGGCGCCATTTATAACCTGTCGCCACGCCGGTTCATTTATTATTAATTATTAAAACTCAGAATTAGGGAAAACAATTCTGGTGGCGAAAAATTATAAAGGCGATCTTTAATATTTTTATTAATTTTGAGCGCCTGGCTGCTCCTCTAGTAGTTTAAGAAAATACAAGCCATATTTAGAATTAGATAAGAACGTTTAGAATTTATAAGTTAAATTATTGATTAATTAATTTGCCGACTAGGTGTGGGAACGAGTGGTGACTTTTAATAAATAAATAAACAATTATTTACACACACAAAATCACATTTATTCTAAAGTAGTGAATTTAACAATTTGAGGTTAAAACGGACTTGCTAAGAGTCTGAGAGCGAAATAAGTAAAAGAATTATAATTGATTTTAAATTGAATTTCAATTAAGGCGAATAAAATATTCTAACTCACCATTGTTTCAACTTAATTTCCAATTTGGACTTTAATATCAATTATATATTTCCTCTTTATATTTGTAATTTTCCTTTCTTTTTGACAATTATAACGACCATCTACCGTGATGTCTAAAACGTGAAGAACGAGCGCCTAGCGGCAGCTCGTTCGTTACAACTCGTTGGATACAATTTTGAGTGGCTGTAATCCTGTCGATAAAATCTAATTCTAATCAACCTATGTAAGACGGGTTGCAGCCACCTTAGGCGTCGATCTAATAATATTCACGAAACAGCAACTAATCTTGGACTGGCCTTTCTTTGAGCTTCGGAGTAGTGCAAAATAAATAAAATAAATAACAAATATAATCATTTGTTGCAAGGAATATTGTTCCTTGTTTTTACGTTGCTCATCTGACTTAAACGCCCTCAAGTTGTAACTTGTAATCACTCTGTATATAGTGGACAAGTGCAAACTATTGGATTTTTAACAACTCTATATACCTTGGACTTGTGAACACTCTTTATACATTGGACATGTGCAAACTATTGTACTTGTGACAACTCCATATGCATTGGACTTGTGAACACTTTTAATACATTGGACAAGTGGTAACTCTATATACCTTGGACATGTGAACACTCTTTATAAATTGGACAAGTGCAAACTATTGTACATGTGACAACTCAACTTATACCATGGACTTGTGACCACTCTTTATATAATGGACAAGTGCAAACTATTTGATTTGTAACAACTCTATATACTTTGGACTTGTGATCACTCTGTATATAGTGGACATGTGACAACTTTATATTCATTGGACATGTGAACACTCTCTACATAACGGACATGTGCAAACTATTGTATTTTTAACAACCCTATATACCTTGGACTTGTGAACACTTTTAATAAGTTGGACAAGTGGTAACTCTATATACCTTGGACATGTGAACACTCTTTATAAATTGGACAAGTGCAAACTATTGTACATGTGACAACTCAACTTATACCATGGACATGTGACCACTCTTTATATAATGGACAAGTGCAAACTATTTGATTTGTAACAACTCTATATACTTTGGACTTGTGATCACTCTGTATATAGTGGACATGTGACAACTTTATATTCATTGGACATGTGAACACTCTCTACATAACGGACATGTGCAAACTATTGTATTTTTAACAACCCTATATACCTTGGACTTGTGAACACTTTTAATAAGTTGGACAAGTGGTAACTCTATATACCTTGGACATGTAAACACTCTTTATAAATTGGACAAGTGCAAACTATTGTACATGTGACAACTCAACTTATACCATGGACATGTGACCACTCTTTATATAATGGACAAGTGCAAACTATTTGATTTGTAACAACTCTATATACTTTGGACTTGTGATCACTCTGAATATAGTGGACATGTGACAACTTTATATTCATTGGACATGTGAACACTCTCTACATAATGGACATGTGCAAACAATTGTACTTGTGACAACTCCATATGCTTTTAATAAATTGGACAAGTGGTAACTCTATATACCTCGGACATGTGAACACTCTTTATATAATGGACAAGTGCAAACTATTGTACTTGTGACAACTCAACTTATACCATGGACTTGTGACCACTCTTTATATAATGGACAAGTGCAAACTATTTGATTTGTAACAACTCTATATACTTTGGACTTGTGATCACTCTGTATATAGTGGACATGTGACAACTTTATATTCATTGGACATGTGAACACTCTCTACATAACGGACATGTGCAAACTATTGTATTTTTAACAACCCTATATACCTTGGACTTGTGAACACTTTTAATAAGTTGGACAAGTGGTAACTCTATATACCTTGGACATGTGAACACTCTTTATAAATTGGACAAGTGCAAACTATTGTACATGTGACAACTCAACTTATACCATGGACATGTGACCACTCTTTATATAATGGACAAGTGCAAACTATTTGATTTGTAACAACTCTATATACTTTGGACTTGTGATCACTCTGAATATAGTGGACATGTGGGCCTGATGGGGTACTGGACAGTTTTCCTGATCTCTAAAACAAAATTTACCTATATGAGCTTATATTAAAGCTCGTTAATTGATAATGAAAGCATAGAGAGTAATTTACTGAATACTAATAATTATTAATATTTCTGTAGTAAATAAACTTTTATGAGTGTCAATAATAATGTGAATAATTATTAGAATTGCTTTTATTGAAATAAGTATTTAAAAAAATATTTTTCTTATTTTCTTTCATTAATATAGACGATCTTATTTATTTTAATTAATGAGTAAGTTATTATTATTATTGTTAATAATTATTTAAACTTATTCTTTATATAACACTATTAAGAATTATACACAAAACACTTAAAACTAAGACAGAAAATATCGCACGCATGGGCGATCGAACCCTAGATGACCTCGAGGACGCAAGTCGAATACACTAACCACACAGCCACGCAAGCTTGGAAGCGACCGCCCTTAAAGTTCCTTTTGAATTATGGGACCGATACATATAATGCTATAACAATATAAATTTACTGTATCGCATTTATTTAGAGAAAAATAATTAAAAATATGTTAATAAAAATAATTAATGTTTTTAAAAATCTTAGAAAATATTTTAATAGTTAAATATTTTGAAATTTTTCGAGTTAACAATTTCTCACTTCAAACTAATATAATATGATAATTATTATTAAAGTAATATAATATATACACAAACCGAATAATAAATTCATCCTATAAATTACTAATTATTAAAATTCGTAGAATTTAATAATTATTGTTCATTAATTATTATTTTTTAAATTCATAATTTTTATTTTTAAATAAATGTATAATAATAAATATTTAATACCAATTATTAATTTATTGTTTATTATTTATAATTTAATAGTTATTATTAATAAATAAAATTTATTATGCTATTACACTTAAAGAAAAAAATTATATGTATTTTCGTTTTTTTACATGCTTTTAAAACGAGGAAAACTGTGGAGGCCCTTATCATAGCCCTAATTAATATCTAGTGAACACCCCACATGGGGTTTTGGACAGAAATTCTGATCAAACCCATAAAATAAAAATATTCTTAAAAATGTAGTATAATTACTCCGTTTAATTAATTTCTTCAATTGTTTATAATTTTATTATGGGAACTAATTTAAAAACCTTCATTTATTTACACTTTATTCAAACCAGAAAAACTGGCGAGGCCCTGATCAGACCTCTATTTAATATCTAGTGAACACCCCACTTGGGGTTTTGGCCAGAAATTCTAGTCAAACCCGTAAAATAAAAAAAATCTTAAAAATGTATTATAATTACTCTGTTTAATTGTTTTCTACAATTCCTCATAATTTTTTAATGAACGTAATTTTAGAGACTTAATTTTTTTACACTTTATTTAACCAAGGAAAACTGTCGAGGCCCTGGCCAGTGCCCTATTTAAAATCTAATGAACACCCTATCTGGGGTTTTGGCTAGGAATTCTAGTCAAACCCCTAAAATAAAAAAATTATTAAATTATTAAAATAATGATTGCCTTTCATTGCTAATAGCTTGTATAACAAAAAGGACTTTTAAAAACATTATTTATTTATTTTTTTTAATAGGGAAAACTGTCGAAGCCCCGACCAAAGCCCTATTTTAAATAGGGTAAAGTGAGTCATTTTCTGCACGGGTAATACTGGAGTAATCAAAAAGATTTTCTGAAAATATTAATGTAAGGAAAATTTTTTATATTTTTCTGTTGATTAAGAACTTATTAGAATAAACCTATTAAAATTATTTCACTTTAAAAAGATTTCATTATTTTAAAAAACAAAAGTAATAATAATACTTATATTTACTATTATTTTGTAAAAAAATTCTCAATAAGGAAAATAATTAAATGAGATATTAATTAAAAGTTAGTATAATACAAGTATTTCATATTATAAGAAAATACAATATACGAATTCAATGTCGTGGAAGTACACAAATGCGGTAATTTATGATATACACAAGGACATTTTCTTTATAAATTTCCAACTGGAACATCCACGACTGTCGTGGAAGTAAACGATATATAGCTGGCACATCCACGACTGGCGTGGAAATGGACAAATGTCGTGGAAGTGAACGATTCATATAAAAGATGTCGTGGAAGAGAACGTTTGATAAATATATATATATATATATATATATATATATATATATTCTTGTATTGTAGATATAATTAATACTCTAATTAATTGTAAACTTACAATGTAGTCAGTAAATTAATCAAAAACAATCTTCGTCCGATAACACGTCTCTACAAATGACAAATCTGCAATGACTGAGTCAGTAAGTTTTCTTCCCTTTCTCCATGTGAGCTCACTTCTGTCACAAGTACCGCCTACCTTCTCCCTCCTCGCGCGAGCTCTCTTCTAACTCTCTGCTTGAGCACCGCCTGTACATGTGAGCAGACTTTTACCTTCAGTCCCACCTTCTTTCTCCCTCTTCACGTGAGCTCACTTCCAACTCTCTGTTTGAGCACCGCCTGTCTTCCCTCTCCACCCTTTTTAAAAAAATTTCTATTTAATTCAATTTAAATAACTATAAATTAATTTATATTTTAATACTTATAATTTAATTTTAATAATTTAATAATTTTCATTAAATTTCAACAAAAATAAACTAAAATATATTTAGAATCACTGAAAATAAATTAATAATAATAATAAATATATAAATAATAATAATAAATTAAACAAAAACAAACTTGAAAATATCTCACATCACAAAGTATTTTCTTTTCTTGTCTACTTAAAATTTGTACAAAGCACAAGTTTTTTTAATACTTTTTCTTGTATCTTAAATCTAAATTAAACAAAAATAAACTTGACAATATCTCACATCACAAAGTATTTTTTGTGTCTACTTAATATAAATTAAACAAAAATAATCTTAAAATCGGTAAACAGCACAAGTTTCTTTTAATACTTTTTCTGGTATATTAAATCTAAATTAAACAAAAACAAACTTGAAAATATCTCACATAACAAAGTATTTTTGCGTCTACTTAATGTAAATTAAACAAAAATAATCTTAAAATTGGTAAAAAGCCTAAGTTTTTTTAATACTTTTGAAGTCTCCAAAATGTAAATTAAACAAAAATAAACTTGACAATATCTCACATCACAAAGTATTTTTTGTGTCTACTTAATATAAATTAAACAAAAATAATCTTAAAATCGGTAAAAAGCACAAGTTTCTTTTAATACTTTTTCTGGTATCTTAAATCTAAATTAAACAAAAAAAAACTTGAAAATATCTCACATAACAAAGTATTTTTGTGTCTACTTAATGTAAATTAAACAAAAATAATCTTAAAATTGGTAAAAAGCACGAGTTTTTTTAATACTTTTGAAGTATCCTAAATGTAAATTAAACAAAAATAAACTTGACAATATCTCACATCACAAAGTATTTTTTGTGTCTACTTAATATAAATTAAACAAAAATAATCTTAAAATCGGTAAACAGCACAAGTTTTTTTTTTGCTTTTACATTTTTTTTTACTGAATTAATTGATTTTTTTACAGTAAATTGTAGAACTTTACATTCTCACAATATTGATCATGATCATCATTCAGATTATTCTTATCCTCTTTTTCATTTTCAAAAATATTCAAATTTATCTCCTTTAAAACTTCCTTCTCTCGACTTTCAATTCTGTTTTTTAGCTTGTTAACGCTGTATTTGAACACTTCATTTAAAACATCTGGAGATTCTTCTGGAATTAAATCTACAAAATTCGTGAAATCTAACGATGCGATGATGATGAATATTGTGAGAATGTAAAGTTCAGCAAATTAGGACTAGAAGATTCATGGATGGAGTTTTGAATTTGACTCTCTTCTAGCTTTATTTTTTTCCTAAAATTTGCTTCTTCTTCTAAAAGTTCGTTATAAATATTTTCAAAAGATTTTGATGTTTGTAACGGTAAATTTGATTCACAAGGATTAGGAAGGTCAAAGTTGCAACGCTGATCTTCAATTTCTTGTGAATATCTTTGTTGTATATCTGTACTTTCACTCAGAATTTCATTCAAAGTATTGTCACAAAGAATAGGAAGATCAGTGGTGCAACATTGATCTTCAATCTCTTGTGAATTTTTTTCTTTAACTTTAGTTCCTTGATGAAATATTTCCATCAAAATATCATCAGATATTTGAGGTAATGAATTAAACAAACCATTATCATTTTCTGATGTTAAAGTTGTTGTTACACTCGATGTTTTCTGAGTTGTGGTTAGTGCTGTCCAAGTGTTCGTTGTTAATGAAACATTTCTTGGGATTAAACGTGGAATATCCCATCTTGTCAGGCGTAAACAACTCTGCTTATTTGGTCGTTTTGGTGTTGTGTATGTAGAGCTTGAATGAGACAATTATTCATTGTGCCGGTCACCTCGCTATTAAATAAAAAGAAAAGTCAATTTGTAAATTTATAGTAATATATATAGGTTATGTCAAACCAGTGCAATAATGTTTATTTTAACTTTAGTTGGAATGTACTGTACAATAAATTAAGTAAATGCAATTTTCTTGAAATTTATTTAAAAACAAAAACTACTTACATGTCCACTATGATGAGAGATGCATTCTTCTTGCATGGTGACAACGGTTTGGCTATTATACATAACCTCGTCTTTTCCAATCATTTTAATTTAAATAACTTGTGAATAGTTAAGTGTTTCATGAGATACGGCAATATTAACAACGATTTCAGTTCCAATAAAAAAAAACTTGTCAACTTCTTTCTTTAGCTCAAAACAAGAACTGAAAATGGCGGAGTAAGACAGAGATGGGTTGTGCTGTTTTACATGCTCATCACTAGTGTAAGTTACGCACAGGGTTGGGTGTGAGAATTATGTAGTTTTTTACAGTAAAATACATAGAACATATTTTATTTCACTATTCTTGAACATGACGTAAATTACTCGAACACAAAATAATTCCAAACTGTTTTTATGAACACTAATTGGTATATACATTAACAAAATTTTTAAGGCCTGAACACAAATGCTCCGTGAATGTATAGTGTGTTAGGTTTTAAAAATGAATATCCGTACTGGCTCACTAAAGGTATTTGAACAACTCGTAGCAGCTGATCTGTGCAACAACCTTTATACTATGGACTTATTTTAAAGGAGCGTTCAGAACTCTGCAGCCTGCAGGTTGCACCGTCCCTGGAACAAATTTAGGTTTAATATATCTATATATATTATATTTATAAATTTTAAAAAAATTATTACAAAAATGATATAAAGTATATAATAAATTTATAAATATAATTGATACACTTACACCGTCTTATCCCAAAACTGAATGGCATCTATTGCCTCGTTAGGTGTGAACTCCATTTTGCTAGAAAATAATTATTATATTATAATTATTATATTATTATTATAATTATTATAATAAGTAGTAAAAATTAATCTGTAAATATTCTTTTATTATACCTCTATTATATTATAATTATTTCATGTGAAAGTTTATCAAGAAATTTATATTACAAGAATTTTTTTTTCATTCCTTTTAGTATAATATGAGAAACAAGTCAGATACACAAACAGAAGATAAAAATTATGGAAATTTATATACCATTCTCAGAAACTTATTCTATATTTTGTTTTGTGTACAAGTTTATCATAATATAGTGAGTTTGTCTTCTTAGTCATCGAACTTCTTCAATTTTATTTTAAAATATATATATTTTTAAAAGTCATATAGTAAGAAATATCTTTAATTCAAATAGAAAAATCATTTTTTATGATTTTATCATTGAATTAAAGTCAGTTTATAAGCTTAATCTTAATATATAGAAATTATCTAATGAGTTTTTTAAAAACTATTATTTGTTTTAATAATGACATATATTTTAATCAGAAATGTATCGTGTTTTGGTTGAAAGTGCAAAATATGTTTAAAAATTGTTCGTTTAATTCAGACTTAATTGTATATTTTATAATTAAAAAGTAAATATTATTTATGTTTAAATTAAATATATTATTTGATTCAAATAAAATGTTCTCAATACAAAAATGTTAAATTTTCTTGGGAAATATAAAATCTTGTAATAGAAATATAATTTACTGTTAATTTTGATGAATTTTAAATTAATGTTTTTACTATTTTTATATTTAGCGATATTAATAATATTTGTATATACATATTTAAAACACATTCATATCATAAATTCATTTATTAAAACATTCGTTAAGTTAAAACATTCATTAAAACACATCAGAAAGTTTAAAAATATGAAAAATTATTAGAATAAATTTAATATTTTGCTTACGTTTATCGATAGTTCTTCCGTCACTGATGGTAACAAATCACTTACTGAATTCAAATTCGGACGATTCTAAGCGGCTGGAGCAACATATACCAAATTTCAGAAACGAAAAGTAGGGGTATTAAGAAATATATGTATAGCGCATGTCACTATAGGTTTATATTAGAAACAAGACGATATATATATATATATACTAGGGGCCCAGTAATAAAGCAAAGATTAAGAAGCATTAAAAAAATTCTATCTTTTTGAATACCATTTCTGTCCTATGCTTCTTAGAAGAATCAAAGATATTCGTATTACAAAACTGTCCATTGAAGGGTTTTTCGGTACGTTGATTACGAATATGATGTAAGAATTTAAAAATTCAAAATGGCAAATCCAATATGTCGTAAAATATTATTTAAAATGGATTTTTATAAAATTTATGGAATTTTATAGAAATTAGTATTAAAGGGTTTTAAAGGTCACGGATTACAAATATGGAGTCAAAATGCAAAAATTTAAAATTTATATTTTTTGCAGGCTTATGTTATTGTAAGTTATTAAGTGTTATTTTTTTCGGGCAAAAATTAGTTTTTTCTTCAAATGCTTGCCAATTGTTCAAAAATTAATATTTTAAAAATCTCCTACGTATTTTTTAGCTATCCCTTTGTAGATTAAGAAAAAAATGTTGATTTATTTCTAGACTGAAAACATTACTTATACTGCGTGCCGCGGAGCTACTGGAAAAAAATATACATTACAAAAATTAAAGGTCTGGATGCTATAAGGCGTTACGCGCTATTTACTTGGCGCGTTACACATTATAGTGTTTAGCCTCTCAATTGTTCCATGGCTGTAATTTTGAAATATTTGTTAATAAAATTTAGTAATTTTTTACTTAAATAAAATATTAATTCATATTAATTAATATCAATTAAAACATTATAGCTTTATGTCCTTTTGGTCATTAAACAAAAATTTATTGAAAAAACGTTCTTTTTAGTTATCTACAGTGGTGTATAACTTCGTAAATTAAAGTTTTTTTTTTGAACAGATGACTAGAACGGGGCGCGCGACGCGCGCCATTTTTGGTTCTAGTAATCAGTTAAAATTATGATTGTAACTGACAACCAGAGACTGACTTTTTGCTTCTCAATAAGTTACTTTTAACTGATTTAAATTTAGGGAGAATGTACAAAATTAATTTGATTGTTGAAATTATTATTAATAATATACAATAAAATAATATAATTTAAATTTATTCATTTTATTTATTAAATGCTTATTTCAAAACTTAATATATTATTTATTTTAATATTCACTTTTAAATCTTGTATACTTTATAATTAAAGCGGAAAATATGAAAACTGTACATTTCAACAAAAACAAAATAATGTAATTTAAATATTTGTCTTATCAATTAAAACCATGATGATTTTGTCAATTTTGGAATATTTCTTTAAAAACAATATTTTTGACTATATTACTTTCTCGCTAATCTCCTAAATATATTTTAAGCGAATTACAAGACTTAACACGTGAGCATGCCACATAAAATTGTCCGTGATTGAAAACGTCTCGTCTGAGATCTATTCCTATTTTGTCAAATGTTTGTCCTTGTGATTTGTTGATAGTCATTGCAAACGCTATTGTAATTGGAAATTGCCTACGTCCAAACTCAAAAGGGTACCGCTCATCGCTGTACAATGTTATTCGATTAATGAAGACTGTTTGGCCACATTTATCTCCAGTTAAAATCTTACATTTTAATAAATGATTTTTTAATTCTAAAATTAGTAGTCGTGTACCATTACAGAGCCCCTCATTTATAGAAAGATTTCTGATTAACATAATACAGTATTAACTCTCAATCTCAATTCATGTGGTGGTAAATTTGGAGGATTTAATGTTTCCAAATATTCAGGTAGAAAAGCTTCACCAATTTCATTGTTATCGCAGTTTTTAACAGTATTTATACTTGTATATAGTTTTTCTGTTGATATATCTAATAGTTCAATAACTGATTTATTGATGTCATCTACGTCAATATTTCGAGCTGATAATATTGCCATTGTAGTTAACTTATCAAATTGTTTGTTAACAATTACCTCTTTGTAGATGTCTTCTGCAATATTTGTATTTGGAGGAGCTATACAATTTTCAGGTATTTTTAAATCATTTTCATTGTGATTAGCTGTCCCATTTCCAACTTGAATTAAAAATAAAGAAAATTCTTTTTCATGTTGTAAAGCACGCATGTTTTCTGTCAATGAAAATTGGTAAAAATCAGACCACACACTACTACATTTAATGCAAAGATTTACCAATTCGCTTCGAGTAGCATTTTGTTTAACTGTCAGCAGTTGTCAAAAATCTCCTCCAAGTATCATTATTTTACCCCCAAACGGTTTGTCACTGTTCATAATATCTCTAAAATTTCTATCCACTAATTGCAAAGCATGCCTTGGAGCCATTGGTGCTTCATCCCAAAAAAATACGTCTATGCTTTTTAAATATTCTGCTTCTTTTGATTGTGCTTTAATAGTTAAAGATGAATCGCTATAAATTGCAATTAGTAATTTAAAAGTTCTATGAACGGTTTTACCTCCAGGCAACAATGTAGCTGCAATTCCAGTAAAAAGCATCGTTTTTTCTTATTATTATCAACTTTTTTCTATCATCATTATCATCAATTGTTTCTAAAATAATATCAACAATCTCTTTTTGTTCCTCATTAGGTGTCTGATACTGTTAAGTACCAATTGCTTGATGCTGTTCATGAAATATTTCATTCTCAATGTCCACTTCAGTTTCTGTTATTTGTAACATTGATGGAAAATATGTTAGACTTGAATTTTCAGCATTAAGCAACGTATTAATCTGTATATACGCTTTCTTTTGTGCCAGATTTTCAGACATTGTTTTTGAATAATCTTGAGACAAAGCAACTTTGAATTCTTCCCATAATTCTTCAGGTCGCAAAGGTTGACAATGAATCAGGATTCGTACAAACAATTGCCTTAATTGTCTTGGCATCATCCAAACTCCTGCTTCATGCATAGTATTATTCCACTCATCATCATCTTCTATTAATCCCAATGATAAACATGCTGAAACAAACGAGTCTTGCATAATTCCATTAACTGTTCTTAAATCTTCGAAACTTGTTGCTCCTTTTATTGTTGTTAACAGTAATCTCAAATAAAATAATTCAATTTGTGATGGACTTACAGAATACATGCGACCCAAAGTGTTAAAATGTTGTTTGCGTTTCTGCCAAGTGAAAGCATTCGATGCATTTTTTTTGGAATACGTAGTGTAACGGAATTTCAGAGTATGTATAATTTTTAGCTAATGGATCACGTTTATTCAATTTGAAGTATTCTGTAAGTTCTTTGGACCGGTTTAATGCAGACATAACTGAATTCTGATCATTCACATTATCTACCACAATTGTTTGCTGGTTCGGCAAATGAATAGGCAGTCGATAAATTGAATGACTTTTGCCTTGCAAATTATTGCTTAAAATTCGCCCACATGCTTCAGGTGGGCTAACGTAGCGAGTTTCAATGTAAGTTTTAATTTCATCATGTTCAAGAACACCAACTTCTTGGTTATCATTGCTTTCTGTTTCTTGAATCACAACAATCGCTGCATCATGACCTTTTTATATGTATTTGTAGAGATATTTCACAGCTTTAATGCTTGTAACTACTTCAACGTTAATATGGCAATTTAATCATAACAATAGTTCTTGGTTATGTGGTACAACTCGTCGATTATCATATTCAAAACCATCACGACGTTTGTAAGTTGCAGCATTGCGTCGCTTATAATGTGGATATCCGTCCTCATCCATATTTGTTTCTTCATGAAATGGTTTTGGAAAATTTTTCGAGCATTTGCCATTTTTGTCTAAACACCAATCTCCACAAAGACCATGAATCATATTAGCATCAATTATTTCATGCAACCTTTCGTTAACTGCAGGGTCAGGGATTTCAGCTGAAATAAATTTATCAACAATTTCAGGTGTCGTAATTTTAGAATTTGGTTTTAAATTAATCAACATGTGAACGTGTGGCAATCCACGTTTTTGGTACTTTACAACATAAACATAAGCTTGCACTTCACCAAATAATTTTTCTTTAACTACTATATTAATAAATTCTTCTTTTTTCAATTAAAAAACGCGAGCTACTAAATCAGGTCTATCTGAAGCAGTTTGACCATCTAATAAATTTATTCTGTAATTTCTTTCCATTTTGGATTGCACGTCATTGTAACAAACAAATCTGGCTTACCAAATTTCCTTACTATCGACATTGCATCTTGATAATTTTGCAGGGGCGCATGATTATTCCTCAAATTTTAATTTCCTAATGTTCAAAACATCGAAATTCTTATCATCGAAACATCATTTCGCATAATTTTCAGTTTTCGAAATTTTATTCAACATAATTTTTAATTTATTGATTTATTCTTTATCCTATTATTTAAATAGTCGAATTGTTTTTTAATATAATTTTTAATATGTCGAAAATTTTTTTGACATACATTTTGTTTTTCCGAATGATTATTTGTCATAATTATTAATCCTCCGAATTGCCATTTGACATAATTTTCAAACCTTCGAAATATTATATTACATAACTTTCATTTATCGAAATTTTATTTGTCATAATGTTCATTTACTCGAATTGTCAAGTGACATAAAGCGCATTTACTCGAATTCTCATGTGACATAACCTTCAAATCTTCGAAATGTAATATTTAAGAAATTTCATTTATCGAAATTTTATTTGTCATAATGTTCATTACTCGAATTATCAAGTGACACAAAACGCATTTACTCGAATTCTCATGAGACATAACCTTTAAATCTACGAAATGTCATATTTCAGAAATTTTAATTTATAGAAATTTTATTTGTCATAATTTTCATTTATTCGAATAACCATTTAACATAAAATTTATTTGTCCGAAATTCCATTTGACATAATTTTCAAACATCCGAATTACTTTTTAACCTATAATGCAAGTCACAGAAAGTTCATTTGTCCTAAAAATAACAATGAAATTTTCAAATATTTTTATATTTCTATTGTTATTTTCAGGACAAATGAACTTTTTGTGACTTGCATTATAGGTTAAAAGTAATTCGGATGTTTGAAAATTATGTCAAATGGAATTTCGGACAAATAAATTTTATGTTAAATGGTTATTCGAATAAATAAAAATTATGACAAATAAAAATTATGACAAATAAAATTTCTTTAAATTAAAATTTCTGAAATATGACATTTCGTAGATTTAAAGGTTATGTCTCATGAGAATTCGAGTAAATGCGTTTTATGTCACTTGATAATTCGAGTAATGAACATCATGACAAATAAAATTTCGATAAATGAAATTTCTTAAATATGACATTTCGAAGATTTAAAGATTATGTCACATGAGAATTTGAGTAAATGCGCTTTATGTCACTTGATAATTCGAGTAAATGAACATTACGACAAATAAAATTTCGATAAATGAAAGTTATGTAATATAATATTTCGAAGGTTTGAAAATTATGTCAAATGGCAATTCGGAGGATTAATAATTATGACAAATAGTCATTCGGAAAATCAAAATGTAGGACAAAATAATTTTTGACATATTAAAAATTAAATTAAAAAAACAATTCGACTATTTAAATAATAGGATAAAGAATAAATCGATAAATTAAAAATTATGTTGAATGAAATTTCGAAAACTGAAAATTATGCGAAATGATGTTTCGATGATAAGAATTTTGATGTTTTGAACATTAGGAAATTGAAATTTGAGGAATAATCATGCGCCCCAATTTTGCAGCTTTTTTCTTGGCGATCCTGGATAAGAAGAAGGTAAAACAACTACTTTTCCTACGCGACTGCTTGTATGTTCTGCAGTTCTTTCCAAGTGTTGTAAAAGACTTTCATATGTATCAGCTCTTAATTGTTTTTGATTGTTTCTCAAATAATTCATTTTATCTTTTTCTACTTTAACATAGTTATCAACAGCCCATTGTAGAAACAAACGTCGTCCCATCAAAATGTGATTTGTTTCATTGCGAATAGCCATTCTGTATTTTATATAAGCATTTCTAGTTACTCTTCGATTACTACCAGTCATTTTTATATCATCAGACCAACCCTTGGTACCGCAAGGATAAAATAAAGGATAAGTCCATTGTTCAACATTAGCATCCATTGAACTGACATACTGTAATTGTTTTGTTTGTTTGTTTGTTACGTATAGTAACATAGGATTCTGGTATTTCACCATCTGCAGTTGTAGAAAAAATTGCTGCTACTTCATTTACTCTTTGAAAATTGTATCGTCTTCTATCATGACCTTTTTTTAAAGTAAACAGTAATTCTAATTCAGGTTCTGTACCACTGTTTTGTGCTGTCATTAAATCTAATTCCTCTTTCATCATTTGATATGCATTTGCAAAAGAATTACAAGCACTCATTGCATTGTGAATTGATCTTAAGATTTCAGCATTTAACGTATAATTCATATTTAATCGATAATCTATTGCTTCGTTAGTATCAATTATGAAAAGTTGTCCAAAACTTGGCATTTCGTTATTATCAGGATATAAAGATGTATTAATTTGGTAATAAATCTGACCTTGAATTTTAAAACAAAAGGGTCCTGGTCTTCTGTTATTAAACTGTACCAAATTTGCATTAAAAGACGCAAATGAAAATAAAGTATTGTATTTGCGTATGTTGTCATAAAAGTGATACGATAAGGGATGATTACCTTCAAATAATTCTTTTAATATCGTTGGTGGATCAGGTAAAGGTGGTAGAACTACTTTACCATGGCTGCAACAGTCATTAAAAGAATTACCTCTACCCACTTTTTCTGCTTTAGCTTTGCTTTGCAGTGACAGCACAAAACATTCATGGGACCAAGATGGTGTTCTTGAATGTTATTCAACTGATCATTATTGTCACTAAAATTTTTGTTTGTAACTAACGTCAATTCTTGATCAAGATCGTGAACATATCTGAACTTTTTTAAATTACTTTCCTTCTGCGGTGCTTTTCTCTTTCTTTTTCTACTAATTTTATTATTCTCATTACTAACGTGGTCTCCCATAATTTATTTCAGGTTTTTCAAATGTATTTATAATGACTATTTTTTAACGTTATTATAATATACACAAATATAGTAATAAATATTGTAATTATGATCCGTGTATTATTAATTTATAATTTAAAAAAAAATACAATTTGTTCATAAAATTTTTTTTTGATAATTTTTTTCGTCATAATTTTTGGCCAGAATAGTCTCTTTAATTGATTGATATTAATAATTTCTTTGATTAATCTTAATAATTTTGTAATTAATCCTCATAATTTCTATTTTAGTCTTAATAATTTCTATTTGTCTTATTATTTTTATTCTGTCTTATAATTTCTATTTGTCTTATTATTTATATTTTGTCTTATAATTTCTATTTTAGTCTTAATAATTTCTATTTGTCTTATTATTTCTATTTTAGTCTTAAATAATTTATATTTGTCTTATTATTTTTATTCTGTCTTATAATTTCTATTTAGTCTTAATAATTTCTATTTGTTATTTTTATAATAGGGGAGGGTAGGCTACATTGAACCGGGTATTTTATAAAGTCCAAGAACTAATAAAATTTTACTAATTTCGATCAGGTTTTTGTATCAAAATTAAGCTGAAGTACTCCTTTAGTTAATACACACGTTACAAACACAAATTATTATGATTAAATAATTAAATTAAATTTTTTTCTAACAAGTCACACTTTTCTTATTTTGAAGGATGTGTGTCTACATTGAACCACCTCTAATAAAACACTACAATTTACTTCAAAAATAATATTTCCACTTACACATTGTAAAAAATCTTATTTTCCACTCAAAAAAATAGAAAATTGTTATTTAATTGTTATTACTTGTAAATATAGGAGATTAATGTATTTTAATGTCAGGTTAGGTAGGTAAAGTGACAGTTTGAGTTTATCTCGTTCACAATTGTGATGAAAGCATGTCTTCCAGTATTTTTCTTACTAATTAGTAGAGCAGACAATTTTACAACTCTTAAAATTGAAAATTCTTTGCTTTTTCGGGTGGTTCAATGATGCCGCACTCACTGTATTCACATGACATTCACAACAAAAATTGTTTATAATAAATTTGTGTAAGATTTAAAGTTCTTTATCACATCGGAATATTGAAGTTGACACCCTAAGCGAAATAAATCGCAAGTTTACTAATTTTTAAAACTTCTTATTTCAATAAAAAAACGTCATTATAATTCCACCAAATTTTTTGTTTTGTACGTGAAAAACAGTTTTTTTAGTTTTTCTTTGTAAATAATAAACCTACGTGCCCGAAATTTTTGGACATAGTTTGTTTCAGTAAAACTAACTTATATATTAAATATGAAAAAATTTCACTCAGTCATTTCTCAGAAAATTGAAGTGGTTCACTGTTGACGCTGGTTCAATGTAGCCTACTCTCCCCTAAATAAATAAATTATTTTTAGAAATTCAGTTATTTTAAAAAATTTAAATAAAATTCTTCTTAAATATTGAATTATTTTTATAAATATTAAAATTTTCACAGCAATTATAACTTTAAAAAAATTTTTATAAAGTCCTTTGGAAGAATTCATAAACAAAATTTTAAGAAATAATTAAATTAAAAAAAATCGCACAGATCCAAGACTTTCTCATTTTTTTATGAGAATGTAAAAATAGTATTCTTCGGAAATTTTCATTATTGTAAAAATAATATTTTAATTTTTATACCTATTTTTAAAAAGTTAAATTTTAGAATAATTACAGTTAAAGTGAGAAAAAGTGAAATTATTGAAAAAGTAAATAAGTATTTAAATATTTATTTAACTATTAATAAAAATTAGCCTTTTCAAGAAAAGTAATTGAAATTTTTTTTAGTTAAGTTCCCGTAAATAATTTTAAAAAATGAAATTAACTTTCCAATTAATTAGAAATTTTGTCAAATTTCATTAAATTATAATTTATATTTTAAAGAATTTTATTGTTTACTTTCAAAAATTATTTTTAAATATAATTTATAATAATACATATACCTGTCAAATGATCTCAACCTGTCTTGAGATGATAAAACGCACAAAATGTCACAATATAATAAAACCAAATATATCAAACTTGTTTTACAATAGAAATATATGTTATTGTAAATTGTAAATTGATATGATTCAAATAATTATATATATTATTATTTGAAAATATAATGTGGGTATTTTAGTGTAAAAAGAGTGCAACACGTTTCAACATAGTGTAACTGATGTAGTGAAGGAAAAGTGAGATGATTTGTAAGCCAAAAAAAGTAATTTCTAAGTCCGTCACAAAAAGGCGCCACTACCTTTAGTTTTGTCAGTAAAGGTACGGCCACACCTTAAAGGTTAGATAGTGGCGCCTTTTTGTGACGGACTTAAGATTTTTTGTACAGCCAATCACATTTAGTGACTTGAATTTTCACGACCATGTTTTTCTACCAAAAATCTGGAAGTGTGAAAGCGCTTTAATTAGCATATATTACCGGTTTTACACGTGTTTCCATTCTCATTATCGTCCCAAACTTCCTATCAATCACCAAGATTACCAATAAACAAACCAACAATAAAAAATAGAGAAAATAGTTAATGGCTACACCCTGACATCGAATGAGGAATTGGATTGTCTTTAACTCGGAGACAGTTCATCGTAAGTATTTTTTAAAAAAAATTCATAATATACACTCATTCACTAATTTTCTTTTCAATTTTTTTATATCATAATGAGACTCCGCATCTGAAAAGGGCACTTTTACCATTTGAAATCAATGCTAAAAGTGCCCTTTTAAGATCTGGAGCCTTAAATATTGATATAAAAAATTTAATATATAATATAATTATTACAAAAATCTAAATTTTTAATATTTATTCATACATTCATATCATATACACACTATAAATTTTATTTATTTAAGTTTATAGAAAAAGTAAATTCTAATAAATTTATTTTGCCTGCAGGTGTTTTCCATATAACACACACATTCAGTGATTTTCTATTCAATTCAAAAATCATCATTTTTTTATATAATCCTGTTCTAAAAAATTTATTATTCTATTATTATACAATGTTATGATATAAAAATTATTAATAATTTAATAATTAAATAATTAAACTCGAGTAGTCCTTATATACCACATGCATATGAAATAATCGTTGAATCGTACTAGCAATGCGAATTTTAGGAGTAAGGCTAGCTGAAACAATTAAATTTTGTGCATTTTACATGGAGCTTCAATGGTAAAATCGCTTCGACTAAACCCCCCTTAACCCTTTAGCAGTGTAGTCAAAATAAGCTTTTCGTGCCACAAATGTGCAAAAAAAATTTTTTTAATTACTTGATATTATTATATTTTATGTTTTCGGGGTCGCTGAATCCGAATATTTAATCAAAATTTAAAAATTCAAAATGGCGGCTTAAAAATAGCGGCTTAAAAATTTAAAAGTTTCCATATTTGACTAAAAATACTCACTTGGGGGTTTTTGGGGTCGCTGATTTCGAATATTTGGTTCAAATTTAAAAATTCAAAATGTCGGCTATAAAATGGCGGCTTTAAAAATTTAAAAGTTTCCTGATTTGACTAAAAATGTTCACTTGGGGGGTTTTTGGGGTCGCTGATTTTGAATATCTGGTTGAAATTTTAAAATTCAAAATGGCGGCTTCAAAATGGAGACCAAAAAAATTTTAAAGTTTTCGGATTTGGCTAGAAATGAGCATTTGGGGGTTTTTGGAGACACTGAATTAGAATATTGGGTTAAAATTTTATAATTTTAAATGGCGACTTCAAGATGTCAACTAAAAATTTAAAAGTTTACGAATGCGGTTATAAATAGTTATTTTGAGTCTTTTGGAGTTTATATTTTTATATTTTTATATATGTATAATATATTTTACATATATTATATTTTTATATTTGTATATATTTACACAAACTATTTAAAACACCGCTCTTAGTCGAATCCGGAGTCACGAACTATTTTATTTAATTACTATTATTAAATTTTTTAATATAGATCGATTTTAAGTATTTTACAATGTTTTAAAACATCGGACATATTAATTCCTTTGCTTTAAGTTTTAAGAACTAATTTAAAAACTTAAAATTTTTTGGTCGCCAATTTGGAGCCGTCAGTTTGAATTTTAAATTTTTGATTAAATATTTGGATTTAGAGACCACAAAAACTTCCTAATGAGCATTTTCAGCCAAATTCGTAAATTTAAAAAAAATTTTAATCGCCATTTTGAAGCCGACATTTTGAATTTAAAAATTTTAATCAAATATTGGAATTCAGCGACCCCAAAAACCCCCAAGTAAACATTTTTAGTCAAATCCGTAAACTTTTAAATTTTTTTGGTAGCCATTTTGAAGCCGACATTTTGAATTTTAAATTTTTGACTAAATATTTGGATTTAGAGACCTCAAAAACCCCTAAATGAGCATTTTGAGCCAAATTCGTAAACTTAAAAAAATTTTTGGTCGCCATTTTAAAGCCGCCATTTTGAATTTAAAATTTTCAATAACGGATTTGGATTCAGCGACCCCGAAAACCCCCGAGTAGGCATTTTTATCAAGATTCGTTAACTTTTATATAACTTTTTTTTCGATGCCGCTATAGCGGTCATACACAATGGGGCACAAATTATTTTGGCCTCTATAGACGTTAAATACTGTGAAGGGGTTAAGGGTATATTGGACGCACAACCGTACGAAAATTTACAAGTAAAAAGAAGAGAATTTATTGATTACGTCCTAAAAAGAATGGGCACTCGATTGAGAAATTTGAAAAAAAAATGTTAAGGGATTCGGTGGAAACGGAAAATTAACGAACAAAGTAATTGACCAATTAACAATTTACTATGGTATGGCAATTTGAAGAAATCCGAACTCGATAGAAAAAATGAGAAGTGATATTTGGTCGACATTATTTCATAAAATTTCAACGGACGAAAACCCGCAGCACGAAAAGTGTTTACTGACTTGGTGTGAATGTAAGAAGGCAAAAGCAAATGGTTCTTCAGATTCCTTTTAACATCAGCCACCGCTAACAGACTTTGTTTTTTACCAATATACGAAGATTTAAGTTGTGACGAATTACTGCAACATTGTTAAGGAGGTTTCACTCATTGTCAGAACAGTAACAAAAGCTTTAATGCGACAGTCTGTCAATGAGCCCCAAAAGCCTATTCTAGAGGGGAAAAAAAGTTGCAAATACCGTGTAACATTGCTGTTTGTAACTTTAATGATGGATTAAGCAGCATTTTAAAAATTATAGAAGTGATGGGCATGAGTATCGGACCACAATCATATAACTTTTGCCTAGAAGCAGACGCAGCTAGAATTGCACGTGCCAAGAACTCTCTGACATATGCCACAATTTGGAAGGGCAACTTTACGGTCCTAACATTGCAGACAAATGGTAAAAAAATTTTATTATATAAATTTTTTAATTTTTCATGTTCAAAACACGAGTCAAATATTCAAACGCGTTTTTCTCGAAACATGTTTATTCAAAACTGCAAGCAGTGTAACTCAAACAATTTTTAATTTTTTTACTTTGAATTTTTATCACTTCATTAAAACAAAACATTCCGCACAGAAATACGTAGCCGATTACCGATAAGCTAAAATTTCGATTTTTTAGACACATTTAAATAACCATTTTTTGCTCAAAACACTAACTTTTTTAAAAATGTTTGTCATTTTCACAAAAATTAATATTTTAAAAATCCCCTACGTATTTCTGTAGATATTCTAATGTGAATTAAGAAAAAAAAATTTTTTTGGTCCAGATTAATATTTACGCCTTGGGTACTGGTTGCAGTGGAGCCATGTTTTTAAAGACCGGATAACTGAAGTTGCCATTACGCCGCCATTTTGTATTTTTTTCAATAAAAATTTTTTTTTCTACACTTTAAAAGCTGCCTAACAATATCCTCAAAAAGAATTATTCTCATACTCTTTTTTATAGCAAAAAAAACCTCAAAAAGAACGCTGTTTATTGCCCACGAAGTAGTATAAGGAGACCCCACTGCTGTCTAATGTCAAAAATCTTGAAGCTGGTTTCCCCGTTCCCCTAAATATTGTGGGAATAAACTAGACGAAAAGGATCCAACAGGGTTTTCCTAACTATCCCAATGATGCACAGAATTTCTCTTCAGAAGACTTCAGAGAATAGTGCTAAATTATTTATTTCATCATTTTTTTAAATTAACTTTTTTTTGTAATACCCCAAAAAAACCCCATAAATTTCAAAATTACAAAAAAATCGTTAAAAAATATTTTTTATAAAACTATTTCAATTTTTTTATATTTTTTCCTAAATTTTATTAAGATTATATAGAATCTAAAAATGGGTAAACATGTTAATTAAAATTAAAATACACCTTACACTAAACAAGCATAAATAAATGCTAAGGATTAACATATATATATATATATATTACTCATCAATTTGTTATTACAAAATAATAGAGAAAATCCATAAAAAAATAGTTCTTTTAAAAAATTTAGTATTTAAAAAATTACTAAATTATCGTCTCGATAAAAAGAATATGAAAAGAAATCATTTAAGGAAATGTAGCGACCGTCTTGGGAATTCGTCAATTTTGCAAAATTAGTCACCTACACAAAGACTCTTTAAAGTACTTATAAAAAAATTACTAACAAAGGAGAATACATATACACAATTGCAAAATCCAATAGAGAACAACGAACTCTATCACGCCATTTATTAAGGAACTTGCAAGCTTGCAAAAAGCTTCCTTAGTAACAATAAAGTATTGGCAGGCCGTGTGCATAAGTTTCTCCCACCTTTAATATTACAGGTGGAGCAATCGAGGAGTCTTAATAATCATTTCCCGCAAGACGGACGTTTGATTGAGTTTTATTGAGTATTTCCCGCAGAGCGGACGTTTACTTTATCCTTATTTTTTCTTTTCCCGCAAAAGGCGGAAGTAGATTATTTTACTTATCCCAAAAAACAAGGGTTGAAATTCAAATATTACAATAAGTGTTTTCCGAATAAAAGATAGATTTATAGAAATCTGATATTGTTATTTAACAAGAATATTAATTTAAAAAGGAATCAAATAAAAGAATATATCAAAATATACAAAAAAAACAAGTAAAGAAGTAAAACATAAAAAAGTGAATATTTAAAAGAGTGAGTTGAAATAATAGAAAAAAGAAAGTAAAATTTATTTAGTTCTAAACTATAGTGTTTTTCTGAGTGATTTAATTTAAATCTCAAAGTGAAGTTCAGTGAATGTTATAATGTATGAGAAAACGAATACAAGATATTGAAATTCAAGCCTTGTATTTGAGATCAAAGACCTTTTACTCTCAGTCTCTTTAAATTCTGGAATTTATTCAGAAAATAAGATAAATGTTTAAATACGGTGATCCCGAATTTTAAGCATTACAAATATAATTTTTTTAAATATTGTCTCAGATTTAGACCAATCAGAGAGTACAAATTTAATTAGAAGAAAACGAAATTACGTTTTTATAAAAAGTAAAAAGTATAAAATATCGATAAGAGCATAATTGAAATTAAAAACGGGATATCATCCACAAGTGTCAATATTACCCTATATAATAAAAAAGGGAGAAAAAGATTTTTCTCGTACTAAAAATAAATTAATTTATTGTAAATTACGATTTACAATTGGTGAGTAAACTATATAATAATTCCACATTTATAAATTTTCATGACACGAACTCACACACACACAAGGTGAAATTAATGTTGATATAGTAATTTTCTTAGTTTAATAAAAGTGTTCATGTTACGAAAGTTAAAGAATTTACATCGTTTATTGTATTCTTAAAGGGGGCAATTTTAATAATCCTTAATACTGAATATATACATATATACATTATTTTCAAGGGATAATTTTATTGTAACTATTACTGTATTTTTCTTGCTATTGCTACTTTATTCTTATGTTTTAAATAAAATAACCTAGATTATGTCATTAATATTTTAGAGTAATTATCACAGGTCAACAAAAAAAGACTAACATTTTTTTTATGAGATGTAGGAATGGTTTCCGATGTATTTTTGGACGCTGAACACGATCCCGACTTCCAAAATTGCCCATCACGTCAGGATTTTGAGAAAAGTGGGGGTAAAGACCCCAAAAACGCTTTTTTGAGGATTTTCAACATTTTTTTTTCTCTTTAACTTGACGTGCTAGAGACTTCCACAAGGTCTTAAATTAAAGCTTGTAATGTGCACTACAAGACCCATATCCATAAAATAAAAAAAATTAGATTTTTTTTAAAAAATGGGGTTGAAGACACTAAAAAATGTGTGTTTTTGGATTGCTTTAATAGACTTCTTGCAATTGCTTGGATTCGATTGAAAATGGTTACTTAGGGTTTTTGGGGTCGCTGATTACAAATCCGATATTAGTTTTCAAACATTCAAAATGGCGAATTCGTAATCAGCGATCCCAAAAACCCTAAAGTAACAAACTTTTAAGCGAATCCAAGAAATTCTTAATTTTTATATCTGCCATCTTGGTTCCGACATTTTAAATTTTTAAAAACTAATTTTGGATTCGTAATCTACGACTCCAAAAACCCCGAGTAACAAATTTTAAGCGAATCCAAGCAATAGCATGAAGTCTATTAAAGCAATCGAAAAACCCACCTTTTTGGTGCCTTCAACCCCATTTTTTAAAAAAACTTCTAATTTTTTTTTATTTTATTGATATCGGTCTTCTAGTGCACATTACAAGCTTTAATTTAAGACCTTGTGGAAGTTTCTAGCACGTCAGGTTAAAGAGAAAAAAAATGTTGAAAATCCTCAAAAAAGCGTTTTTGGGGTCTTTACCCCCACTTTTCTCAAAATCCTGACGTGATGGGCAATTTTGGAAGTCGGGATCGTGTTCAGCGTCCAAAAATACATCGGAAACCATTCCGATATCTCATAAAAAAAAAGTTAGTCTTTTTTTGTTGACCTGTGTTATTTGTGTCTTACAACCTATTTCCACCCATCTTTTAATATTCTTTCATAAACCTTAAATACCGTCTAATCGGAGACGTTGAACTGATAACGTACTTAAAGGGGGGATCCTAAATTTTCATTAACAGTATTTTTTCGAAATAAACTTAACATTCATTTCTTACTATTAAATACTGGAGTGTTTTATTGATTTAAAACTATTAAAAAATTCTTTTTAATACAGTTAAGTCTGAATTCGATTAAAATATAAAATCTTTCTAATAAATAATAATTAAATTATAAACAATCGAATTCAAACACAACATTAATGGTGGCAGCAGTGGGATTTTCCTTTTATATTTTGTTGATAGAATAGAAATTTACAAAGGTTGGAAATAGTCTTCAAAAAAAAATAATTTTTTTTACACTTATACAAATCACACAAAACGCAAATACATATTGAATTGAATGACGATTAATTAGGATGATGACTCAAAGTTAAAAAAAAATATAATAAAAAAATGTGTTTATAAACCTATACATAAAGGATTAAGGTTTCAAGATTTTGTTAATAAAAATATTTTTCCAAAAAAGTTTAATGTAACAATTAAAATATTTAAATGAAAAATAAAGAATTGTAAAATTATAATTCTAAATAAATTTTACTTTATATTCATTTTAACGAATAATATATTTAAATCAAATAAAATAAAAAAGAAGAATAAGACGACGTAAGCATGCTATAGAAGACATTTGATACTTTACTGAAACTATTTTATTTTACAAATTTTCTTTATGTTAATCTCGTTATTTTTTAAAATAATAATTAATTCAAATAAAAAAATTTACTTGGTTTATAAACATTAATATAAAAGATTTATTAAAAAAAAAGATTGTTAAAAATGGGATTTTTTTAAAATAATAAATATTCAAGTTTAGAAAAAAAACTTTCAATTAATTACTTTTTATTTGATTACAAAAAATCAATTTACTAAATATTGATAAATAATTATTATTTACCATAAATTGAGATATGTGCATCTTTAACTAACAAGTGACAGACACTTAAATAATATATAAAACATTTCCAAGGTTGAGGAAGAGTGCTGACGCTTCAAACTGGGTAGTTTATGTTTGAATGGTATTAAAGAAAAATGAAATCAGTATATGAAGTACTGTTACGAGAAGGCCACATACAAAGATGGAAATCGGAGGGATATAATTGTGAAATAAAGGATCAAGAAAATATTTCTAGACATCAATGGCACAGAAACCTATACGAAGATAATTTTAACATTATACAAGATGGGCATAGGATAGAAGAAAGTGATTATCTCGGAGATTTTAATTATTTTGATGATGAAATAGATGATTTTGATGAGATTCGGTACAACCATAAAAATGCGAAAAACCAAAGTAATATATATGAACAAGATGCGCCAAATAAATATGAACAACTATGTGACCAACCTCAACAAGGAAAGAACCGACGACAAAGGCAACGATTTAATAGAAGGTCCAATAACAACGACGAATTCAACAACCAAAATGGGACCATGAATTCCAAAGATCAATAGCAAAGTATGGATGTCACATCTCAGGATTATAAAAAAAAAAATTTTTATAACGCTGATGAAAATTTTCAAGAGTATAACATTCAGAACAGAAATTTACAGCACAGATTTATTGACGACGAAGAAAGCATTTATCTCAGAGACGAACGTGAAAGATACAATGGTTTACAGGATGATTACGTAAAAAAAAGAATATGGAGATTATATTTGCACTAATTACGATGAATCGTATATGAACTGTAAGGAACCATATTTTGAAAATGACAATTTCGAAACAAACGACTTTCAAGAAAACAGACTTAAATTTGAAAGGGAACGCGATTATGATTTCGTAATACCACCTATTATATTTAGGGATTTACTCACAAATATAAACCTCGTAAAGGATAAAGAACTATTGTATCACAACACCTTAACTTCTGTAAATGAACCACCACATGTTACCAAAAATGATGAATCCAGCTACAAGAAAATTATTTATAATAAAGTAAATAAAAAGGAAACTGTACAAAATCCTGATGCGGAAAAAACTCACGTGTTTTTTGTTTTTTGTTTTTTTTTTTTTTTTTTTTTTTTTGCACGTGTTTTTTCAAATCCATTCTCGAAAAGCCTAATGGCTCAAAATATGACTTATGCAACTCATTTATCGGAATCACGGTGATCATAGTTTTTTGAAAGAAAGAACAAGGATTTTTAAGAGTCGTAGAGATTTTATGGTGAAAGAGCTAAATTCTGCCCCGGGAAAAAATGAAATAAAAAAAAAATAAAAAATTTAAATTTTTTTATTATTTTTTATTTTCTGATTAAGAAAGAAAATCAATTAAAAAAATATGCCTGTCCTATTAACGAAATTTTACAACAAGACAATGGTATTTCAGAATCTAAAATTAACCGTGGATTAAATAAGATAAAATCAGACCAGAGAAACAACAAAAAAATTATTGAGAAGAGTGAAGAATTTTTAGATAATAAACACACTAATCATCAGAATATGACGGTCATAGATAATTTATTTTCAATAATACATGTGAATTCCGACAGTCTTATTATAGAACTAAGAAAAGGAAAACCCCCGGGTAAAATCAAATCATTAGTTGAAGAACAATCAGATATGGAAACTGAAGAAAGAAGAAAAGAAGAAGAATTAGGTGGTCAAAGGTTAAATGAAGACGTTATCATTTTAGCAGATACATATGCTGAGGAAGAAGAATTTCCCATAAATAAGACTTTTTCATCTTACAAAAGTGTTAATCAAGAAAGTTTAGAAATGATTGAAAGAAATAGTAAATTATCAGAAAAATATCAAAAATATTTTTTGGATAAATTTTTACTCGAATCAAATGAGAAAAACAACATAAAAAATGAAGAAATATACAAATTCGAAAGGAAAACAAATACTATAAACATAGAGAAGAAAAAGAAGACAATGACACTGAACACTCTTACTCAGCAAAATTTTAGCACAACAAAACTATTGCCATTCACACAGAAGAACATTCTGGTGAACCTGAATTCAGAAATAGATGACAGAGGAAGAAAATTGATTATTTTAGTGAAAGCAATTATTGAGGAAAAAGAAATTCATCTGGTCCACGACAAAGGGATGAATCTTTGTAGAAATATAAAGCACAAATTAAATGTGCATTATTTTGAAAAATGTGAAATATTACGAAGCAAAACACCAAAAATACTAGAAACAAAACTTAGCTTTAACAGGTTAGGTATCGGTTAAGCATAAGAAAGCTTCAATTTTTTTTTATTTTGCGTTAAATCTCATAAACGAACTATATAATAATCGTTTAATTTAAAATAAAGAGTACTTATAAAAAACGTAATAGTAAACATAGAACAAAAAAAGCTTCATTAAATGGGATATAGAATTTAAATGGGTTTTTCTCAATGATACAAGAGATGCATTTGGAGTTATTAAGTGACGCACATAGTAAAAGAAAATAAATACATAGATATAAATACAAAATATGCTTTATAAACGTTTACTAATAACAGAAGTAAAAGGTTATTTTTTTGTGTAAAATTTTTATAGATTTTACATGTGAGTGTTATTGGGGTAAATTTTAGTAAATATCTTTTGTCCCGAAATAATCTCTGCATAAAAAATTAACAACATAAATTAAATTACTTGTAAATATTCAGTTTGATGCTCTAAATAGACAGAAACTTCATTTAACACAACATTAATGTTTTAAAATAAGGGTAAAACTAGATTCCAAGTTTTAGTAATATTGGCAAACAAGTCAAATTATAACTTAACTATAACACTTGTCCTTTTCAAGTAATTTTCGTTGAGGATTTTATATTATTCACAACCGACTGTATTAAATTTCTTAATTGAATATATTTAATGAAATTATTAAAATAAAAAGTCTTACATACAACTTTTTTTTACAAGGAAATATCGAATACTATTATTTTATTGAAATAACCATCAAAATTTCAAGCTGAATTACTAATAAAACAAATGACATTTTAGCTCTAATCAGATTATGCTTTCGACTAACTTGTAAAATATTTGCAAATAATATTTTTAAGAGCATTCTCTAATGCAACACAGCACTAAAACAAATAAGCCTAAAAGTTAAAAAACACTAAACATATGTCACTAACATTAAACTACAGTCAGGTCCCCATACTGTTAGATTCCAAACTGTTATGTCCTCAGTAGTGTTATGTTTTTGCATAACCTCCAAATTCAGAAGTGTTAGGTGACGTCATGTTACGTCACCAATTTTCAGGGCCGTATTCTTAATATCGAAATATGATGCAAAAGCAAATTCTGAAAAACATTTTACACAGTTCTTTCACATTAAGAAAACAATTTAATTCTTCCTCTTTTTATTAAAAAAAAGAAGAATATTAAATTATTATAAATATTAAATTTCTTATTAAAAAACATTTAAAAAGAAGCACAAAGTTCGCATTTTTTTATAAATCTTAGTACATTTCATAAACAAAATCAAGATAAACTATGGTTAAATATAAACATTTTTTTAAAGTCCTAATTAAACAAAATTTTTCTCGCTACGATGTTTTGTAATAATTTAATAAACATCAAATTTGAGGACTATTTTGAATACGTTTCCTTTGTCAGAAGTATTACAAAATTTAAAAGAAAATAGTACGTAATTTACAAACTACGTGTGAAAACAAGAATGTTCATTATAAAAACGCCCAATTTGATCAATTTCACAGGCACACAAAAAAATAAAAAAGTCAAAACCCAGAGGTTACACCCCCCTTTCCCCATGTTTTTGGGGTCGCTGAAACCGAATATGACCATGAAAAATTTTTTTCATCGGCCATTTTTCCGCTACCACCCCCTTACACCTGCTCCCGGGGGTTGGAATTTCAGTTTTAAAAAAAGTGGAGTAGGGTGTCTATTCCTATGTTTTTTGGGTCGCTAAAACCAAAAAAGACTACCAAAAACAAATTCTTCCCTCCATTAACCCCCTACAACCCCCTTAACACCCGAAAGGTGGGTGGTTGAAATTCGAATTTTCACGAAAAGTCAATTACGATGTCTAAACCTACGTTTTTTGGGTCGCTGAAACCAAAAAAGATTCCCTAAATCAAATCCTATCCACCCCGATCCCCTACAACCCCCTGTAATAATTTTTTTCAAATAAAACGAACCGATTTTTGGGAGATTGAAAATTAAATATTAATTATCAAAAATTATTGCAGGGGGTTGTAGGATGTTGAGGGTGGAAAGGATTTGATTTTGGTAGTCTTTTTTGGTTTCGGCGACCCAAAAAACGTAGGTTTAGACACCGTAATCGACTTTTCGTGAAAATTCTAATTTCGACCCCCCACCTTTCGGGTGTTAAGGGGGTTGTAGGGGATTAAGGGAGGGAAGAATTTGTTTTTGGTAGTCTTTTTTGGTTTTAGCGACCCAAAAAACATAGGAATAGACACCCAACTCCACTTTTTTTTAAACTGAAATTCCAACCCCCGGGAGCAGGTGTAAGGGGGTGGTAGCGGGAAAATGGCCGATGAAAAAAAATTTTCATGGTCTTATTCGGTTTCAGCGACCCCAAAAACATGGGGATAGGGGGGTGTGACCTCTGGGTTTTGACTTTTTTATTTTTTTGTGTGCCTGTGTTTTTAACCGAGTTATAAGCATTAAAAAAAATTTTTACGTAAAAAAACGTCATGACTCAAAAAACTGTATTCTTTAACTGTATTCTGTATTGTAAAAATTTGAAAAAAATCAAGGAAAAATATCAAGAGTACCTAAAATCAAGTTTATTATGAAAATACAAAAAATATACATTCTAATGTTGCATAATAAAATTTTTCTTTTTGTAAACAACTTTATAAAATTACTACAACGAGTTATACTTTTCCTACAAAATGAATGATTCTTTTAAATGCAGAAAACAAACATTGTATACAAAGTATTTTTGAGTTGAACACAACTCATATTAAAATGAAATTTAAATATTGCGAAGTTACGTTATTAAGTTTGTTAAAAGAAAAATTTTTCATATGTATTCTTCGTTTAAAATTAATGGAGAATAGATAACCAAAATTATCCAAATCTGAAACATTGTAAACCAAAGGAAATAAAAGCAAACATTTCTTTTAATCATTTTCTAAAATAGAGTAAGAAGAAACAAATCATTAAAAAAGTATGCCTTTATTTAAAAGAATTATTTCAAATGTTATCAGAAAACAACGAAAATACTTTAAATTGTAAAAAAGGCTGTCAAGGGACGACAGCGCATAAAAAGAGGGGTATAAGGTAGAAAATCAAAACTTTCAATTTGTTTCAAAAATACGATATAAAAATTATATACATTTTGCTATCATTATTTTTTTTGCTCCGTTAAAACTCTTGTTACACGGCTACAAAATAATATTAGAAAAACAATGTTTAAAACTAACATTATTGCTTAAACATTCTACAGCATTTAAAATTATACAAAGTGGTGGTTAATACACGAATTATTAACCTAAGCGATTAGTTTGGTTTTTTTATAATATTACTCAAAATTTTAAGAGTATAATTTCCATAAATAAAACATGCTTTTTGTTAAAATCTTGCTATAGACAGAATTTCAAATCCATAGGCAGTATTGTAACAAATAATTCATTAAAAATAGGGCAAATTTCGGATTGTACAGATCATAGAAATTTGTAAAAAAAATAATAACGATAAATTAATTAACAGAATTTTGTAATCGACGTAACACTTTATTATAAAGCACAACATTTTAGAATTTTCTTGTCGATAAATAATAATTGGTAATTATTAACGAAATTATGAAAAATTATAATTCCTCGAACAAAATGTTAAGTAAATTCAAATTTCAATTTAGAGCTAAAATTTTATATCAATATTTTGGGAAAAATGATATTTTTATGCATTCTTCAATTAAAACTAATAAAAATTATGGGCATTTACACCGAAAATATAAATAATGCCTCCTTTTTGAAACAATATACATCTACGAATCTAAGGTAATAATTCAATTAAATGCTGTCAATCATGAAAAAAAAGAAAAAGCGACTAAATGATGAAAGTAAATTGGAACAAATATCCAGCTTGCTAAAATCGAATAAATATTGATAAACGATTAAAGTGTCATGATGTTCCCAGTAAATTAATTAAATAATAAGTTTTTTTTAAGAAAATTTATTCATTTTACCAAGCTAGATTTTAAAATTAAAAAAAAGCATCCTGACAGATTCCACTATTAATGTATTATCATCATAATAAGTCGCAATTTTTGTTTGTTTTGTAAAAGCTATGGTCCATTAAATGCATTAAATACATATTATGTCATACAAGTTGAGACCAAATAAAATCCAACATGGTAAAAATATAATAAACATATATAAGCTATAAATATAATTTATATTTTCAGTTAATTAACCAAAGAAGGTTTAGTTAAAATATATGGGCGAATCTCTGGAACTTTTAACCTTTATGTCTCTCACATTATTTTCACTTAAACAGCCTAAATATAAAAACTAATGATTTTTAAATATTTACATGTTTAAAAAAAAATAAGGATTACGATTTAACCATTGATATAAATTATTTTGTTTATTTTTTCTATGTTTTTCTTTATTAAAGTTCACAATACTGTTACAAACGAGAATTTATTGTTTTAAATATTGAGCTTTTGAGATGGCTCTAAATTCTTATTTGGAGAGGCTCCAAGCTGCCAAGGTCTGAAGGACCTTGTTTAATTTGCGGGACCGTTATCCTACTTTTAAAAGTTGCTTTTCTGATTCGTTAAATGCACTATATTTGAAATTATTTTGAATTTTAGGTTTAGTTAGGTAAGTAAAGAAATTGATTTTATGAATACATGATTTATTTTTAAATAACAAAATACCTTTTGAATACAGGATGGTTATAGTGTGTTACAAATAGAAAGTGTGTGTGTATTAGAATATGTGATTGAAACGATACTTATTTACTTACAAATTACCGGCGGAGCTATTTCTCCTTCGAATCACAAAACATCCGTCGGGCGAAAATTCTTTTGCTTTTGTTTTTAGTGAAAATCGCGACGTCTGATTCGCGCAATTTTCTTTTGTTTGCGAGATTGCACCTGTGGTGAGTGGACGCGGGCAATATCTATGCAACCGGCCGTCTCACACAACTGTGTAAAACTCACTGCGGATCTACTTTTTACCGAATTAGTCTGGGCAATATCTATGCAACCGATAATTCGATAATTGTTTTTGATCGCGCCCGTGGGCCACCGATATTTAAGACGGACGCGGGCAATATCTATGCAACCGGCCGGTTATAAATAACAAGATTCTAGAATTATTAATTATAGTAATAATTCCAAAATCTCTCCAAAATCAGCCCGCACTGGACTCCACCGGCTCAGAGAATTTGAAAATTTTAACGTCTGCCCTAATTCATGCAAATCGGGTTCCGGGTCGCGGACGGGCCTTTTTCGCGAAATTTCTCTGTCCCAAAACACTTGCTAGGTTAGACCCAGGAGAGGTGTCTTCGAGAAGAAGCGAGAATTCGTACTGCGTTAATTGAAATTTCGCGACAAGCCTCCAACCCTTACCTTTAGTGCAAAGTGGGGAAAGATTTTAGAAGTAGGAGTAAGTCATGGGCCCATTGGTCTATGCATTTTTGCTGACGTTGTGGATCTCACGGTAGGTCCGTGAGAACGGAAACAGTCTGTTAACATGATACTTTTTTTTTCTTTTTATTATTTAAATTCTAAGTTATGTCAAATAATATTTTAAAAAAGTATCATGTTAACAGACTGTTTCCGTTCTCACGGACCTACAGTGAGATCTACAACGTCAGCAAAAATGCATAGACCAATGGGCCCATGACTTACTCCTACTTCTAAAATCTTTTCCCACTTTCCACTAAAGGTAATGGTTAGAGGCTTGTCGCGAAATTTCAATCATCGCAGTACGAATTCTCGCTTCTTCTCGAAGACACCTCTCCTGGGTCTAACCTAGCAAGTGTTTTGGGACAGAGAAATTTCGCGAAAAGGCCCGTCCGCGACCCGGAACCCGGATTTCATAATTTAGTGCAGACGTTAAAATTTTTAAATTCTCTGAGCCGGTGGAGTCCAGTGCGGGCTGATTTTGGAGAGAATTTGGAATTATTAATATAATTAATAATTCTAGAATCTTGTTATTTATAATCGGCCGGTTGCATAGATATTGCCCGCGTCCGTGTCAAATATCAGTGACCCACGAGCGCGATCAAAACTAATTATCGAATTATCGGTTGCATAGATATTGCCCGGACTAATTCGGTAAAAAGTAGATCCGCAGGGAGTTTTACACAGTTGTGTGAGACGGCCGGTTGCATAGATATTGCCCGCGACAACTCACCACAGGTGCAATCTCGCAAACAAAAGAAAATTGCGCGAATAAGACGTCGCGATTTTCAGTAAAAACAAAAGCAAAAGTGTTACATCCCGAGCAGAAGGCGAGGTTTTAAGGTTAGGTTAAAGAATTTTGGAGAAATGGTAGGCTGATTATGGTCAAGTTGGTAAAGCTTGACCTTTATTTTTAAGTAGGATCGTTTGTACTTATCAAAACTACGGGTTTCGAGTTACAACAACAATAAATATTCCCTTTTATTAATGTTTATTAAATATTCAAGTAATGTTTACAAATAGTTACATAAATGTTACTTACTTTTAATTACAGGTTTATTCGTAGGTTTCAATAATAGCGCAGGTCGTTATAAGTTTGGGTTTCAACAGTTGTTTCAATTGAATGAAACTAAGAAAGTTTGTTATGTTACACTTATGTAACTTCTACAACTTTAGAACTTTTGCAATTGTTCAAGAGTTAGTACCGCTTCTAAGCGTTACTTATCGTCACTTGCACCTATTATGGAAAGAAACTTGTTTCTAAGTGTGAGAAAAGCAACTTGCACAATAATCGACTACAATTCTAAACCGCAATTGCCGATTAAAGAAAGAATTGGTAAAAACTATAATTAATGAACTTGACATGCAAAATACGACAGTTAATACTTTAAAATTACTGATTCTAATTGTCAATTTGCTTTTCTTGCACCTTTTACGGAAAGAAACTTGTTTCTAAGTGAAAAACAAAATAGACTTGCACAATAATCGAGTACAATTCTAAACCGCAATTGCCGATTAAAGAAAGAATACAATAAGATCGAGTAAAACTGAAGGGTCGCTTTACAATGATTATGGGTCTATAAAACCGCACTGGAACTTTTGACAATTTTCTATAAAGAAGCTCTGGTTTATATACCTTAAAATGCTAAAAGTGGGAGAATTTGTTAACTATTAAAGGTGTGAAGGATTGTTAACTCTTTGATTTGACTCATTATGAGTCTAATCAGTTTGTTTTGATAACTTTTTGACAGCTGACCTAATTATTTTATCATATATATGGATAAGTGAAGCTCTGGTTACAATCAGCAAATCGCCGCACCTAGATTGCGAAAAGAGGTCATAGCGGACGAGCCTGAGCTTACATGATTCATGCGTTGATAAGACGCATGGCTTAAGATTTTGATTAATTTCTATCTCTTATTTGAATATTATGCTAATAAGTATGAAAATTTCTATCTTATATTATGAATTTTTAAGTCTTTTATCGCAAACATTATATGTTTTAATAACGATAAAGACATTTTTTCGACTTTTCGTTACATTACAGATACATCAAACATATCCTATACAATTTTATCAAAGTTTAAATGTATCTGGGATGTAACAAAAAGAATTTTCGCCCGACGGATGTTTTGTGATTCGAAGGAGGAATAGCTCCGCCGGTAGTTTGTAAGTAAATAAGTATCGTTTCAATCACATATTCTAACACACACACACTTTCTATTTGTAACACACTATAACCATCCTGTATTCAAAAGTTATTTTGTTATTTAAAAATAAATCATGTATTCATAAAATCAATTTCTTTACTTACCTAACAAAACCTAAAATTCAAAATCATTTCAAAAATAGTGCATTTAACGAATCAGAAAAGCAACTTTTAAAAGTAGGATAACGGTCCCGCAAATTAAACAAGGTCCTTCAGACCTTGGCAGCTTGGAGCCTCTCCAAATAAGAATTTAGAGCCATCTCAAAAGCTCAATATTTAAAACAATAAATTCTCGTTTGTAACAAGCTGATGGTGGCAGCGGTGGGATTTTCCCACGCGTTACGCCCTGCTTCGTTACCTGGTAACATTTGTTACCAGTGGCACCATTTTCAATTTTTTCAAAATTTAACATTTTAACAAAAAATCGCTAAATCAAGGGTCTCTGTTTCCTCTCTTATATCTTGCCTTTCTTTCCTTTATTAAAACAGTAACAGCAAAACAAAACTACTAAATATAGTTTTCTAAGCTATATTTAATTCAAATTTTATAATTCATTAAACACAAGAATAATAAATATAAAATATATAAAGGATCACTGTCTTAGAGAAACTACGAATTTGGCGCTCCAACCGAAAGGTTGTTGATGATGTTCTATGTTTTCGATTTTGGCTCTCCAACTGAAAAGTTGTTGATGACGACTTAATCAATTAAGACATTGACTTTTAGTATTTTATCTATTTTATTACTCCTAATTCCGATCAGAAAATTAAGGCTTCTTGCTTTAAACGAAATTGGAAATTTGGCTCTCCGACTAGTCGTTGATGATGAATTAATTCTAACTAGAACTAATTTTTGCGCGCGACGCGCGCCTATTTTGTGATTTTTAACTTTAACTACTATTATGAATGAAATAGCTTATAGGTACCATCTATTACAACCATTGTGATGATTAAATATTTTTAAATAACCGAATTTTCTTTACCTGTTTCTTATTTTATATTTCAATATTTAATAAAATATAATACCTGACAATTTCAAAAAGTCTGTTCTTAGTATTAACTTTAATTATTATATATGAGGAATTCCACATGAGATTTACCTATGACCTAAAAAATTCGGATAAACATATTTTTTCTTAATAATTTATAAAAAAACTTGAAATACGTATTTTTTATTTTTGACTAATTGAAATATAAATATGAAAGAACAAAATTTTTTGATGGAGAGAAACTAAAGTTAACTAATTTTAACTAATATTGTTTAGCTAAATTATTTTATGATTTACTATTTAATCTGGAGGTCATATTATCATTAAACGCATCGGTTAACTCTAGGACTTTTTGGAAAATCTCAATATTGTAAAGTGTAAATAAATTTTAAAAAAATTCAAAAAAATCGTGCCCAAAGTTAAAAAAAACTAAAACTTTCATTCTTTAAAAAGGTTTTTCTAAACTCAATATAAAAAATAATAATAATAATATAATACTTTTCTTATAATTACTCGTTTTATAGAAGGATTTTAAATTAGAAGCATTATTCTGCAACTTTTTGCATAATTTTTTATTTTGAAATATCGAATTGTAAATAATAATTGAATACATTCTTAAATGTAATGAAACTGTAAAAAAAAAACATAATAAAAATAATATTTTCGTAAACTTAACATATTTTTATATGCAATATAATATGTTGCATGAATTATGTCTTTTAAATAAAATTATCACATAATTCCAGTCTCCAAGTGAAGGGTGAGGATCTTAAAATGGCACATGTTTATTGAAAATGTGTAATTTAAGGGGTTTATCCACATTAGACGCGCTAAAAAGGCTATTTTTGTAATTTTTTCAGGTTTAAATTGTAAATATTAACGTGTGAGGTAATACACATAAATAAATACACTCTCGAAATGTAAGAAAAAAACAGATTTAATTTTTTTCAAATATATATATTTTTTAAAATTATTATTGAAGAATATTTTAGAAAAGTGCTCCATTGTTGAAATTTTTGGCATGGATGGTCTAAAATAAAAAATCAAAACAGTATTAGATTCAGGATGTTATTAGATATGTATATATATATATTATACATTATATTAGATTTATAGCTACAGCGCATATCAAGAAATTAAAAAAACTTTGATTTTAAATATATTTTTAGGACCCAAAACAGTGTAAAAAATAAAAAAATTTTAATATGATTTTCGAAAAATGTACACTATTTTTTAATTTTGCAAAAAACAAAAATCGTATGATATGCACTATAGCTATTAACATACTGAATCTAATATCGTTTGGATATTTTGTTTCAGACCATCCACGTCAAAAATTTCATCAACAGCGCACACCCACTTCTTTTTTGAAAATATTTTTCATTAATTATTTTAAATAAAAAAAACAATATTTAAAAAAAATTTCTTGCACTTCGAGACTGTATTTATTTATGTGTAAAACTTCACATGCCAATATTTATTTAGAATTTAAACCTAAAAAAAAATTTCAAAAATAGACTTCTTTTAGCGCGTCTAGAGTGGGTAGACCCCTTAATACACAAACATTTAGAATTTTAGTCGAAATTTATAACTTTATATGTTTGCCATTTTAAAATGTATATCCTAAATTAAATTAATAATCTATCTTTTAATAATACTGTTATTAAGTACAAATGTTTATAATAATTATAATTATAACCCAAAAATGAAAATAATCAAATAAAGCGAAAAAAATAAGTTTCTTTTATGCAAATCAACAATTATAAATAAAAAGAAAGTTACTGAATTAATATAAGCCAAAATAAGTGAAACCAACCACTTGAAAAACTTTGATTTCCAATTTTCAAGTAATCTATGATTTTTCGTAGATATATAAGTACATTTTTCCCTCTACAATATTTTTCAAAAAAAAAAATAATTTTTGAAGTAATCAGGTGTTGAATTTTTGGGTCATTTTATTTTCATTTTCTGATTACTCTAAAATGAATAAAGATAATTAAGTGAATTTTTTTTAAATTAAAGCTTAGAGTGAAGAATGTTCTGAATTTTTTTGATAAATTAAATTTCCATGTATTGATACGCAAAACTATAAGGATTAGTTTAAAAAAAGAAAACTGAGTAACCTCCAATATTAAAGAAATTGTGTAAATTTTTCTGACAAAATGTTCCTGTAAACAGATAAAATTGCAAATGAATAAAAGAGATCTTCTTTTGTTTTGTTAAAAACTTCACGCTTTTAAGCGGATTTTCAAGATCAGAAGTCTATTTTCGCTTGCATTTTGGCGGAAAAATCTTCACAATTTCTATAATATTGGAGGTTACTCAGTTTTCTTTTTTTAAATTAATCCTTATAGTTTTGCACATCAATACATGGAAATTTAATCTATCAAACAAATTTAGAACATTCTTCAATTTGCAATTTTTAAAAGAATTGTTAACAGCAATTAAAAAATTTTATTGTTATGCAATTGCTTTATTTCATCTTCAAAGTATTGACTCTAAGCTATAATTTAAAAAAAATTCACTTAATTATCTTTATTCATTTTAGAGTAATCAGAAAATGAAAATAAAATGACCCAAAAATTCAACACCTGATTACTTCAAAAATAATTTTTTTTTGAAAAATATTGTAGAGGGAAAAAAATGTACTTATATATCTACCAAAAATCACTTATTTTGGCTCATATCAAATTAAACAAAAATTATAAATTTTTTTTAATTTTCTGAATGTTGTTTTGTGATTTCCCCTGAGTTGATAAAAAAAGTTACTGAATTGATGTCGAAAAAAAATTATAACTTTTCTTCAATTTCTGCATTTTCTTTCGTGATTTGCCCTGAGTTGACTCTCTTCATTTCTCTATATCCGCCGATAACTTGAGAAAGAGATAATCCTTTTTCTTCTAAAACATCAATGTCGTCTTCTGTTTGAAGTTGTAGAAAAATTCTTGCCCCTTAAAAAAATTATTTCTATTTTAAAATATACACTATTAATATTCATGCACTGAAAAAATATTATACTTAAATAAAACATAAAAATAATGTTAGACGATTTTGTTTAATTGAAATTAGTTTGTAAGTTTATATATATAATATATATATATAACCTCTTAAACTGAACCAGAAAATATGTTTGAATTAAACTTAAATATGTTTGACTGTATAGCAAAGATATTTTAAGTTTGATTTAAACAAAATTTGTTTGAATCAAATAATTTCTTTTATCAGTGTATTTTTAATATAATGTATTATTATTATTATTATTATTATTATTATTATTATTATTATTATTATTATTATTATTATTTTTATTATTATTATTATTATATAATAATTTTTTTTTTTTTTTTTTTTTTGCTTAGGGACTTTTGGGAAATCTGCTTACAGATATTATTATTATTATTATTATTATTATTATTATTATTATTATTATGTATAAGAAGTTATCAATCCTCCAAGTCAATCAATATTATTATGTTTTTAATTTTAATTACCTTGTGTGTTAATCTGACCAATTAAATGCAAAGGATCTCCTTTATTACACTTTAATGTGTTTTTAAAGGATGCAATACGGACTTCCATTTTGTACACCCATCCGTTATGGATCCACAGCCGTATGTTCCAATGTTTTTAAGAGTGCCTACTTTTTCTTCCACGAATTTACTTTTTAGATATCCGAAAACTTCTGAAAAAAATAATAAACACATTAATTATGAAAAAACTAAAATAATATTTGAACAAATAATTCATTAATAGTTTAAAACAAATTATTGCAAGTTCATGTGTAATGATGTTGATTTTACATTAAAAAAAAGAATTTAGCGGCACTGTATGCAAATATAATATTCATAAAAATAAAATATAAGGGATACAACAGTTAAATATTTCACATATTTTATATAAAAGTAACTTACTTAATCTTTCTCCTTCGTGATGAATAACATCTGCGAGTAATATTACATTAAGGTCGAACGATTCAACATCTTCAATTGCATGCATCCCTACTTGATTTATGACTGTTTTAGCAGATAATTGTAGTTCAAATCTGACATTTCCATAGTTGTACTCTGGATTTGTTGGAACTCGAGCACAAGCTCCATCAATGTGGAGAATCTGAAATATTTAGAAATTAATATTAACAAAAATTTCTAAATTACCTGTGAAATTGGTAAGTAAATTTTAATAATAGCCTGTTAAGAAGTTAAAAATATAATTAAGAAGTAGAATGAAATGCAAAAACGTTGATGTTTGTTAAATTAATTATGAATTGGAAATTTTTAGAGAATTCAAATGGTGACGTCACATATAACCACACATTTCCAAATAATTAATAATAATTAATTTAGTACATTAATATTTTTGCATATGTCTGTACTTTGTATTTATATTTCTTTATATTTTATAGGAATCCATTCATTAAAGATAAAAAGCAGTTGTAAAATTCCATTGAAATATGCCTATTTTAAGGTACCATTTTTTCAGCTCCAAATGATTATTTTCCATCATACTCTTTTTATGCTGATTTTATATACAAAGAACTAAAATCTGATCGTTTGATAAAAAAAAAATATTTTTGAATTTTCTGTGCCATTTTGAAAAAATAATTACTCTTTTTTTTGTAATTATTTTTTCAAAATTGCACAGAAAATGGTACCTAAAAATAGGCATATTTCAATGGGATCTCACAACTGCTTTTTCCCCCTTAATCTACAAAAACAATAGTATAAAAATGAACATAGCGAGAATCATGCGACCTAACATTTACATATTTTTAGAAAAAATAAAGAAATTCAAACATTTTTTAAGATTGATGAATGTAATAATTTGATATAACATACTAACCGCATTTTTTCCAATTTTATCTTGCAAGACGTCAATGTCATCCTTCCCCCAAACAACGCATTGGATTTTCCTTCCATAATTGTTATTTAAATAAAATTTGAAACATTCGGTTTTGCCGGCAGATCTTCTGGGCACAACGCTTGATACATATCCAATCAATTCTCTGAAAAAATAATTATTTTATGGTTCCGCAATTTGAAAAAATTTGTCGTATACTGAAAAAATTCAGCTTACGAATATTTATGAATAGAGACCCGAACTTTATGCAAGTCACATAATCGCATAATCTTCTTAAACTGAGCATAACTTTAGTTTTTTGTATATTATTAAGAATTCATGCAAAATAAATGTGAATTTTTGTCTAAAAATAATATGTCTCTTTTTTATTATTTTAAAAAAATTTTAAACGTTAAAACTTTCGCCATTCAGGGAAACAAGTTTTTTGTCAGTAAAGTCAGGAAAATGTCAGGAAAAAAATTTTGTGAAGGAAATTAAGACAATTAAGACTTTTTTCGACTTATTTTAAAAAATTGCGACTTTTTTTTATTTTTTTTCAAAACATTGCAACAAAATACAACAATTTTTAGTGAAAAATTGCAACTTATTTTGATTTTTATATGTAATGTGAAAAATAACTATAAACAAATCTTTCAAATTATTAAATAATTCAAATTGTTTTTGAATTCTCTTTTAACATAATTAAATTTTTCAAATATAATAAAAATCTTTTTGAATAGTTGAAATTTTGTCAAATTTAATTGAAAATAATTAATTTTTTTAAGTATTTTGTTCCAATTTTTGAAAATAAATTTTTTAAGAATTTTAATGGCAAATTTTGAAAATAATTGAAATTTCAAAAATTTTAATAAAAAATCTTTAAAGGTAAATTTAAAAATGAAAATTATTGAAAATTAGCTTTTAATTTTTTAAAATTCAATATTTTTAGAATTTCTAATTACATCTTTCCCAAAAATTCAAATACATACAAAAATAATATTTTAGAACTATTTTTAACATTTTGGAAAAAACAATCATGTTTCAGATTTTTAATTATTGTTATCAAAATATTAATTATTTTTTTAAAATTACACAAAAATTATTTTAAGAAATTAAATTATTTTCGAAAATTTACATTAAAATATTTTTCAAAACTAATTATTAGAATTGTTTTATAATAATTTTTTAAGCTTGAATCATCTTCGATTAATGTAAATAAAATTTTTTGAAAATTTACTTTTTAGACTCATTAAAATTTATGAGAAATCATGGTCCTGTTTATAATTAATATTCTTCAAAAATTTAATCATTTTTATTTATATTTTTAAAAAATTTAATTATTTCTAAAAGATTATACCAAATTTTAATTCTTTAAAAAATTTTTAAAATTGAAAAACTATTATCTTGCAAAAATTATTTTTAAATATTAAAAAGTATTAATTTAAAAAATTTCTTTATTTTTTTAAAATTGTATATATTAATAACTTAAGAGAAAACTATGGAGAGTTACAATTATTATAAAAACTTGAGTTTTTGTAATTAAATAATTGAATTCTAGAAGAACTTTTGGAAAATTATTTAAATTAATTGATTTAGAGATGAAGTTTTGTTGAATATTGTTAAAAATAATTGAATTCAGGAAGAGTTATAATTTTAATTTTTATAAATTCATAAAATTCATAAATTTTACTCATTTTCCGTAAAAACGTTTATATTTTTCTGCAAAAAGAATTTTTTCAGGGAAAGTAATTCTCTATTTATGAAACATATTTAATCTTATCAAAAATTATACATTACAATAGAAATAAATATTTAAGATACATACACTGTTTTGTCCCAAAACTCCACCGCATCTATAGCTTCATTTGTTGACATTTCCATATTTCTATAAAATAAAAGTAAGTTGGATAGTTATAACAGTAGTAGGGCATATAACAATGGTATGTATGTATGTATGTATGTATGTATGTATGTATGTATGTATGTATGTATGTATGTATGTATGTATGTATGTATGTATGTATGTATGTATGTATGTATGTATGTATGTATGTATGTATGTATGTATGTATGTATGTATGTATGTATGTATGTATGTATGTATGTATGTATGTATGTATGTATGTATGTATGTATGTATGTATGTATGTATGTATGTATGTATGTATGTATGTATGTATGTATGTATGTATGTATGTATGTATGTATGTATGTATGTATGTATGTATGTATGTATGTATGTATGTATGTATGTATGTATGTATGTATGTATGATGGATGTATGTATGTATGTAGTATGTATGTATGTATGTATGTATGTATGTATGTATGTATGTATGTATGTATGTATGTATGTATGTATGTATGTATGTATGTATGTAGTATGTATGTATGTATGTATGTATGTATGTAGTATGTATGTTATGTATGTATGTATGTTGTATTTATTGTATGAGTATGTATGTATGTATGCTAATGTACTGATATGTAGTAGGTATATGCTAGTTACTACTAATTAACGATATGGCAATATAGGACACTAAACACTATATATATTAATATGACAACAATAATAATAAAAGCAATACAACATATTTCTTAATGTAACACATCTGTACTGCCAGGTAACAATAATGTCTTTAAATTTATACAGAAATATAATTTTGGAATTAGAATGAAATTTTATTCGAAATATATCACATTTCACAACATACGTTCTTCAATTTTGTAAAGGATAATTAAATTTATAAGGCTTTTGAAGAAGATAAGAAAAGTATATAAACTGATGTTTACATAAATATGAGAGTCTTAACCTTTAGAGTGAAATTAAAGTTTTATTTTAAAATAGATGTTCTTACTCAATTTAATAATAGTTACTGATTTACTATTTTTAAATTAAATAATTTTATTACTTCTCTAATATAACGGAAATCGCGTTCAATAAAATAGTAAATGTACAAAACAAATTCATTTCCTTACATCCGTCTTTATATTTCGTTAAAAAATATTACTTTATAATAAAATATTAATACTTGGTTTATAAATAGTACAATGTCACAAAATTATTTAAACAAACACAAAACTTACCTCAAATTTCTCTTGAAATGGAACACACACTTTTTTGATCACAATTCTTTTCTTATAGCAACAGGGTGCTTATAGTCCCTTAAACGTACTTTTTACAGCTCAGTTCGCGAACGATAGAACAGTTTGAAAATGCCAGTAGTAGGAAAATCCAAATGATTGTCAAAAATTATTACATAAATTTTATAAAATTACAATTGTGTTAAAATTTTCATAAATTAATGACAACATTTTTAAAAACAAATATTTTTTTTAATATTTAACTACCAAAATATGAAGTTTATGAATTTTGAAGTATCTTTTGTATAAACACCTATTTATAAAAGATTTTAACTATAAAATTATTAATTTTATGAAAATTATCACATACTTAAATTACGTTTAATTATTCAATAATTGTAAAACAGTTTCATTATTTTGTGGGTGCAGATGCAATTTTTGAGAAAGTAGTCACATTTTCTGAAATTTAAAAAATTATTAATTTAATAGACGAAATTTAATTTGGTAATTTTTGAACAAAAAACTTTATTTTTCGACGTCAAAATTTAAAATTAAATATTTAATTGTATTAAATATAAATTTATTATTTTTTCCATTACTTAATTTTGGTATATTCGGCGGAAATGCAAGAGCATTTTTTATGTCCACAATCTGTATAAAGAATATTTTCTATAAGAAAGTTTTCAAGTTGTTACATTTTAGAGTATGTAAAAATAAAAAAAACTGAACAAAAAGTTGTGTCTTCATTGCCAAAAAATTAATTTATTTTTAAGAATGTATTATTTCTTAAAAGAAATCTTCAAAATTTGATTATTTCTAAACTTACTTTAAAGTCGACTAAAATAATAAACATTTTTCTCTTAGCAAAAATACTTACGTAAAATAATTTTTTTTGAAGAAGTGACTGACTAAATAATGACCTTTAAATGTATTTTAAAAAAGTAACTATTTGATTTATAATGATCTTAAAAATTACCTACTTTTTAGTTGTAAATTGAAATTTTTCATACAATATTACCTATATGTTGATAAAATATTTTTTTAAAGAAAATACAACTTGTTCAAAAGAATTATGTACTCTCACAAAATGTTTGTGATATTTCTGGTAAAATTGATTACCATTAATAGTTTTAAAAATTGCTTTTCCATTTAAATTTTTTAAAATATTTATTGCAAAAATTCTAGCATTTTAAAAAAGATTTTATTCGTTCAATTACTCTAATATGAATCAAATAGTACGGTTTATGTTAAATACTTTAGTCTACTCTTAAATTCTATAAATCCACTAAAAATAAAAAAAAATAAAAAAAACTACTAAAAAAAATTAAAACGACGAATAAATATTAATTTTATGTATTAAATACATAAAATGAAATTTTCATAAAAATTGTTACTCCAATAGTAATTTTGAATAGTTATATCCGACTACTATTTGAATAAAAATAAAATTTTGTTGTATTTTATTTATAAAATATCCTTTCAAACTTTCTTCAGTAAATTTGTTATTTAGACTTTACAGTCTGTCTTCTATTTCCCAAAAAGTTCACTCTTTAATTTTGACGCTATTTTGAAAATTCCCCTTATGTTTTTTTAATCTTTTAATGATAAATTTACACTTAATTTATCAATGTGTCGTAACTTTCAATTGGAAACTTTCGTTTTGAAAGTTTCAGATCTAGAAATTTATGATCAATAAAATATTTCATGAAATTTATAAAATTTGTAAGGTTAGTATTTTGGTGCAATCAAGTCTTAATTACGTTTAGAATTTGGTTTGTATTTGTGTGTATTTTAAATTCTTATAATCTGCATTAACTTGTTATGACATACTTTATTTTTAAAAGACTAAATTATTTTTAAAAGTGTAATAATTCGTGCAATTTAATTATGATTATGTAGATGTTCTTTAAGATGTGAATAGATTAAAAATTTGTTTTTTGTTTAATTAATTCATGTGTTCAAAAAGAATCTTAGTTTAATAATTAAACTTAAAACAACATTTTATAAAAATTAAAATTAAGAAAATAAATTTTTGTAAAAATAAATATTTTAAATTAAAACATTTATAATAGTTTAATACTAATGTATTATCGAAAAATTGACAAATTATTTATAACATCTACTGTATTAATTAAAATTTTCGAGCTATAATAATGGTACAGAATTTGCGCAGAAGGTCGCAATCTGTTATTTAGTGAAATAAAATAAAAGTCAAAGTGAAATGTCAATGTGAGAGACAAAATTGTATTTTTTGCATGAAGACGAACCGATAGGTCCATATAAAGTATAATTTATATTGGAAATTTAAAGAATTAATGCCAATTGAAGCTTAAAAATCAATTTTTTAACTAAAAATCCGATGTATATTTTTTAAAATAATGGCGAATCAAAAATTTCAATTTAAAAAAAAATAATCTGACTCGTTTAAAACTTGTCACAAGAAAATTATTAAAATTGATGATTACATTTATGATGTCAGTCTTTTAAAATAAAAAGTTGCGGATCCAAAACGACAGCTACTTTTTAGAAAACTCGATGTTATCGGGTCCGTAGTTAGAATTCACAAAAAAACAAATAATTATGGGAGACCATGAAATATTATTACAATATTGACAATTTTTGTCTCTATTGTACATTTATAACAAAGAGTTTTAAAAATGGAACATATTTAATTAAAACTTTAAACATTTTCATGAAATTAAAGTGATTCATTACGCCCCTGATCCATTACTTTCTCTTTTGCAACCCCTCTATTTATTCTTCTTCACCTTCAATCCTCTCATCACTCAACCACTACATTCTATCAGTATATATTATACATCCATTTAGGCACCATTTTGGTTCTATTTTTGGTTAAATTGTGAATAAATGATACCTGAATTTTTATTTTAAAATAACGTCTCTTTAATAAAAAGAAGTGTGCTATTTCTTAAAGGATTTTTAAAATACTTAAAAAGGTATGTTATATATATTTTATATAAAAAATTACATTGAATTATAAATTGACGAATGTGATACATAATTTTCTGACTAACAAATTTTTAATATTTTGTCAAATATTTATTTTAAATAAGCCTAAAAGTAACACAAGATTTGAGTTAAATTTTGTACAGCAGTATTACCAATGTTGCTTCATTATTGAATATGTCCACCCTGTAGACATTGCCTGGCAATATTGCGTTTATGTTATCAGAATCAATGTTAAAGCAACATTGCCGGGCAACGTAAGCAATATTGATCTTAGATGTTGAACTATGTGGGTATAGATTTATTAAAAACTTGTTTAAAACATTTTATATCTGTACACATAACTTATATAAGTTTCTAATTGAATACTCAGATGTTTGTTTGTGTTTATCCCAGTGTACACGTTCCACGTGAAACGATTCTACGGAATTCCGTAAAAAAATTTCATACGAAATTTTTGTAAATATTCCACATTGTATATTTTTGTAGAGTATTCGATAATTTTTTAAAAAACTGTTTTTTATCAGCTAATGATTTTTTTCCATCTAAGATAATAAAATTAATCAAATTAATAAAGTTACTAAAATTAATAAAGAAAAAATTAAAACTTAAAAAAATATAACAATAATGAAATAATATTAAAAAGTATAAAAACTTCAATTGGAGTTGGTAGCAGTTTAACCGTTTTTTATCAACGATTATCAACGAACGATTTTTTAAGTTGCACGCAGTGCAACAGAATTTTTATTTCTGAGATCGGATAGGGTGATTCTTATAGATTTTTTGATGCTAAGCGCAAATCCGTAATTAGAATTGTTTTGTAACCCTATGTTTTTAATAAATTTGACCTTGAAAATTAAAAAATTCTGTTTTTGAGGTACTTTTTGGTTTTTTATCAAGGTACAAAAATTTTTCTATGGTTTTTATGATATGCGTCCAAAAGCTTATATCCTCCTCAATAATTTCCAATTTTAACATTTTAAAAATATCAATTTTTTTATTAATTATCCTTGTTTAAAATTCGCGTCGCAACATTTTTTTTGTTATAACAATTTTTTAAACAAATTAGGTGGTTTCGGTCTGTTTAGAATCACCAAAAATTACAGACTACAGTTGTAAAAATGAAATCACTGAATTGAAATTACCTTCTTGAAAATAATTTGTTTATAACAGTTTTATAAACAAAATACAACAATTTCTTTAAAAAAGTAATAAAAAATCAAAAAGTACCCGAAAAACTTCATTTTTCAATTTTCAAGGTCAAATTTCTCGAAAACCTAGGGTGATGGAACAATTCTTGAATAATCACCCTATGCGATTCCAGAAATAATAAAAAAGTAAAATTCTATTGCACTGTGAAATTAATGAAAAAAATTTTAAATATATAATAATAAGGAAATAATATTAAAAAGTATAAAAAACTGTTACCAATTCTAATTGGAATTTGTAAATTCATCTTAATAGTTGAAGATTTTTTTCCGTATAAAATTAATAAAATAAAATTTTTAAAATATAATAATAAGAAAATAATATTAAAAAGTATAAAAAACTGTTACCAACTCCAATTGGAGTTGGTTGGGGATGTTGACTCATTTTTGTTATAAATACACAAACTTGGAAAAGTTGTCACGAATTTACTTTGAAATATATTGGCATATTCATCCTATTAATATCTCAAAATAGTCACAAGAAATTTAAAAAATGCTTTAAACATATTTGTTACCACTTCCAAAAAAATTAATTTTTTTAATAAAGTTTTAATACTTCTGATCATTGATGTAAAATTTTTTCATTATTTACACATTCTTACTTATAAGTCAGAAAATTGTTTATTGCAAAGAGGAAATGTAATTAACAGCTGAATTTAAGATAGATGAACTTTTTTAATATATTCTAAAATTTTATTAAAATATCACTTTTTTTAATACAGAATGGAGAATTTATTAATGACACCATCAGCAACTATTGATGAAATTGAAATGTTTGACTCAGCAATGTATGTTTCTGTATTACCTATATTATATAACATTACAAATATTATTTAAAACTAATATTTTCATGTAACTCTAACGTGAATATCATATTATATCATACATCTGTTATTGTTTTAGAGAAGTAATTGGTTATATTGTGGATGTATCGAAAAAATGTGTTATGAATCAGGAATTACTGGCATTTACTCTAGCCAATGGAGAAGGAAGAAAAATATCCTGCGTCGCTTGGGGAACAGAAAATGTTAATCGCCTTCATTCTATCATTCTTAAAAATAAAGTAAGTTGACAGCATCATAAAAAAAAATTTTTAAGTTAAATAAAAATATTTATGAAATTTCGTTTGAAATTTTGGTATAAAGTAGCATCATTTTCAGGCCATTTTTTTAAATCGAAAACTTTGACAATTTAAAAAAATACTTTCAAAAATGTGTGTTCAAAAAAAATTTTTTTTTGTGCCTAAAAGATAACCAAAACATTGTGTTTTTATTCAGTATATTACAATTTACCATACATTATTCGGTTTGCATTCTAGAACATTAAACCATGTCTATCTTGGAGCCTTCTCTCCTAGAAAATATAGATAATAAAGCATGCAAAATAAAAAAAAAAAAAAAACTTTTATCATGTTATATATAATAAAATCATTTAAATTAAATTAATTTTTATAATTTACACAAATCATTGAATTTAACTATTATCACTTATATATTTTATAAATTTTATGTCTATTAGCTACTTATAAATTTTGGTATTATTACAAATATTTAAATTTAAATTATTTAAAATACAGATATTACAGATAAAGGGTGCTGTTGCACATCCATTAGGAAAACCTGAATATCAAAGAGGAAATGCTCATTTTCTATTATACGTAAAGATGGATACTACAGTTACTTCTATTGGACAACACATTAATGAGTTTTAAATGCCATTGGTAAATATTTATGAAAACTTGTTTTTTATTAAAAATTAATTTTAAATAAATCAAAATTTAAAGTACCGTAAGACGCATTTACTTGACTCTCTGATTTAAATGTATGTAAACTATCTTCTTTAAATTAAATTTAGAAAAGTCTATTAACCGTCTTGACGGTACATAGTTCATCAATATCAAGAATTACACAAGCACACTAAAAAATAAAAGTGGTCTATTTATTAAACCAGGTCTATATACAGATTATATTGCAAAACAGAACCATAAAATGCACTTTTCTTACAACAACTCAAAAACAATGTCAGAATTGCTCCATCACCCTCTGTTTTTTAATAAAAAAACTACTCTTAAATGTACAAATTCAAAATTTAACCCTCCTACGATTTTATGATTTTTCAATTTTGCAGGAAATAAATTTATAATTATTTTATTTAGCTTCAAGTTACACTGCGAGTTTTATTTATATGACTCTCGAATTAAATTTTTTTAAATAAATAAATTAAAGATACACCCTAACTATATTCGGGTTAAACCGTAGGGAGGTTAAAAAACAAACTCTTATTTAATTTTTTTCTTTAAAGTTTGAAATTCCACGTTTAAGGGTGATTTTTTCCATTAAAAAAGCAAAGAGTGATGGAGCAATTCTAACATTGTTTCTGAGTTATTGTAACAGAAGTATATATGTCATAGCCACATTGTGAAAAACCGCACTTCATGAAATGCCTAGACGTTTCATGAAGTGCGGTTTTTCACAATGTGGCTACGACATATACATTTATTGTGCTGTTTTTCAACATAATCTGTTATTTATTTATTTTTTACTTTAAAACAGAACAATAAATTTATATACTTCTATTCATCGGCTCAAAAACAATGTCAGAATTAAAACATCACCTCATGTTTTTGTTAAAATTAACCATGCTTAACAGGAAAGAAATAAAAACTACCTTTAAAGTTGTGAAATTTCGATTTTTCAAACGGAAATTAAAAAAAAAATTGTTCATAAACTTTATTTTATTTTAAAGGATAGAAACAAATACACATAAAAGAAAAAAAAATTAATTGGTGAGTGTTGAGTTGGAAATAATACACAGAAATATATGGTTTTTAATGGTTTTAATAGTTTTTTTAAAAAACTTACTTTAAAATTGCTTTTCTTTTAAGTTTAAGTTTATCTATATGTAAAAGCAGTTTTTTCGATTTAAAAAAATTAAAGGGTGATGATTTAATTCCGTCGCTGCTTTTTAGTTGTGAGAACAAAAATGTAGAATCGCAAGTTTCTGTTTAAAAAAATATTTTCTTTTATTTTCTTCTGGTTAACTCTGGGTTCTTCTTTTTTAAGGTAGTTTTTTATATAAAAAATTTGATTTTTTGAGTTATGAAAATAAAAATACATAAAGTATGGTTCCATTTAAAAAGTTATTATTTTTTAAATTTTTTTCCTGCCAAGTTTGAGTTTATCCTCTTAAGGGTAGTTTTCTTTTATTTAAACAAAAATTGCAGTTTTTTTGAGTTGTTGTAAAAAAGTACATTAATGTATTGTTCAGTTTTAAAGAAAAAAACTATTGTTTCATTCTTTTACTAAAAAATTTGAATTTATACATTTAAGCGTAATTCTTGGTTTAAAAAAAAAAAGGTTAATATTTTAATTTTGACATTGTTTCTGAGTTGTTGTAAAAAAAATTCATAAATTTGTAGTTCTGTTTTACAACATAATCTGTTATTTATTTTTTTTTACTTTAAACTTTTAATTTGTACATTTAAGGATAGTTTTTTTTCGATTAAAAAAACAAAGGATGATAGAGCAATTTTGAGTTTATATTCGTTCTCAGCAGGCAAAAATATTATAAGACATGTAGGACTGGTTCAAGAAACAGATGACTTTTATTTTTTGTGTACCTATGTTATTTAACAAAAAATATAATTTATGTTTAAAACGCATGAATAATAAAAATACAAATTTTACAATATTGTTAGATATTGAAATGGTTCATCATACATTATAATAATATCGTTATTTATTTTTCAGATGATACTAAATGATACATCATGAAGAAATATATATAAATATGGCTGTTTCATTTGTAAATTAAAAAAGAAATTTTACAAAGAGAATAAATGAATTAATAAATTACTGTGTGTAAAGTACTTATTTATATGGGCGAATCTCTGGAACTTTTAACCTTTATGTCCCTCACATTATTTTTTAACTTAAACAGCCTAAATATAAAAACTAATGATTTTTAAATATTAACATTTTTTTAAAAAGAAAATAAGGATTACGATTTAACCATTGATATAAATTATTTTGTTCATTTTTTCTATGTTTTTCTTTATTAAAGTTCACAATACCATGATTTTGCAAGTGTTACTTTCACTTTTTCTATAACTATTTTAACTGTTTAAATAAGATTTTTTTGGAAAACAAGTTTTTTTACTGTTATAAAATATTTAAAAATATCTTAAGAATTCCATAACAAACTTAAAAAAAATAAAAAGTAAAAATTATAAAAGATATAATCTTCTAAAAAGTGTCCCTCAGTTTTTGTGTCGCTGGTCAAATCAAAATGGTTTTATAAAATAAACATTAAAAAACTAAATGAAAAAATTTGAAATAAAAGGCACAATTTAATTGTAATTCAAATGTTATGTGCGTGATTTATTTTATTTTCAACTATATTTTAAGCAAAATAATTGTTGGATACTTGTGATACTGGTGTAGTACGAAAAATATGTCACTGGTCAAATCTATAATTTCTCCAGTTTCTTATTTAATTTGCTTCAAAATTAGGGTACATATTACTTTAGATATATTTAAAACTGTGCATATGTTTTTATTTATTATAATATTTTTTTACGTAAATATTCAAATTGTCGCTCGTCAAATATGTCGCTTGGTCAAATCAATCGTTTTCTAATCAATCTGAAGTTTCGCATTTATATGTTCCATGTTATTTATCACGAAGTAATTAAAAATATAATAAAAAGTGACAAAATGAAAGAAAATCAAAGAAAACAAAAAAAAGCGAAAAAAAGGAAACGCTGAATGGAAAATTTATCAACGGAAGGCACTTAAGTAATATTTATTTATTTTTTTATTAAACGTTCATGAAACTATTAGTGTTTTTTCAAGGTTATATTAAAATCCTCGATATTTTTTCAAAACAATTCAGCCAATCAAATAATTAGAAAAGTTGAGGGGCCGGATGTATCAACTGCCGCTACGCGCCATCGTAAAGGACTATACCAGTCAGTGAGCAGTGAGCGCCTCTGGGCCTCTCACTGCTCACTGACTGGTAAAGTCCTTTACGATGGCGCGTAGCGGCAGTTGATACATCCGGCCCCTCAGTTCATGTTACTAATTCAAATAATTATACGTAAAAAATTTTTTTAAATTTTTTTCTTGTAATTTTGTTCTTATTAGTTGTATTAGACGTTTATTATATTTATTTTCATGTTTAATTATGTTTTTGTGATACTGAGAAATAACTTACTTAAGTGTAGGAGATAAAATGTTTATGTGTATCTTGTTACAGATTTAGATAACCTAACATTTTCTTTACAAAAATGTATATTTTAAAATAGAAGGCAAATAAATAATGGTTGTACAATAATAAAAATGAAATTTATTTTGGTCGAAGATGTAATACTAAAAATATCAAAATTGTGCACACAAAAAATTTGTTTAAAAAAATTAAAATTCAAATGTTAAAGTTTCCAGAGATTTGCCTATATAACAGTGTGTAAAAAATTACTTCACAGATACATAAAATGTTTTGAAACTGTAATAAACTGTTTTACAAAAAATGATAAAATCCTAAAATATTAAATTTTTTAGGAAAACAAACTGAATTAAGTAGAGTCCAAAATTTCACTATAAACATAATTTTTTATATACATAATACATCTATTATCTCCTAAAAATATTTTTACGGAATCAAATGATTTTACTCTTGATAATGCAACATACATCTGACCATGATTAAAAACGTCTCTTCTTAAATCAATAAATATTTTATTAAATGTTTGCCCTTGCGATTTATTAATGGTCATTGCGAAAGCCAATTTTATAGGAAATTGTCGTCTTTTAAAAGTAAATGGATATAAATTTTCACAATATAAGGTTACTCGATGTAAAAAAACAATGTTTCCACTCTTATCTCCCGTTAATATTTGACATTTAATAACATTATGTGATAAATCTAAAACAATTAACCTTGTTCCGTTACATAATCCTTCATTAATACTAAGATTTCTAATAAGCATTACAACAGAATTAATTCTTAAATGTAATTCATGTGGTGGTAAAGAAGGTGGAGAGAGAGTATTCAAATATTCTGGTAATAAAACTTCAGAAAATTTTCCATTATCACAATTTTCAGTAGAATCAATACTTTCATATATTTTTTCGCCTTTACTATCTAAGAGATTTACCACCCTCTTATTAATATCATCAACGTCAACATTTCTTGGTGCTAAAATTGCACACATTGACAAATCCTTAAATTTTTTCTGTTGTATCAAATGACCATACATTTCTTTAGCAATATCTATATTTCCTTGTTGAATAATATGTTCTGGTAATTCGACGTTATCATCTTTATCATTTAATTCACCATTGCCAACTTTAAGTAGGAAGTCTACAAATTCTGTTTCCTCTGGTAAAGCTCTCATATTTTCTGTTAATGTGTATTTTTTGAAATGTTTCCATAAGTAACTATTTTTTATTGATAAATTTATTATTTCTGATCTAGTACCTCGTTCTTTTATCGGTAAAATTTGTCGAAAATCTCCTCCTAGAATTACAATTTTTCCACCAAAAACTTCATTAGATTTCATTATATCTTTTAATAACTTATCCATAACTTCTAAGGCATACTTTGGAGCCATTGGTGCTTCATCCCAAATAAAAACATCAATATTTTTTAAAAAGAGTGCTTCTTTTGACTGAACTTTAATATTTGAAGATGAATCACTGTACAGTGGAACAGGTAAGCCTAAGACTTTATGTACAGTTTTCCCGGTAGGAAGCAGTGTGGCAGCTATGCCTGTAAATGCCATGTTACAAACATTTATTCCTTTACTTTTTAATAAATGCCATAAGGTAATATATAAAAAAGTTTTTCCAGACCCTCCACAACCATTAATGTATAAGCATTTAGAACTATTAAAAGAAGAATCTTTTATGCCTTCCAGTATATAATCAACTATATTTCTTTGTTTAACATTTAATTTAGTATAATTCTGCTCTCCTATTTTTATATGTTCAAAAATATTTATATCATCAACCTGCGCAGGAAAATTTTCATCTATATCTAATAATCCCTGAAAATCAGTTAAATAATATCCTTCATTTAATAACAGTGATTTTATATTTCTATAAGCTGTTTTTTCTGCTTCAATATTGTCAATTCTTGAATAGTCTTCTGACATTTGTCCCTCAAATTGTTCCCAGAGTTTTTCCGGATGTACAGGATGACAATGAATTAGAATTCTTACAAATAATTGTCGAAGTGAACGAGGCATCATCCATAAAGTAGCTTCTTCCATTGTCCTAATCCACTCAGTATCATCTTCTATAAGTCCTAATGCCAAACAGGCAGATGTAAAAGATTCATGAATAACTCCATTAACTGTTCTTAAACTTTGGAAAGAAGTTACTCCTTTTACTGTAAGCAACAATAATCTAAGGTGAAATAATTCCAATTGACGTGGATTAACTGAATACATTCTTCCCAATACTTTTTCTTTACGAATCCTTTTTTGCCATTCAAGAGATTTCTGTATCCACGTATAATGTTCTGGTATTTGTGTATAATAATATTGATGAGCAGTACTATCACGCTCATTAAGTTTAAAAAAATCGAGCAATTTTGTATTTTTCTGCAAATCAAAAGAAACATTGTTATTATCTTTCCCTTCGCGAATAATAACATTCTGTTCATTTGGTAAATGTATGGGTAAGCGATTAATACTATGGCTCTTTTTCCCTAATGGTTTACTTAAAATTCTCCAAACTGCCTCAACAGGACCTACATACCTATTTTCTTCATAATGATTAATTTCATTATGATTAACAGTCACCTCACCATTGGCATTTGTAATAATAATAAATGCAGCATCATGACCCTTGAATATATATTTATATAAATATTTAACAGATTTGATGCTTGAAACTATTTCCACATTTATATGACAATTAAATAATTCTGAAAGTATAGGACAATATGGAATTAATTTAATAATTAGTAATTTAATAATTTAGTAATTTTTGAAGAATCGGTCCAGGAAAGCGGAATTGAGAGTGTTCTTGGTAATTCACAAGAATACTTAAAGAAACCTTTAACTTCAAACTTTGAAGTTTCTCAGACAATTACATCTGGACGTCTCCTTGCTCGAACAAATATTTCCCACCAGAACAACCCGAGTTCTGAAGGAGAATTTCCAAATAAATTACATTATTTTGTAATGTTTAACCCAAAATTCCCGTTTCATAAGGGTTTAGTTGTGAATAATCACGACTTGAAAAGGCTCTCCTTAACGTTAGTACAATCTGCTGACCTTCTTACGGATACCCCCACCTTACAATTGAGGGTTAGACGTATTGAGAATGTTAACAATGAAAAAGTAACGTTGAGGCAAGCCCCACGAGAACAAGAGAAGAAAGTTAAAAATTAGCCCTAGAGCTACGCGAATAAAATAATTGAATTTTGCTTGTGTATTGTTAGTTTATTTTACATCCCTATGACAATCCTGCAAAATTCTAATGACTTCGGAGTCATCGTTATTAATTCCGAGTTCTTACAAAACGAAGTAGTGAATGTATCACTAAACAGTTTCTACAAACATAACTACATTTGTCAAACTACTTTAAAACTAGACTGTCCCATTTTAGGATACCCGACTGCAGACTATGTTAACGACACCTAAGTAGACATTTTAGGCGTGGTATATTTTCACATTGAAAATCAAGAAGTTTGTTTCTTTGTCGTGGACTCATTCTATTCAGATACCTGGCTAATCGCCCCGGCTATCCTTGGGCGAACTAGTTGCGTCGATTTGGGTATATTCTAAAATAATACCTAAAAAGAAAAGTCCACAACCTACATCACCCAAATTCTAAAATATCCATCAGAAATAACCACTGATAGTGTTTTAAAAGCGTAATCGTTGGGACTAGTTTCGACTAATCTTAACGACTAGCAATACAACCTCGCCGTTTTGTGGGTACAGGGCCGCAGGATTGGAAAAACTTCTGGTCGAATCCTGGTGAGTTCCAATTGGAATTCGGAAAGCAGGAAATTTATTTTCTTCTTTCCCTTACACTAGGAAGCGCCGTTGTGAGTACTGATCGTCCCGCCTAGGAGAGCATCTCTGGCTGAACTTGTATTTTATCGCACTATTATAGTATAATCCAAATAAAATCAACCAAAATGACGTCCTAAATGTCTTCCGACCCAAAGAAAACAAAAAGAGGAAAACGTGCCGGTAAGCGACGCATTTTGGTCAAACAAGGAACGACTAGGGCACCAGAATCTAAAATCTATTACAGTCTCACGAAACCTTTAATGAAGTTCAGACCTACGTGCAAGGTTGCACCTACCCCTAGACAACCAGAGCCGGTCCAACCACCTCCGGTACAATTAGCACAAATTCAAATTATCGAAATCGACCTCGATATCGAGGAGGAGTTAGCACAGAGACAAATCGCTCGCGCACAAGAGAATCTTGTGAGACTTGTCCCCGTACAGCAAAAAAACGTCCATCAACCTGACGGTGACTCTGACAGCACACTCGATTACGACAGCGAGGTCATGATTATTGGCTAAATACAAAGCAACACTCTGACAAGCTAAATAAATTAACGAAATTTAACTTAATAAATTTTAAAGTAAATATAATCTTGTTCTAGAATAGCTCATGTTTCCTCGAAGGAGATCAATTGTTACTGGGTTCTCCCAGGACCAATGGTCCGAGTTAGTAGAAGGAGTTGAGCTGATCGAGGAAAGATATAGTTATCTTGTTTCAAAAAATTCGACATTGTCCAAAAAAGCGTCTGAGTTGGAAACTCAGGTAACATTCCTTAATAGTTCCTTAGCTACGCTTACACAGGCTACCTTTGCACAATCCTTACTAGTTTCTAGCCTCGAAAAAAGAGCAAGAAAAATGAAACCTATCATTGATCTCTTAACCCCTTCAGTGTGTAGCTAAAATATAACAAAATGGTCCCAAAATGTGTAAGACCTTCTTGTAAATAAATTTTCATGACAATAGGTTCCAAAATGGCGGACACGATTTTGAAAAATTCATTGGATTTGCTTAAAAATCGTTACTTGGGTATTTTCGTGATCGCTGATTACGAATCTGACATTAGTTTTTTAAAACTCAAAATGGCGGATCCAAAATAACGGACACGATTTTGAAAAATTCAATGGATTCGCTTAAAATTCGTTACTCGGGGGTTTTCGTGGTCGCTGATTACAAATCTGACATTAGTTTTTTAAAATTCAAAATGGCGGATTCCAAATAGCGGTCACGATTTTGAAAAATTCATTGAATACGCTTAAAATTCGTTATTCGGGGGTTTTCGGGGTCGCTGATTACGAATCTGTTATTAGCTTTTCAAAGTTGAAATGGTAAGAATTATTAAATGAATTTATCCACTTTTAAAATTTTTCAAAATTTTTGGCGGCCATTTTGGATAAAAAATTATTTGTTTTTAAAATCTTACTTTAGATTCGTGATCAGCGACCCCAAAAACCCTCAAGTAAAAATTTTTAAAAGAATTTATCCCCTTTTGAAATTTTTCAAAATTTTTGGCGGCCATTTTGGATCAAAAATTGTGTATTCTGAAAATATGACTTCAGAATCGTGATCAGCGACCTCAAAAATCCCCGAGTAAGAATTTCTAAAAGAATTTATCCACTTTTAAAATTTTTCAAAATTTTTGGCGGCCATTTTGGATGAAAAATGATTTATTTTGAAAATCTGACTACAGAATCGTGATCAGCGACCCCAAAAACCCCCGAGTAAAAATTTTTGCGAATATACGTTAAGATGTTTTCTTGTTCGGGCCATGACGTGTATACACGTCATCCACTGTTTGGGCCAGTTTTTTTCATGACGTGTATACACGTCATCCACAGTCAAGGGGTTAACTAAGAAACTTGAGGATATAAAAATCGAGTAGGTTTTAGCGATGACGCCTGAATGGAAGAATATACTCTTTAACAATTCCGAAGAGCACGTACAACGCATAAACAAATTCTTAGCATTCCATTTTCGTGAAAGTAGAAATTTGAGAAGATCAAACTCTGAATTGAGAACTAAGATATAGTCACTCAAAACTAGGATCGTACTTCTGAAATCCCAAATCATACAAGCAAAACGTAGGCAATTAGATTTTTGTAAATCCTTAAGCGAATTAGAACAACTAACGCAGAATTTAAATTTGGAACTTTAGAATATGGATCTAAATACAAGAATTACAGTCCGTTCCCCTTTTTCTGTACCCTTAGTTAAAGTTGTTAAAAAAGAAAACGGTAGACTGGTTGTCGATTTTACGGAAGTTAATCCTGAATTCAGTAAAATACATTTCTTGGTTAGAAACCGCATCCTTAATGAGAAAAAATCTAATCCCTAAAAGGCTCAAGTTGCAGGAATTTTCTGCGGTGGCGAATCTTCTGCTCTTTTGAAAGTTGTAATCACAGTTACTTTTAATACATACATATAACCACTCACACTTTTCGTATAAATATAAAAATCGTAAGTATAAAAATCTGTATATATATATCTAGTTATAACACTTTTATGCACCTGAAATATCCTCGCATAAACATGGCAAACCAAAACCCAAACGGTCAGCAACCTTCGGCGAACCTTGACGTTAGTGTGGCAAACGCTTTAGATCGATTAAATCTACGAACAAGCGCAAGTGACATCCCTCTGTTCGACGGTCGAAATCTTTCGCTAAAAGAATTCCTGCAAGCCATACAACGTGCGGGAATTTTCGTTACGGATACCGCCGAACCTGAATTCCTTAGGGCCGTTTTAAGTAGATTGCATGGAGCAGCATGGGACAGCTGTAAAAACAAAGATTTTGATCAACTAGACGACCTACTTAATATCATCTTGCAAGCTATTCGCGAATGCGCCCTGGATTCGTTCGTAAGAGGGCTTTCCACAGAAGTATCAAAATTCGTCGATGCCAGAAATCCACGCGACCTGGACGAAGCCCTAGAACTTGCGAAACATGCTGAAGATCGCGTTCGTCATCTTATTATATATCCAAGATCGAGGAACGAACAAGATCACCAAGCCCGTATTTGCGACAAATTGAGAAAACCAACATTGCGACGAGACGTAGAACGGACTCTGACAGAGAGCCAAATCATGCCAACCATTCCTCTAAGCCTACTTCCTCTGACATGTTGCACCTCACCCCAGAGCAGCTTGGGAATTTCTATCGATCCATCATGCCCCAGTATCCTCCTCCTTTCACATATCCTACACCATCTCACATGATCCCACCTCAAAACCCGCAATATCCAACACCTTTTGCATATCCGCAAATGATGCCCCAGGCTCCTCTTAATCCCACACCTATTCAGAACCAATATCCTAGACCGACTCAACTATCGGACTAGTACAACGCCACCACGGGCTATGTCTCCAGCACCTGCTAGTAATTTAAACTACCAGCAGACTCGCCGTCCGGACGTACCAGCGAGTCCCCTTCCGCAGCGTCTGAAGAACGTGCACTTTGCAGAACACTCAATAGGATCTTTAGAGCAAAATCAGAGGCCGAGGACTCCCCAGTAGTCGAATTGAGCGCCCCTGAATTCAGACATGATAAAATAAGGTTCCTCGTAGATCCTGGGTCGGACACTAACCTCGTGAAGATGTGTGCATTAAATCCCGTGCTCACTAGGGTGGTCCTTAAAAAGGTTTTTTTCGAATTTTCTTGCTCCCAGGGGCTTAAATGCTTCCAAATTAATAGAAAAAAATTCCCTAAAAATTTAAGCTCTTAATATTAACTTTTAGATAGTCCGCACTCAAACTTAAGTTAAAAATTTTTTTTTTTATTTTTTATTAATTTATTTTGATAAAATTTGGAAGGTGAATCAATACTGAGGTGTATTACGGTCACGAACACCTAAAATCAGACAAAAGGATCTTCAAAAATATCGAAACAAATATTTTTTAGCAATTTTTTAATTTTTGAAAAAAATCGATTTTTGTATTTTTTAAATAACTTTTTTATCTATTAATATTTTCATTAATTCTTGTCAAAATTACATTCCTGACATGAAAACAAATCGATTAATGTATGGGGCATTCCAGGCCAAATCGGAAATTATTTTGCTTTTGCATCTTAAATTTGTTTTTTAACATTTTTTTTCTTTTAGTACTCTTTGAAATGAGCTACCTTGATTTTTTTCAAATTTTTTTCATAAAGCGGTTCAGAAGATACAGATTTTTTAAAAAATGACGTTTTTAAGGTATTAGTCACGCAGTTGGCTCTGGTCAAAAGTTTACCGGGCCGCTTACTAGAGTGGGGAAGTGAGAGTGAGAGAGATAGTTTAACTCCCCACTCTATTCGTTCGTATGAAAATTCAAATAATTTAGTTATTTTTTTAACTTTCTGTCTATTGACAGAAAGTTAAAAAAATAACAATTAATAACTATTAATAACTATTTATAGTTTGGCGCGGTCAAAAATGGTCATGTTTTTTTTATTTATTTGTTTCATCTAATTGAATACTTTGGTACTTTTGTTTTAAAATCTGACGATTAGTTATCATGTAAATAATTATTAAACAAAATCAATACATGCATAGGGTGCTTCCTCCATGCAAAATGTATGAACTTTGAATTCATTTTTTGAAGCTTTGAAACGGTCAAAATTAATGAAATTGGTCTCATTCTGTAGATAAATACTCCAGGAATAAGTATGCAAAATTTGAAAAAATTCTGACGAAAACCATTTTACGCGACTAATACCTTAACGTAATTTTTTTTAAATGCTTATAGCTCGGTCAAAAATTGATCAAATTGGACGTTTTTATAATGAAAAGTTTTGTTTTCACGCGTAGTTTTCAATAAAAATATTTAAAATTTTTTTTTAAATACCTAATTTACGATAAGATTTTATAATTTTTAAAATAAAATTTCATTTTTAACAATGTATGTATCAATCAATTTTTTTAAAAATATTTTGTAAGAAACTAGCTGTAAATTAACAATTTTTAAGCCTTGTCTGATCGTGGGAAAACGATGGGATCTATTTAATTTAAAATTTTTAATGTTTATATACACAATGAAAACAGTAGGCTAAACTTGTCATTTGACCAAATCTCAATTTTACACAGAAAGAAGGTTAAGTTTGGAGAGACTCAGCCTAAAAACACATTTTCTGTGAAGAATTTGTGTGATTTTGTCAAATGGCAAGTTAGTCATTTGGCCACCACTTCGTATATAAAAATTAAAAATTTCAACATAAATAGATCCCATCGTTTGACCACGATCGGACAAGGCTTAAAAATTGTTAATTTAGCGCTAGTTTCTTACAAAAAATTTTGAAAAAATTGATGGATACATATATTGTTAAAAATGAAATTTTATTTTAAAATTTTTTAAATCTTAATGTAAATTATTTAAAATTTTTTTTTAAATTTCTATTATAAAAACGTCCAACAATTTGATCAATTTTTGACCGAGTGATAAGCATTTAAAAAAAATTACGTAAAAAACGTTATTTTTTAAAAATCTGGATCTCCTGAACCGCTTTATTAAAAAATTTGAAATCAATCAAGGTAGCTCATTTCAAAAAGTACTAAAAGAAAAAAAATGTTAAAAAAAAATTTAAGATGCAAAAGCAAAATCATTTCCGATTTGGCCTGGAATGCCCCATACATTAATCGATTTGTTTTCATGTCAGGAATGTAATTTTGACAAGAATTAATGAAAATATTGATAGATAAAAAAGTTATTTATGAAAATACAAAAATCATCGATTTTTTTCAAAAATTCGAAAATTGCTGAAAAATATTTGTTTCGATATTTTTGAAGATCTTTTTGTCTGATTTTAGGTGTTTGTGACCGTAATACTCCTCGGTATTGATTCACCTTCCAAATTTTATCAAAATAAATTAATAAAAAATAAAAAAATAAAAAAAATTTTTTAAACTTAAGTTTAAGTGCGGACTATCTAAAAGTTAATATTAAGAGCTTAAATTTTTAGGGAATTTTTTTTATTAATTTGGAAGCATTCAAGCCCCTGGGAGCAAAGAAATTCGAAAAAAACCTTTTTAAGGACCACCCTAGTGCTCACACTTGTCCCGGACAAGTGTCTTGAGATTACTGGAATAACTAATCACGCTGTTAGAACAATGGGAACCATTCAGTTAACTATCGACAATGTTCTGGTAGAATTTCACGTCGTCAAAAACTGTTTTCCCATTTCGACCCATGGTATCCTTGGAAGACCATATCTACGACAGGTCCAAGCCCAAATTTCTTTTAGGCATAACACCCTTGTGACCATATCTTCCCCAGTGACCCCTATCAATTTTGTTGATAAGGAATTACTGAAGGCTAAAAAAACTTTAAGATCTGAAATCAAACCGTTTGCTCGAGTCCTACGCATCAAATCTCGCACAAAAACCCCAGTCGCGATAGACATAATAAACACAGGGTTAAAAGAAGGATATCTTTCTCGAATCGAAACCCAAGAAAGACTTTACCTGGGTGAGGCCATTGTCACAAATAAGGATGGTGTATGCCACGCCATGGCAATTAACACTACCGAAAATGACATTGACATAACCCTTAAGCCTCAGCAGTTAATCCCGTTCGATTTCTGTAAATTCCCCGGTGAAGAATTTACAGATTCTGAGGCAAAAGGCACATAATTCGATTCGCAACAAACCTATTCTGAGAGTCATCAATGTCAAGAATGCGTTATACTTGGTTCATTTGGCCCCAGACGAGCGAAAAATCGTATTAGGATGGGCGGAAGACTATGCTGACATATTTCATTTAAATGGTGAACTACTATCGTGCACTCACCTTAACCAGCATAGAATTCCGACCATCGACGATAAAGTCATTCACAAGAAACAATATAGGTCCCCTGTCGAGGCCCTTGAACAAATTGACGTTCAGTTATTAAAGCAGTTTAATAGCGGAATTATAGAACATTCTAATTCCCCATTCAACTCGCCACTACTGATCGTCCCAAAGAAACTTGACGCGTCGGGTGAGAAAAAGTGGCGGGTTGTGGTAGACTACAGAGTCCTAAAAGAAAACATCATAGGAGACGCTTTTCCACTGCCCAACACAACCTCAATATTCGACCGGTTGGGCACCGCACGCTACTTTACCGTTTTTGACCTTGCCAGTGGTTTCCATCAAGTGGAAACTCACCCAGACGATAGGCACAAAACTGCCTTTTCATCTCGCAATATAATGGTCACTATGAGTACAAGCGGATGCCCATGGGCATAAAGAACGCTTCGCCTACATTCCAACGACTACTAAATAATGTTTTAAGTACTATGCTCGATGATCAAGCGTTTGTGTACTTAGACGACATTATAATTTACTCTGACACTCTTGAAGAACACGACATACGAGCACGTAGACTATTCAACTTTATTTATATGGTCGCGAGTTCGTTCTAGCCTGTGATTTTGAGCCGGTACACTGGATGACCTATATCGATAATCCGGGACCACGAATTCAAAGATGGAGAATTCGTCTTCAGAATTATCAATATAAGTTCGAATATAAGCCCAGAAAAATCAATAGGATTGTTGAAGCGTTATCAACAAATCCTGTTGACGAAGAAAACGGGTCGAATTCAGATTCCAGTTGGTCAGAATCATTCTCCTTGGATCTCGAAAAGCCAAAATCTCGGAAAAGGGCAATCACTCGTAAAACGGAATCCAGTGATGTCGAGCCAAGCGAAAAGGTGAAGACATGTCGGGCATTACCTATAACGCGTTCCTCAACCAGCGAAGCGAAAGAAAGTGCGCGAGTGAACCCAAGGGATAAAGAAAGAAAGTCCGAAGGAACTGAAAAAGCCAGCGCGTCAACAACCCGACAGCGATTTGGTAGTTTACAAGAAAAACTCAAACCAAAACAAACGAAGCCACTGACCTGGACCTTCCTCCAACCTTGGGACTACACAGAAGTTTTTTATTCCAAAACGTTCAGGAAAGGAACCTCCTCGTCGACCCTCCGTTACCACGGCACCAAAAGGGGTAACGGAACCAAGAAAAACAATCTTAAAACGTCCAAAGAATCCTGAACCAAGTACCAGCTCAGGACAACCAAGCAGTTCAAAGGGTCCTCCTATTAAACTTAAGTCAAATCCCACTAAGACGGCTGCCAAGGAACCTCCTCGTCGAAGAATCGGAGGAAGGAACAGATGAAGATTCGGATCCCCGGTGTTCCGAGAAGACTATAGTGCTTTCCCTCATCTTCCTGTCCATACTACTCCATCAAAATGCGGGAATCAAGAAACTAAGGATCAAAACAGATTCCCGATACTTGGTGCAGAGCGTTGAGGAATGGATACCGAAATGGAAATAGAACGATTGGAGGACAACAGAGAACAAACCAGTAAAGAATAGGAAGCCTTACGAACGATTAATCAAGGCTATTGAACCTCTTGACGTTGTTTGGAAGCACATTCCTGGACATGAGGGCATCATTGGCAACGAGAACGCGGATCGTATTGCTAGAGAAGAAGCTCTGAAAAACCCAGAACCGGATTCATCGCCATCATCGGAATCGGAACCTGAGGAGTTACCTCTAGAAGAAATGATCATCGAAGGTCGACGCCAAATTGATAACAGCTATGACGAAACCAGCGAATCAGATGATCAGAACGCAGGACAACGATCACCGTCCAACGCTAAACAACTAATTCAGAGTGTATGAGACTCTGTCAATAGATTCGATCGATCGATTGCGAACGCTGGATTAAATTTCTCCAATCCAACAAACAACACTCTACTTTGGGATTACGAAGGCCTAGACCATAGTCCACGAAGACAATATGTTTCTGATGGTGAAGAAGATCAAGAACATCTGGACTATTAAGAATCTCTTGATCCTGCCGTTGGAACCGATGATAAACTCTCCAAAAGAGTAAAGAAATTTCTGGACGACTTCAATCGGAGTAGAGCGAAAAAATTAACTGAATCGGAAGAGTTTTCAAGTGAGCAACCTGAATTGCCCACCACGGTGGAAGAATCACAAAAGGAAACTCCTCTAACTAGCAAATCCACCAAACCAAGGAGACAAAGTACGGTAAGATTCAAGGATATCCCAGAAGTCTTTGAACATTCTATAGATGATCAAACGCTCCGAATGGAAACCGAACTATCTACTCCAGGGCCATCAACTATCCCACGTGCACAATCCACCCCATTCACGAAATTTAAGGATGAAAGTGTCAACACTAACCAGGAGATCACTGCGAGGAACCAGGGCATGAAACCCAGACGAATACAGGATACAGACAATGATGCTACGAACTTATTCTCAGTGTTTGGAGCACCTCGTTGCATTCTAACGGATAGAGGAGCAAGTTTTGTTAGCACCCTGATGCGTAAGTTGGAAAAAATCTTTGGCGTTAAACAACTTACGACATCTGGTTACCGCCCACAAACTAACGGGGCACTTGAGAGAAGTCACATCGAACTGACGGATTATATTAAACATTACGCGAAGGATTTTGACGATAGGGATCGTTTGCTTCCGTTCGCGATGTTTAATTATAATACGTCCGTTAATGAGGCAAACAATTTTACCCCATACGAACTCGTGTTTGGACATTTGGCTAAAGCACCTAGTTCGTTACCTCAAGGACTCAAAGTCGAAACGTATGGATCCTATCTGAAGGACTTAATTACACGGATGAACGAACTACAAAATTTAGCTGCTAAATATTTAGTTCGATCAAAACAACGGTCAAAAGAAATCTACGATCGTAAGGCACGACCTTTGAATGCCAAAATAGGCGACCAGGTGTATGTCTTTAAAGAAGTCCGGTCTAATAAGTTCGACAAGCGAGCAGAAGGACCATACACCCTTGCAGGATTCACAGAAAATAACAATGTGATCCTTGAAACCAAAAACGGTGAAAGATTCGCGAAGCATAGGGACAAGGTCAGAGCAACCAGATTATAAGACCTAGACCCTAGCTCTAGATCCGTTATTAACTTATTTTCTCATTTTAGACTAACTCAAGGAAAGATGCCGACTACTGCCATAACCATGCTATGCCTTTTCTCCATCCTAGTGTTGACAACGAAGCAGACCTATTCCCACGATGTGGAGATGACTACCGCCAGTGATCGTTACCAGATCACTCCTTTCAAGTCCAGCAGCGGGATATATTTCGAATATATCGGAGAAGTCAGGAGGTCCGTCAGCAACTGGAGGATTGCCGTATTCCTGGACGTGGGCAAGCAGACTCGATTCTTTGACGACCAAAGGAGCAGGCTGCAGCGACTAAAACAGCAGTGTAAACCTGATGAGGAATGGTGCAACGAATTAGTCGAATACTATGACTGGGAAGATAAATGGGAAATGGCCTCAGAACTTCAAAAACAGTTTCGAGTCCAGATCGAAGAATTGGAAAATATTAACAAGACCTTACCAACCAAGATGACCACCCAACTACGAGCAAGGCGTTCAGTCCCACTATTGGGATTTCTGGGAAAGATTCCAGGACCAATCGTCGGCGTTTTGACCTATGATGATGGAGAAAAATATAGTGCTGCCATCCAAGATCTCAACGAAGCCCAGTCCAACTTGTCACACCTGGTGGGAAACCAAACCCACGTAGTGAGATCACAACTCGATTCGCTGCACTCCCAGGTACAACAACATGGATCCTTGCTGAAGGAACTACAGGAACAACTCCAAGTCCTGATTGCCGTAGGGAGTACTAAGTCGAAAGCAGAAATGGAGAGAAGAAATCTAACATATGCCATCGCCAAGGCATTAAGATTGGGCCTCGATCACAACATGCAGGCCACTACCACTATGTTAGAAGCAGTTCATAAAGCCAGGAAAGGATATCTACACCCCGGCCTCATAACATCCGAACAACTGGAACCAATTCTGCGAGAACTGCAGGATAACCTCAAGGATGTTCAGTTTCCATTGACCGGACCTAGGATCAGCATCGACGAACTGATGCGAATCTCCACCATCACCTTCTTGTGCGAAAATCATCAACTTAAGGTCCTCATCGACATACTACTCCTAGAAAAATATAATTATCAAGCCTTTAAATTACACTCACTTCCGACCACTCAAGAAATGCTCGAAAATGGCACCGGAAGAGCATACATAAAATCTGAATATGATTACCTTATTATTGACGAGGATCAGCGAACACACCTCTTGTTAAAGGAGCAGGAATGGAATTTGTGCAAAACAACAACATCTTTTCACGCCTGCCTTAAAGGCCATTCCATGAGTCCAATCAAGATCATGCTGAGCGAAGTTGGGATCCTCAAAGTGGGTCCAGGGTGCTCTCTCAAAACCAAGAACGCCATAATTCCAGCCACCACCTCACAAGCTGGTCAATCAGAATTTATTTTTAAATCAGATCTACATTTAAACTTAACAAAACTTTCCCCAACACTACTAAAATATAATCACCTGCTTGAGAGTACCAGAGTCTTAACGAAGTCCATCCTCGAAATTAACCCGAAGTTATCAGCATTCGAGTTGAATTCCAAAACCCTAGATAAACTAGAACAACAGCTTTAAGAGTTCGCCTTACAGCAACATAATCAAGGAAGACACTCGACTTTGATTTACGTATCATATGGAGGAATTATTCTCCTATGTGCATTTCTTCTTATGTATTTGTGTCGATCACCGCTGAAAACTGGGACATATAAACTATCTCAATCAATATTCTCAAGGCCAAGAGATGAGAATATCCAAATGCCACAGCGAAGGAAACCGTTGATTAAAACTCCAACACACAAGGATATTGCTGGATTATACGAGGATGTCCCTTCTACAAGTAAAACCGCTGCCAACAAAGAAGTGACCGTACAATCAAGGACAACCTCAACCGAACCAACAACTACACCGAAAAAGGGGATAAAGTCTGCAACGTTCGAAGATAGGCCATCAGTGAAGATCAGATGACTAACCGAAGGGTTAGGTTTCAAGCTACGTGGGATCCAGGTAGAGGAGACTACATTGGGAAAGAATCACCAACCACCTTTTCGCCAGTAGTTCCCGCCAAATATAACCCCGCAAGACAACACGGAAGATCTTCGACTTAAAGAGGTTAGTGCTTACAACGACCCTAACAGACGTTCAAAATCGCCACCCGAAATAACCCGATTTCGCAGGTTTATCATGAAAGGAAAATATATATATAGGGTTTTTTTATATACACATATATATCTAAAGAAAAAAATTTTTTTTTCTAATTCAAATTAAAATTTTTTCATGCTTGATGTAAATTCAATATTGAAATCTTTTCTTATTCTAATAATATAAAGATTTTGTTTTAATTTTATTACTACTTGACTAAGAAAATTCCTATTTTATATAAAAGAAGATAGTTTAAAGAACTTATTTATTAAAAAAAAATTAATTAATTAAAACCTTAATTATGACAGATTTATTTTTATTTTATTTGTTTGTACAATGACAAAAAGGGGAGAAGCGTATCCTAAGTAGTCGTATAGTTAATCGACTATTTAATTTTAATCCACGAAGGTTTCGCGCAACGCTTTTGCCCCCTTATGCAATGGCCACTCTTTAATCCAGGCTTTCGAGAGTCAGTCATCCGTATAATGTATTTACAGCTCTTGCACTTCCACACGTACGGACGCAATTGGTAGATCACCTTTCGCGGAAGGTTGTGATAAGCGACTACCTAAAAAGGAAATTTTATGCATGTTTAACTTAAATGCATGTTTCACTTAATAATTTTGATAAAATACTTGAAACAACCTAGGTGGTTAATATCATGCCCGGTAGGGTCTAATTTCGTTAATGCGTTTCATCTCTTTCCGAAATTCGCCGATGTGACGGTAACTTTCAACGTCGTTCCTGTGATAGAACAGCTTAACATAAATCATCTCATGAAGTATTGTTCCAATCAGTTCTTCATGAGGAAGAAGCTTATGGATCTCCCAACTTATCCGAACTATGCGTAAGGGCAAGTCAGTATACCCAGAGGTCTCTTTCATCTTCCGTCCCCATGCTATCGTATATCCTGCAGCTGACAGTTTTCCATCAAAATATTCTTGATCCAATTGACCGTATAGGTCAGGCCGTCCATTAGTCGTGCGCGAACGCTCGGAAAAGACTAATCCCTCCTCTAATGGTAATTGTTGGGATCGGGTTGATCTGAGACTCATTTTGAAAACACCTGCGTATAAGTTAATGTTATATTAAAAAAAATATATATTTTTTTTCTTTAAATTTATACATTGTTTTAATCTTGCAAAGATGCCTGATTGAGTTCCCAAGAAAAGGCTGAGAAAACAGAATTTTACTTCTAATACCATTAAGGTCAATTTCAGGAGTGCCCTACTTTAAAGCCAATTTTGGAGTATTTGCGATAAAAATTCGTAACAATTGACCTTACAGCAAAAATTGTAGCTTTTGCTCTAGAGAACAATTATCTATGTCCTAAGAAAAATTGCATTTATTTTGGGGGATTTATTAACAATTTTCTCAGTAGCACCACTCTCCGAGCGCACGAATGCTCAACGAAGGTAGCCGCCGCCGACGACCATCGCAGCCGCCTGACGAACGGCCTTCGCGTGGTGACTGAGAACATAAACTTGTAGACTTTATTAATTTTACACAGGGGCCTCATTCAAAACTAATTCAACTAAAAGAAAAAGGGGGTTACGTTTACAATTTCCATAAACAAATAAACTTCAAGCGGATTCAATTTGAAATTTTTATCAAACTTTAATTTTGAATTAATTTAATTTCAAACTGATTAAATTCTCAGAACATATTTAATTAATTATTAATTATAATGGATTTATGGAACAGTATTATAATTGAAAACACTAAATATATTGAATTTGTAGAAGTTACAAAATAATTGCAAGAATTTAATTGTTTTATAAATGATTAAATTCTCTTACAAGAATTAATTAAGTAAAAAATAAATAAATAAATAAAAATGAAAATAAATAAAATAAAATATTTCCGAAGTGCCCTACTTTAAAGCCAATTTTGGGGTATTTGCGATAAAAATTCGTAACAATTGACCTTACAGAGAAAATTGTAGCTTTTGCTCTGGAGAACAATTATCTATGTCCTAAGAAAAAATTGCATTTATTTTGGGGGATTTATTAACAATTTTCTTAATAGCACCACTCGCAGAGCGCACGAATGTTCAACGAAGGTGGCCGCCGCTGCTGACTGTAGCAGCCGCCTGACGATTAGTCTTCGCGCGGTGGTTGAAAACATAAACTAATAAACTTTACCAATCTTACGCAGGACGTAGACTTACACAGCTCAACAAAAAAACGAAAAAATTTTGCGCCTGGGTTTGTATAATGATTTTTTAATTTATTATTCACTAAAATAAACGAAATATATACATATTCTTTTTAAAGTTTGCTTTTGTAGTAGTTGCAAACATGTTAATGGGGGAAATCACGAAAATTAGGCATATTTTAGGAATTTTTTTTGGCTCAATGAAATAACAAATTAAAAATCTGTAAAGTACGTTTTATTCCATGATTTGCATATCAATATATGCAAACTATATTTTTTCAAAAAAATTTCATTACATAATGGCTGCATTGCAGAATTTTATTGGAAGACGTCTGTTTTTTGGGGTTCCATAGCTGAACAACTTACTAACGTCGTCCTCACTTTTAAATTTAAAAATAACCAAAATGTTGTCATTCTCTATAGATCAACAGCTATCAATACACGTAGGAATTTTTCGATATTTTGATCTTTTGCAAAATGGTGCGTGATTGAACAAAAAAATGACAATTTCCAACAAAAAAAATTCTAAAAATTGTTGATAAAAATAAAAGTAAGTAATATAAGAAAACCTTCGTGTGTCGATAGCTGTTGATGTATAGAAAATAAAAACAATTTCGTTTTTTTCCAGATCAAAAATTAAGGACGTTAGTTGTCTGGCCGTGGAATCCTGAAACGAGACGCTTTTTAATGAAATGCTGCACAGCCACTATTTTTTAATAAAATTTAAAAAATATATATTTATTTTGCACATGCATACTCATGCAATACTCATGAAATGGTCAATTAAAAATCTGTAAAGTACGTTTTATTACGTACTTTACAGATTTTTGATTGACCATTTCATTCAGAAAATCATAAATTTTTAAAAATATGGTAAAAACGTTCTCCAATATACAAAAGCAAACTTTTTGATAAAATATAATTTTTTTCCTCATATCTATCGCTAAATCTATCATTAAAAATATCTTAAATGTCAGGCGCAAATTTCATGTTGACTTGTGTTATCAATAACAATAATTGATTTCTAGGGTTATTATGCTTGCTCTTGGGTCTGAATTTTCTTTGATTCCGTCTTCTCAATTCAAATTTCTTAATTTAATTTTAAAAGAATTGCCTTTACAATTTTCTTTGCAATGGTTCAATTGTTTCATAAATGTGTACTTGGGCTAAAATTCCTGACGTACAATATCAATAAAATTCACTATTTTTCTTCGGATATTACAGATTCGTTAACATGATTTTTCTTTCGATATTTAAAAGGTTTATTAAATGTAATTAATAAAAATCTATTGGACAAATAGGTTAATATAAGATACTTCTTAAATAATTAAAAATGATATACAATTGAAGAACAAACAGAATAATTTGAAATTTTGAAATTCAATAAATAACTTATTTTATATTTGACTTCTAGATGGTAAAAAAAATTAATAACAAATCTATCTCTAACCAAAACAAAAAAAAATTTAAAAAAAATTTTTTATATAATGTCGCGTATTTCGAAAAAGTTGTTTCAGCAGTAAGAAGAAAAACTGAAATTTTGGCCCACATTTCAGTTGTGATTATTGACAGCTATTTGCGCCATTTAAAATTCTGTGTAATAGCAGAAAATTAAGAATACCTTGACGGTTTTCATGCTACAGACACCAACACAAGCGCGCTATGCTTGCATCCAATCGCTACCTTGTTGTGCGTAGAACTTTCCTTTCCCCTCAGGGCCCATAAGCTGTAGAATACAGCTTCAAAACAAACGCACGTGCGTTACAGCTGACGCAAACTACAAGGCTTGCATGCCTTACGACATTTGAACTTATGAATCAAGTCAGATGCACATAGAAACAACTTAACAATAGTTAAACATTTTGTTGTAACAACAATGTTTACAACAAAATGTTTAACTATTGTTAAGTTGTTTCTATGTGCATCTGACTTGATTCATAAGTTCAAATGTCATAAGGCATGCAAGCCTTGTAGTTTGCGTCAGCTGTAACGCACGTGCGTTTGTTTTGAAGCTGTATTCTACAGCTTATGGGCCCTGAGGGGAAAGGAAAGTTCTACGCACAACAAGGTAGCGATTGGAGGCAAGCATAGCGCGCTTGTGTTGGTGTCTGTAGCATGAAAACCGTCAAGGTATTAGTTCTGTAGCCGGGGAAACCAGTGTGTGCGTTGGTGTCCATAATTGGTGGTTTGGTGTCCGCACAGGCATGTGTGAGTTGCCGCCGACCATCCCCACACACGCGCAACCTCACAACGTATTTTCTTAGCTCTAGACAGCAATGACAAATAGAATATGTATATTTATAATATATATATTATATTGTTATCAAATATGATATATTATATGATTTATATAATATATCATTATATATATAATAAATGATATATATAATAATATATGATATAATATATGATATATATAATATATCATTATATTATATGATATATTGTTATCAATATATATGTGTGTGTACAACGCATAGTTTAGGACACCCATTTTTTCCTGCGTCTATAGGTTTATTAGGTGTTCAGCAATACTCCCTTAAAATAGTTTTAATAGATATTCATAAATAAACAATAGATAACCAAAAAACTGAAAAATGCATACTTTGAGGACCTGAGTTTTAAGGCATAATTTGGGAACTGACCCCAAAAAAAGCGTTGGACATAGTAAAAAAGTTACGACTTTCAAGACCTCAAAGTATGCGTTGGACAAGTATGTTCTTCTTATGTACAAAGCATAGTTAGAGAACCAATATTTCCATATACAGAGCATATTTTGGAGACCAAAAAATACATAATTTTTTCGTTGCCTGACTAGAAATGTTAAGTACTTAAAGTATGCATTGAACATAGTTCTAATGCTATAATTATATACACAGAGCATAATTTGAAGACAAAATAACTTTTTCTCTACAACATTACAAAATGGAATTCCTCAAAATATGTGCATAGTTTAGGATAGAAAATGTATACCAAAGTAGGGGAGATATACGCACGTTGAGAAGGTCCGCATGTTGGACAAGTATGTTCTTCTTATGTACAAAGCATAGTTAGAGAACCAATATTTCCATATACATCGCATATTTTAGGGACCAAAATATACATTATTTTTTCGTTGCCTGACTAGAAATGTTAAGTACTGAACACAGCATTGAACATAGTTCTAATGTTATAATTATATACACAGAGCATAATTTGAAGACAAAATAACTTTTTCTCTACAACATTACAAAATGGAATTCCTCAAAATATGCGCATGGTTTGGGATAAAAAAATGTATACCAAAGTAGGAGAGATATACGCACGTTGAGACGGTCCGCATGTTGGACAAGTATTTTCTTCTTATGTACAAAGTATAGTTAGAGAACCAATATTTCCATATACAGCGCATATTTTGGGGACCAAAAAATACATTATTTTTTCTTTGCCTGAGTAGAAAGGTTAAGTACTCAAAGTATGCGTTAAACATAGTTCTAGTGCTATAATTATATACACAGAGCATAATTTGAAGACAAAATAACTTTTTTTTTCTCTACAACATTGCAAAATTAAATTCCTCAAAATATGCGCATAGTTTGGGGATAAAATAAACTGTATACCTAAGTTGGCGAGAAGTACGCATGTTGAGACACTCTTAGATATTATATCCTAAGTATCTGATAATACCATACAATTTATTGACATTTTGTCGAATCATTAATATTAAACTTTTTATTCAATAGAAGCGCGATAACTGCTTTTTTCGTAGAGCTAGAGCGAACCAATTTTTTAGTTAGAAAAAGTGTTTTTCATGATTTCTGTCTAGTGTATTTAGTGCATTTTTTATTGTCAGAAAAAACTGCAGATAACATTTACATAACAGATTTAGTTTAGGTTTTAGTTTAGGTTGAGACACTCTGTGGTTCGCTGGTTGAGACGCGCACGGTGTGAAAATATTATTATCATTAAACTTCACTTTCAATCCTCAATTTTTAAGTGTTTTACATTTGCTTTACCTGTGAAAGTTGCGACGATAATGATTCCAATTAATTCTCTGTGGAGAATAAAATAAATTTTATCTTTTTCTTCTCTTTTTTAAGATAATAATTTTTAATACGTTTTTTTACTTAAGCTTAGATCATCAAAATAAATAAATAAACAATAAACAATTAGAATCTGACGTCATAATTCATTTTGTCTCAATTTAAAATAAATTACTCTGGGTGTCTCACCGTACGAACCACTTTCTTTTTTTGTAAAAAATAATATGTGTAAAAAATCAGCTATACATTTTTTATTTTTGCCCAAAAATATTACTTTCTTTGACAATGTTGTAGTCCTGGACAATACTTTTTGGAATGCATATAGTATTCGCTAAATTTTGTTTGTGAAAAATTATTGATGAAAAACAAAACCCGTCTCAACGTGCGTACCTCTCCCCTACAAAGTTCAAGTCCTTGAAGTATGCATTGGACATAAAACATCTTTTTATGATGTGACGTAGTAACTCCGTCAAATACATTTTCTTGTTATTTTGAATTTATAATTTTTACGCGTAACTTCGACTTCGAGTGTATGGGAGATGAAAACTCCCCTTTACGATTCGCTCGCGCGCATTGAAATCTAGCAGACGACAAAAAGCAGATATAAAAATAGTAGTTGAATTTTGGTTGTCGTAGTAGTGACTTGAGAGGAGATTTATTAAGAGATTTATATTGAATTTATGTAAAGAGAAAGAAAATAAGTGAGGTTGAATTAATAAGAGTTGTAAAGTTGTATGACGTATTATTAATTTTTAATAGTCCTATAAAGACGAAAGGATTAATAAACCAACAATAAGACGAGTAAGTAGAGTTTTGTTAAATGGTCGTGTCTTCTGAAATTAGATCTTCCCCTTTCTAATTTTTCCCAACGGAATCTCCTTTGAGATTGTTAATTTTGACTAGTGAGAAGTATTGATGAAAATTATTATTAATTACTAATTCTCTGTATTATTGTTTTTGTTAGTTTTTCGACAAATAAAACTAACTGGCGTCTAACATACCATGTTCGGTGTTGAATTTGATTTTTGACGACTAAGGGAATTAATAATCTATTTGGGATTTTGTATATTTTAAAAATTTATTATTAAAAGAACCGTCATAAAATTTGGCGCTCAACGTGGGGCACATTTGTTGGGAAATTTTTGAGACACGACTAGAAATTATTCCATGAAATTTAACTTGTGAATTTTTGACTTGAATTTTTGTGACATGTATTTTTTTTTTGATTTGACTTGGGAGAGGAGAAGAATTTATATGTATTTCTATATGTGACTTGGGAGAGGAGGAGATTTACATATAAATTGTTCTTTTTATTGTATTTGACTTGGGAGAGGAGGAGATAATTGTGTAAAATGAAACATTTTTACACTTGAGAATATTAGTTGACGGCATGGCGAGAGACGCCATAACCTCAATTTAGACATTTTTTTTTTGAAGTTGAATATTTCGTGTAATGCCTGGACGATTTCAATAATTTTAATTTTGTTAGAAACAGTGAATTTTTCTTTATTTTTCGCGAGTGATAAATAATTTTTGCCATTGTTATTTAAATAATTAGCCAACACGTGCTTGGTGTTGAATAAAATTATAATAGTCACGTGACATATAGCGCATGCGCGTAGTGATAATTTTTCGCATCATTTTTCAAATTCAGTTTCGTCATAGAAATTGGCGGTCAGTGGAAAATTTCGACTAGGGAAATTATTGCGCATGACAGAAATTAATCACGTAGGCTCGAAAATATCACTTATACAGAAATTGACAAGAGAAATTTGACTTGGGAAAGGAGATGAAAATTTCTGTCGCGAGACTGTGAAAACTTTAAAAGGGACCAGGGCCGTATTAAATGGGAGACGTGCCCCCTTTTTGTTAGTAATTAACAAATTTTCAAAATTTTTATCCTTTTTGAGTTGAATAAGAATAGAATTAATTAAATAAATTATTGAATAGTTTCAGGACCGTATATAGTGTGTGTTAGGCCCTAAAAATTAATTTTTATCTTTAATGATTGAAAATTTTTTAAAATTTTTCTAAATTAAATTGAAATCAATTTATTTTGATTTGTGATAAAGCGTGTAAATTTAAAATTGCCCTAATTTAAAATCGACTAGGGTAATAAAACATTTTTTTTGACATTTGAAATTGTTTTAATTATTTTTTTTTACAATTGAAATGGCTCACGCAATAGAGAAGATGATAGATTATAAAGAAAGAATGGCAATACTTTTAGATAGTCCCGAGATCAGAGATATCTGGACATCTATTATTGCCATGCCAGTAGGACAAATAGTGACAATGTTACTTGCAAAACAATTATCGATTGCAGGAACATTAGAAGTTTTGAGAGAAAGATTGTTCCGAATTGAATTAAGAACAATTTTTACAGATGAATTAGACATTCCTTTTTGCCAAGAATATGACTGTGGGAATTCAAGTAAAATTTTTCTTCTTGAAGCTTATACACCACCCAAGAAGGAAGAAATTCCCAATGTTTGCCAGACAAGGGGTACAGGAGTGACAAGTGATAGTGGTGAGGAAATTGACAGCCCTAAAATTATGAATTTAGGTAATTTGGGTGAAATTGACAAAAATCAAGAAACGTTAGCAAGGAGGGGGGAGAATAGTTTAATGTACAATAGACAAAGTCCCTTAAGTATGAGTCATACACCAGTAATGACTACAGCTAGTATCCCTACTACCTCGATTTTGACAACGACTTCCCATACACTTTCTTCACCAATTACTACAACGGTCATGACTACACCCCAGCCAATTATTTCGGCTACAATGGCACCAAATGTCATTAGTTTACAACAATCGGTTTCAAGACTCAGTATTAGTCCCGAAATTAGACAATTTATTAAATTAAATAAACAAATGACTAATACTCTTATACCTATCGATGAAAATAATGACTACATGGGATTAGGAAATAATTTTGAATGGCCACCAAATGACATGAACCCTCAATTAAAAAGAGAAAAAGTCCAACATTATTGTCAAAATCAGAATTTTGAAAATAATGACAAGATAGATGTTTCTCAACCCATTCAAAATAAAACAAGAGAAAGCAAATGCGATAGAAATATTCCTCAACCAGTACAGATAAATAAAAAATTTTTGTCCAAGGGGGGAATATCAAACAACGACAGTGATAGCGAAAATGACTCTGACAAACCCGACAAATTTTTGACTAGGGAGAAAAAGATTTCTCAAAACAAAGACAAGTACAAACGACGAACTAATAAAAAATATAAAGAAAAGAATGTACGAAGGACATTATTTACGGATTCATCAAGTGACTCTGACTCGGACATTTCTAGTGAATCGTCGTTAAAATCAGACAAAAGTATAGCAATTAATAGGTCAAAAGCAATTAAAACGTTAATTAATTGGGATGTTAAATTTTCGGGAGATGACAATGCTGACCCTGAAGATTTCCTCAACAGACTAGAAGATTGCAAAGATTGTATGGTAATTGACGACGATGACTTAGTACATTCAATTCCCAGTATTTTAAAAGGACAAGCAAGTCGTTGGTATAGGACTATCAGACGAGAAATCGACACATGGAAGATGTTCAAGAGAGCTTTTCGACGTGAATTTTTAACAACAGTTGACGACGACGAGGTAATTGACGAACTCAGGGCTAGAACACAAGCAAAAGGAGAAAAGATTTCTTCATATTTGACAAGTTTAAGACTAATAATGGGACATTTAAAGAGACCATTATCAGTCAAGCAACAAGTTAAAATTGCTTACAAAGGCCTTACGCCTACTTACCGCAGACAAGTTGACTCATCGAGTTTAGAATCACTGACTAAACTAGAAAAAAATTTACGACAATTTGAAAAAGTTAAAGACTTGGACGACAGATATGTTCCCCACCATCGAAAGACAAAATGCGTTTTCCAGCCGCTGCATTCCATGGTACCAAGAAGGACGATAAGACACATGGGACCAATAAAAATGAAAAGAAAGTAGCAGCAATAGAAGACGAGGGAGTTGTCGAGACAAGTGAAGGAGAGAAGAAAAGTAAGAAGAAAAACGAAAAGAAGAAAAAGGACAAGAAGACAAAAGGGGAGAAGAAAGTTGAGAAAACTGACGAAAAAGTCGACGCTCTCAACCAAATGACCCCTACCACCAATATGACACCAACTCCAAATCCAACCATGTTGTATGCAGCGATGATGGCAGGAAAATGGAAGAAGAAGCAGCAAAATAACAACTCCGTTAATACTGCTGCAGGTCAAACTGGTCCAACAAATAATGCAAGTGCACCAACCCCTTTTTATGGTGCATGTTTTTCTTGTCAGTCAGTGGGACATAGGGTGTCGGAATGTCCTTTAAAAATATGTTATGTGTGCCAACAACCTGGGCATATTGCAACACATTGCCCCAGCAGAGTAAAACAGACAGAAATCTGTCTAGTTTGCAAAACTCCGGGGGTAAATTTCTTGACTTGCCCAAATTGTATTAATGTGAGAAACGCTTTGGGAAACGGCCCATGGGGGGCGCAGTCACTGCCTGTACCCCCCACCAACCCCCCTCAGACCCAATAATTACTGTCTCTTTTGACAAAGAAAAAGTTACAGTAATTGGGAAAAATAGGGATAAATTAGACAAAACTAAAGGTTTAAATTCATTCCCTATTAATGAAGGTGCAACATGCAGTTGGGACATGGGTGACGAGATAGTAGACGACAAGAGTGGAGAGGTACCACTCATTTGGAGAGAGGATTAAATAGGAACTGAAGAATTAAATGAGAAAAACTCATTCAAACTATTGACATGGGATGACGGAGAGAGTAAGAAGGAGAAAGACTCATTTAATTTTTCATTTTGGAAAATTGAGGCCAAGAGTGGGGATATTGATCCACTCTATAAGCGGAATTTAATTGAGGGGGTGAATGATACTGATAAAGGATCAGTATCAATGTTCCAAGGGGGGGAGAGGTTGTGAAGGGCACAACTGACCCATACCTTGATATTGACCAGGATGTAGACGGAAGCCGACTGGAAAATCGATATTTCTTTCGAATGCACATCGGCAACAATTCTTATGAGGCACTATTTGACCCTGGAGCGATGATATCCGTGATCAGCGACAGAGTGGCAGAGCCATATAGGAACCGACTACAGCCATGTAATACCTCAATAAGGAGTGCGATTGGTGGCAAGACAGAGGCAGCAGGGTTGTTAAAACTGAATATAACAGTTGACGGACATTCAAAACAGTTTGACGTTAAAGTTCTCAGTTCAGTTACACAAGACATCATTCTGGGCATTGACTTTTGTAAAGCTTGGAATATGGAAGTTCAACTCGGACCTGGTCTCTGGAGAGTATTTGATGGTGATTGGCATGTATTCTGTGTCAAAGATGTTATCGAGGGCGAGGAAGAAATTTATGCTGAATGTGCTGGTATCTCTGCGTTAACGGACCAACAAAAAGATATTATTCAAGACCTGGTGAGAAAATTGGTACTACCGCCATCGGAAGAACTACCAATGACCAACTTAACTGAACATCACATCAGGGTAACTGACGAAACCCCTGTACAACACAGACAAAGACGTATGTCGCCAATAATGATTACTTGGTCCCAGAAAAATACAGCAGAACTGTATAAGAAAAAAGTAATCGAGCCATCATGCAGCAATTGGAGGACAGCTCCAGTTTTGACGCCTAGAGGGAATGGTGACTTTCGACAATGTTTGGACTTCAGAGACGTCAATAAGGTCACAATAAAGGACATGTACCCATTGCCGACTATTGACTCTATTTTGGACAAATTGAGAAAAGCCAGATATATCTCAAAAATTGACTTGACGCTAGCCTATCACCAAATTCCATTATCCCAAGAGAGCAAAAAGTTTACAGCTTTTGCTATCCCCGGATCAGGACTTTGGCAATACTGCCGAATGCCTTTTGGACTTGTGAATGCTTCGAGTACTTTTCAGAGACTAATTGACTCTCTTTTTGGACCAGAAGTTGAACCTTATGTGTTCGGATATCTTGACGATATCATCATCGTGACGGACAACTTTGACGAACATATAAGAAGATTGGAATTTGTATTAGAGGAACTGAGGAAAGCAAATCTGGCTGTTAATCCTGACAAGTGTGAATTTGGATGTTCACAAGTCCGATATTTGGGATATTTATTAAACGAGGAAGGATTACGACCAGATCCAGAGAAGACAGAAGCAGTACGAAACTATCCACCACCTACAAATGTCAAACAACTAAGGAGATTTCTAGGAATGGTTGGATGGTACTCAAGATTCATCAAAAATGACAGTGAGATCAGATTGCCACTTTTTAAGATGCTGCATAAAGGACGACTATGGGAATGGGGAGACGAACAACAGGAAGCCTTCGACACTTTGAAAATAAAATTGACGACAGCACCAGTACTCGCTCGCCCCGACTTCAATTTGCCTTTCACAATCCAGTGTGATGCAAGTAGTTATGCCCTTGGCGCCGTTCTGACTCAGGAATTTGATGATGGAGAACATCCAGTGATGTATATCAGCCGTGTGTTGACCGGGGCTGAAAGGAACTATTCTGTGACTGAAAAGGAATGCCTAGCACTACTTTGGTCTATAAAAAAGTTCAGACCTTATATCGAAGGATATAAATTCAAGGCCATTACTGACCATTCAGCTTTGAAGTGGCTGAAGAATTTAAAGGATCCGACTGGAAGACTCGCAAGATGGGCTTTGGAGATGCAGAGCTGGGACTTTGAGATTATTCACAGAAAGGGTGCATTAAACCAAGTTCCAGATGCATTATCAAGAATGACCGAAGATGACGAAATGATTGACGCTTTTGAGACGATTGAGGATCTTGAAATGACCTTTTATACCGTCATCGTAGTGATCCTTTGCTCCTCCCTATTATTGGTGATGAAGACGGATGGAAACTGGTTGTGCCAGATGAACATAGACTAAGGGTGTTAGACGATGCTCATTCTATTCCATCTATGGGACACTTAGGAGTGGAGAAGACTTATAACAGGGTTGCGAGGGAATACTATTGGCCAGGAATCTGGAATGACGTACACAAGTTTGTCACTCATTGTGTAAAATGTCAATTACATAAAGTATCTCAAGCTGGACCTGTAGGAATGATGGGACAGAGAATAGTAGAGAGACCATGGGCAGTAGTTGCAGCTGACACGATGGAATTTCCACCAAGTAAAAGTAAATGCAAATATCTTGTTGTTTTTCAAGACCTGTTTTCGAGATGGATCGAACTGAAGCCATTAAGATCTGCAGATGGGAAATCAGTGACTAAGGCCTTCGAAGAATTAATCCTCTTCGAAGGGAAACTCCAGACTTTCTTTTGACTGACAACGGGAAAGAATACGACAACAAGACTCTTAAAGACACACTTGACGAATATGGGGTAAAGCATATTACAACACCACCATATCACCCTCAAGCTAATCCGGTAGAGAGAAGCAATCGGACCTTGAAGACTATGATATCTACATTTATTGGAAATGATCATCGAGACTGGGATCTGCATATTCACGAATTTCGACATGCAGTCAACACTGCCACACAAGCTGCGACAAAGACATCTCCTGCATTTTTAAATTTTGGTCGACACCCCCGACCAGTAAAAAGTTTGCGGAGAGAAATCGAGAAGAAGGATAGGGTTCACAGAATCTCTCCCGAGATATGGATTGACAGGGTTAAAAGACTTGACGCCTTACGAGACTTGGTGACAAAATTCATTGATAAGGGGAAAAATAGACAGACTGAGTATTATAATAAAAATCGACATGAAGTTAACTTTAAGGTTGGTGATTTAGTACTTAGGAAGTCCCACAAATTATCAAGTGGGTTACAAAAGTTTGCGACAAAGTTAGCTCCCAAATTTGAAGGCCCATTTGAAATTATTAAACAATTATCTCCTTCAGTTTTTGTATTAAGCACCCATGACAGTCGTAGAAATCCAAAAATCCATGTTACAGACCTAAAGAAATACTCACCTAATTAAATTAATTGCAATTTTTATTAATTATTTTTAGGCTCTGACTATTTTTGACTTGGGTGGAGTTGTGACGTAATCCTGGCAGAGAAGGTTAAATCTATAGACAAAGGGAAGAGGAGAAGACAAGTAAATTTTCAATTTCGGCCATATTCCAATCAAACAATGATGTCACGACGAGGTTTAATGAGAAGAAGTTCTTTATCTAAACATCGACCTACTGAGGAATTTAAAATGCCGGAGGGTTATTCATCGTCACCATCTTTGTTAGACTTCCCAGTACATGACTCGGGGAATGGAAGGTCATTAGGCACTATACCTCGTCGGCCTCACGACAACTCAGGAAAATTGGACGAAGTGGAAATCAGTGGACTAGAAATTGTTGACCCAATCCAATTACCGAAAGCAACTATGGAGGACACCGTTTTAAAACGACAAGAGGGTGAAAGTTGGGAAGAATTTGGAAGTCGACTTGCAGTTGATGAACTTGACAGATTCGTCAAATTTCAAGACCCTAAATCTTCGGTTGCAGTGGAAAAATTGAAGGAGAAACAATCCGAGGAAATTAAGTTACGGAATCTAGTACTTAGGAAGGAAGACATAGTACATCCAACTGACGATGACGAAATTGTGCACCCTAGACCAATTACACCACCTGGTCCTCCAAATAGACCTGGGATGGACATGTTGACGACACGAGGGAGAGGAGTTGGAGAAAAGTTTTTTTCTCAAGGACAATACGAGGCTCTACCTAGGAAAACGACCGGGACCCTGTTTAACGACTTGGAATCAATTCCAACTGACCCTACTATTGATCCACCTCCTCGAGTATGCAACAACTGTTGGAGAAAGGGACATAACCGTTCCAAATGTCCAAAACCTGTCACAGAATCACATTGCGAAAACTGTGGAAGGAAATACCAAACAGTAGCCACGTGTCCCCGTTGTGCTAAAGGATATCGGAAGTTCCTGTTAGCACAAGCCCAGGGAAATTCGAATAAGGAGAAACTCTCACTGAAAGGAGACAAGGAAGAAGAAGAAGTGGAAAGACGTCCAACAACGTTTCAACGACAAGGAAACCCTCTATTACCTGCCATGTGGAAAGCGTAAATAAATTCTAGTGTGGGTAAGGATGGTTATGGTTCCCGTGGAAAGGCCTGGAACGTTCCGAAGACACCTTCGCCACCAACGACTAGACGCCCGATTTTATTTACTTCTGGAAAGCAATCAAAGGAGGAGGAAGCTGCTGAGGATCGGAAAAGATCAGACGATCTTGAATTGACCAGGGAAGGTGACAAAATTTCTAAATCATCTTGTAGTGACAATGATGACCTGCCACCTCCATATGAGTCGACCAGGGAGCAAGCGACACCTTTAGTAAAAGCGATCCAAGAAGTGACTATGGCAATGAGAGGTTTGCCCAGCGAAACGATTAACTTAGCGATCCAACAGTTAATCAAGGAACGACAAATAGAACTGGAGGGAAGATTACACAAGAAATAAGTGAAGTGTTGTGTTAAAGATAATAAGTTTAATCAAGACCTTGATATATTTTTTTTGGATTAATTAAAATTAAGTTTCCTTTTTTTTGTTTGGACATTTTGAGAATTATTGAGATATTATTTTATTTTGTATTTTTACGTCGGATAAATGACGAGTGAATTATAGTAGTATTAATTTTTTTTGTGTGTGTAAGACTTAAACCAAAGAGTTAGTTCAAGTCTTAGTGGGGAGCTTTGTGACGTAGTAACTCCGTCAAATACATTTTCTTGTTATTTTGAATTTATAATTTTTACGCGTAACTTCGACTTCGAGTGTATGGGAGATGAAAACTCCCCTTTACGATTCGCTCGCGCGCATTGAAATCTAGCAGACGACAAAAAGCAGATATAAAAATAGTAGTTGAATTTTGGTTGTCGTAGTAGTGACTTGAGAGGAGATTTATTAAGAGATTTATATTGAATTTATGTAAAGAGAAAGAAAATAAGTGAGGTTGAATTAATAAGAGTTGTAAAGTTGTATGACGTATTATTAATTTTTAATAGTCCTATAAAGACGAAAGGATTAATAAACCAACAATAAGACGAGTAAGTAGAGTTTTGTTAAATGGTCGTGTCTTCTGAAATTAGATCTTCCCCTTTCTAATTTTTCCCGACGGAATCTCCTTTGAGATTGTTAATTTTGACTAGTGAGAAGTATTGATGAAAATTATTATTAATTACTAATTCTCTGTATTATTGTTTTTGTTAGTTTTTCGACAAATAAAACTAACTGGCGTCTAACATACCATGTTCGGTGTTGAATTTGATTTTTGACGACTAAGGGAATTAATAATCTATTTGGGATTTTGTATATTTTCAAAATTTATTATTAAAAGAACCGTCATAATGAAAAATCCATATTTTTAATTAACAGTTATGCGCAATAGTGTCCAGTAGTGTCTTGTCACTTTAAAAAATGGGGTACCTTTTTGTAATTGACTGCTTACAGAGAACCAAACGAATAAATCGATTCCACTAACCATCAGAATTCTTCTGTGTACTTGTAAATTTAAGAAAATTATGATAATAGCATAACATTTTTTTTAAGAACTTATATCGTATTTTCTGAGAAGATGCTAAAACCCCATTTTTCCCCACGGGTGGGTCAAAATGGGGTGGTATCAAATAACTATACAAAACATGAAATATTTTTTCAAAATTTTTTTAATTCTTGTTGTATGAGATTATAAATGGGTGATTTTCTACGAAACCGCCAATTTCATGTCCCTAGTGTTTTTTAAGAAACAGATTGCACATATGGTAATAAATCCAACGTGAAATAGTACCTCTAGGGATTGCAAACAAAAACTTATAGCCACTTTAATTTATAAGATTAAATATTTTTTTAAAATGAAAATTAAAGAGCTAAATCGTCATGGTAAAGCCTGTCCCCAGGATAAGTTACAAAACAAAAATAAATGTTTTTAGTAAAATTCTCAAACAAAAATAATGATTGATAACATTTTTTAATATCTAAGTGTGTAAAATTAGAGAAATAAAATTGTTTGTAAAATAATTATTTTTTATATCTTTTTCTGATGTTATTTCTTGTCCCCAGTTTTGTGCGTCATGGTGAAGCCTTTTTAAAAAATTGAAATATTTCATAAAAATAAAATCAGAATTTCAATATTCTTTAGTACAAACAACAATTCAGTTCTCTCAAGTGTTTCACTACGACAGAAAAAAAATTTATACTGTTTTTTATTTCTTTTGCGTTTAAAGCGTCAACTTTGTGCAGGGAATCACAGAATCGTCATTGTAAAGCCTTCACATATTTCATAATAAATCAAAAAAAAATATTTTTTTTAGTAAATAATGTATAGTCGTTAGGGTGGTTCTTATTTGGGCGATGTTTCAAAATCTTCGGCCTCACCCCAAAAAATTAATCAAGGTATAAAAAAAAATTTTCCTGAAAGTTTAAAGCAAATCGAACAATATTAACACATGCCTCTAGTCGGCTGAAATTTTAAATGGAAAATACATGTAATTTTTCGTGGAAATCACAAAAAGTTTTTTCTAGCTTATACAAATTTATTTACAATTCTCTAACTTTGGGTTCTTTTAATACATGATAAGAGGTAAAACTTCCAATTTTTCCAAATTTTTTTGAAAGTATTTGCTCCATTTACAAGCTTGATGAATATGTTTGTAGTCCATTTTCCATGGCACATATTAAAACTAAGAAGGACCTCTTAGTCAACTATTTATATGAAATTCCAGAAAACATTTTCTCTCTTCTGAAAGGCATAGATACTCAACCTTCAATGGCATTCAAAAATTTTCTTTTTAAAATCTTAAAAAAGCTCAGAACGAGTAAGAATAACCGCGATATTGACTTAGACATTTTGAATTTCTTCAAAATGATTTGTAATCAGCGACCCCAAGAACCTCTGAGTACACCGAGTTTCATTTCAATTGAACGACTTTTTATTTTTATGTCCGCCATATTGGATCCGCCATTTTGAATTTTTTAAAACTAACCTCGGATTCGTAATTAGCGACCCCAGAAACCCCCGAGTATTAAGTTTCAGTCCAAGTGAACGACTTTTTATTGTTTATGTCCGCCATATTGGATCCGCCATTTTGAATTTTTCAAAATGACCTCCGATTCGTAATCAGCTACCCGAAAACCCCCCAGTACCGAGTTTTGTCAAATTTAAATGAATGAATAAATGTATACATCTAAGGGTTAATATATAGTCCTGTTTACTGTGATAGCGGCATATTCATCAAGCTTGTAAATGGAGCAAATACTTTCAAAAAAATTTGGAAAAATTGGAAGTTTTACCTCTTATCATGTACTAAAAGAACCCAAAGTTAGAGAATTGTAAATAAATTTGTATAAGCTAGAAAAAACTTTTTGTGATTTCCACGAAAAATTACATGTATTTTCCATTTAAAATTTCAGCCGACTAGAGGCACGTGTTAATATTGTTCGATTTGCTTTAAACTTTCAGGAAAATTTTTTTTATACCTTGATTAATTTTTTGGGGTGAGACCGAAGATTTGGAAACATCGCCCAAATAAGAACCACCCTAATAGTCGTATTATTTCAGTCAATATAATTAAATGACAGAAATTTGAAACTGATTGAAAATTGCTAATAATTTATTTTTAAAAACAGTATTTATTTTGCGTCATTGTGAAGCCCTTTTTTGTCTTTTATTGAACTTGTGGTTTAAACAGGTGTACAATTACAATTGAGGGCTTGTAACGCATGGTCGAAAGGGACTATACCAGTCAGACATCAGTGAGAGGCCTAGAGGCGCTCACTGATGTCTGACTGGTATAGTCCCTTTCGACCATGCGTTACAAGCAGTTATCCAGGGACTATACCATGCGTTACAGGCAATTATCCGTTCCACGTCCTCAATTTTTGTAATTGTGTCCAAATAAAATTATACAAATAAAAATTACTTAAACTGTCATAATTTTAGTAAGTTTTGACATTAATTACTTTATAAATTTTCAAAATTTACCGTACAAATTTCTGAAAGTTGCTAAGAATTGATTTCCATTTTATTTATTTATTTATTTAATTTTTATACATTACCACATGAATTACATTATAAATTTCCAAAATTAGTTTTAAAAATGTTCTTTTATTTAATAAAAATTACCTCAAAAAGTTTATAAATTACCGCATACATTACTAAACATTTCTTGCATTAGTTTTTCTAATCTTGAATTATGTTTTGTAATAATATTATAAATTACCTCACAATTTTTATAAATGACCACATAAATTACCATAAATTACTGCATAAATTTCCTGAATTAGATTTTTAAATCCTAAATTAAACAAAAACATTTCTATAAGTTCAACTATCAATTTTGTAAGTATAACAAAATTATGGCAACTAATTATGGTACATGGATGCGTGAACAGATTTAATGGTTATAATGGTTACTTTATTGACTGCTGGGTTATAAGGGGGAACTTAGCACGCGCCTGTACAGTTAGATAAAGTGACCATAATACGCCTGAGTTGTATAATAGTTATTTTCGTATCAAGGGCGCAAAATAGGTGATTGCGACGATGGCGAAATGAAGGGACCGAGGGGACACAATTTCGCTTCCGAGGCGAAGCTGAGGGAGCGAAAGTGTCCCTGAGGACCCGAAATTTCGCCAGAGTCGTAATCACCTTTGCGCCCATGATGCTAACATAATTTTTTGTCCTAACTGCATGGAAAGTATGTCATTGAGGGCACGAACAATAAAACGCTCATATTAGTTAAAAATTAAACTCTATATAAATGTTAACTCTTTGAAGTCTATAATGATACAAGTTTTAATATAGAAATAAGAAAACAATGTATTCTGGAAATATAGTAATTGCCAATTTTTATAACCAAAATGTGAACAAAACCAAATGTGTCATAATTTGTTTTAGAGAAAATCGAAAAAAAATTGCACATTTTTCTAGACAAAATAAAACAAGTTGAAAAAGTTTGCATTTTTATAGTCAACATAAAAAGAAACTCGAAAATATCACATTTTAATGAAGAAAATCGAATAATTAACATGCGGGCGCAAAATACTCTTCCCCTACCCCTGGGTGGTAATGAGTTACTTTGCGCCCGCTCTAAGTGCCCGAAATTACATACTTTCCGTGCAGGTAGGACAAAATAGTTATTTTCGTATCAAGGGCGCAAAATAGGTGATTGCGACGATGGCGAAATAAAGGGACCGAGGGGACACAATTTCGCGCCCGAGGCGAAACCGAGGGAGAGAAAGTTTCCCTGAGGTCCCGAAATTTCGCCAGAGTCGTAATCACCTTTGCGCCCTTGATGCTAACATAATTTTTTGTCCTAACTGCATGGAAAGCATGTCATTGAGGGCACGAACGATTAAACGCTCATATTAGTTAAAAATTAAACTCTATATAAATGTTAACTCTTTGAAGTCTATAATGATACAAGTTTTAATATAGAAATAAGAAAACAATGTATTCTGGAAATATAGTAATTGCCAATTTTTATAACCGAAATGTGAACAAAACCAAATGTGTTGTAAGGTATGATGTAAGAATGAGGTGTGAGGTATGGTGATAAGGAGAGAGGGTAGGGCGGGCTATCGTGTAGAGAAGGCGAAAAACGAATTTTCGTCATATCAGTGATCAGAGAGCCCTTGGCTCCATAAGTTGAGACAGTTGCAAGTGTGTCGATCGCTTGTTGCGAGCCGACGCTAAGTTTTACTCTACGCCCGATTGGGGTAAATATAATATTTTGTAAAAAAAAAATTGTATTAAAAAAAAAGGAGAAAATTAATTCTAATTCTGTGATTGATTCAATTATTATAGCGGTCTGTGCATAAATAGTTGCTGCACTTTGAGTTGTTCGACACGCAATCGTTAGCGAATTGTGTTTTTTTTCGCAAATATACTTCCTCGATGCTCACCAATATCCGTTTTGGGACTGTAGCCTGAGAATACGGAGTTGAATTTATTTCCTGACTACGAATCACAAGAAATTGATTTGTTAATTTCGGCGCGAGCCCCTGGTTCCTGAAATCCGGCGAGGCGATTTCTGGACTGCGTTGACATCGAGCATAACTCCAAAAGCCAAAGCACAAAAACGTATTCACTTGCAACGACTTTGCATTTATAGGGTGAGTCAAGTAATGATTAACTGATTCTCTCTCTGATCATTCTATTAATTTTTTGATTGTTAAACGTATCGCAGTTTTTTTATATTGATCTTTTGTGTGTGTATGTAAGTGTTTGTGTGTGTGGTGTAAATCCGGAATTTATGGTCGAGAAATTTATGTGACGGAAAGTATAATGTAAATGATAATAACCGACAAGATTTATAATTTCATTGACATCAAAAATAAATTTAAATTTTTGTATTTTAAAAGAAAATTGTTTTTTTTTTATTACGGAATAAATTCTTCGAGGAATTTTAGATTCGTTACAGTGTCATAATTTTTTTTAGAGAAAATCGAAAAAAATTGCACATTTTTCTAGACAAAATAAAACAAGTTGAAAATGTTTGCATTTTTATAGTCAACATAAAAAGAAACTCGAAAATATCACATTTTAATGAAGAAAATCGAATAATTAACATGCGGGCGCAAAATACTCTTCTGCCTGCTCGAAGGTAGGGGAAGCGGGCGCAAAATACTCTTCTGCCTGCTCGGAGGTAGAGGAAGCGGGCGCAAAATATTTTGCGTCCGCTTCTCCTACCCCTGGGTGGTAATGAGTTACTTTGCGCCTGCTCTAAGTGCCCGAAATGACATACTTTCCGTGCAAGTAGGACAAAAAAGATATTTCATTCTTGACTATCATACTTAAAATTTACATTGGCTGTTTTCGGCACTCGCCCCGGGTTAACTTAGAGTTAACGACTATCCAATTATCATTGACATTCTTTTGGATCTAATAATCACCGTTAACTCGGGCGAGTGCCGAAAACAGCCATTATGATTTTTATTGACAATAAAATTCTAAAATAACAATAACCAAATTGTCGGTTTTGTAAAGAATTACCCAAATGCAAACAAGAAGTAGGATTCTTTATTATTATGAAAAAACAAGTAGTATTTATTAGAATTTAACAAAAAACATCAATAATGAAAAATATCGATATATTAATAGTGAAACATCGATAGTATGAATGCCTCGAAATAAAAATAATGTTTTTAAGTAATTAAATAAAACAGAGTAGCACCCGATGTGGCCCCACACTGGCTGTTTTCGACGCTCATCCGGTGTTAACACTGAGTTCACAAAAGTCCAATCACTAATAATATTTTTATCCTACATGCACAAAAATGGCGCTTTCTGATAGCAGACGACAGGGAGGAAAGTCATTCATTTCTTCGACCGTATGAAAATGGCGGCCGTGTTCTCCCAAGGACAAGAAAACAAAATGTAATGTTTCCCAGTTAATTGAAAACAATTTAACTATCTAAATAGATTGTCCCAAAATGTTTTGTAAGCCCTTTAATTTTGAAAAACATTTATATTTTTTTGCTTAAAACTTTAAAGTTGTATAACATTTAGAAAAAAAATGTTTCGTAGTGTTTTCATAATTAATATCATTTTCTTATCGATATGAATGATATGTATCGAGGATAAAAAAATTAAAAGTACCTATCATGGAAAAACAGGGGTGTCCCATTTGATCCGTCTACCCCATTTTGTCCCAGTCTCCCCTACACATGCTCAGTAGTGTCTTGCTACTTTTGTGCATGCGTAGAATTTTGTCACAGCAATATTGAACAACAGTGTGAATATTCTTTGTATATTGACGGTATTGGCCAAGAATATTTTTGAACAACTAATACTAAAATCTCTGGAACTTCTTGAAGCGTATATGTTGCTATCAGGGCATTTTATTGAAGTATAATTTAATATTTTCAACACATTTTCTTCTTTACATTGTTTTTAAATTTTACCTGTAGTAAAACAATAACTGTAGGGGAGACTGGGGTAAACCCGCTCACTAGCGATTTGACGCTATGAAATCGATTTAAGATGGAGATATTCGTATTGTGAATAGTACTTGACATTCAACTTATATTAACGAACTTTCGTTCAGTTTCATGAATTCAACATAGAATCAGAGGCAATCATATGTTTTTAGAGGTTTCAGAAAAAAAACATTTTTTGGATTTTTAAGTTTTTCGATAATTATTTTTGAGTCTTAATTTATTTGACAAATTTTTTTGTTGCTATTGGATGTCCTTCTTCGAAGTACATATATAGTTTTGTCTGATTTCAAAAAGATTTAATTAAATTTATTCTGAAATGTTAGGAATACACTCGGGGTAAAGTCGCTCACGTGAAGTCGGGGTAAATAAGCCACTCACTTAGTTTTAAATTAAAAATTTAGAATAAAATAATTTTACGTATTATATTTTAACCATAACAAAATGTATGACTTGTTAAAACCAAAATTGTAACTACATTTTATTTTCTCTTAATAAAATATAACATTATTTAAATCCATAGTTGTAATTCATGAAACCTATATTCATTACACAGGTCAACAAAAACAGACTTACTTTTTTTATGAGATAACGGAATGGTTTCCGATGTATTTTTGGACGCTGAAGACGATCTTGACTTACAAAATTGTCCATCATGTCAGGATTTTAAGAAAAGTGGGGGTAAAGACCCCAAAAAAGCTTTTTTGAGAATTTTCAACATTTTTTTTCTCTTTAACCTGACGTGTTAGAGACTTCTACAAGGTCTTAAAAATCAAAGCGCATAGTTAAGGGATAAAGAAAATTTTCTGATAGAAAATTGCAAAAATCAACTTTTTAATGCTTGTGTTTATACCCGCATATCTGCACTCCGAGTGCCTGAGACAAATTATTTTTAAATTCACTAGATTCATTTGAAATTTGTTTTTTTTTTATTACGGAATAAATTCTTCGAGGAATTTTAGATTCGTTACAGTGTCATAATTTTTTTTAGAGAAAATCGAAAAAAATTGCACATTTTTCTAGACAAAATAAAACAAGTTGAAAATGTTTGCATTTTTATAGTCAACATAAAAAGAAACTCGAAAATATCACATTTTAATGAAGAAAATCGAATAATTAACATGCGGGCGCAAAATACTCTTCTGCCTGCTCGAAGGTAGGGGAAGCGGGCGCAAAATACTCTTCTGCCTGCTCGGAGGTAGAGGAAGCGGGCGCAAAATATTTTGCGTCCGCTTCTCCTACCCCTGGGTGGTAATGAGTTACTTTGCGCCTGCTCTAAGTGCCCGAAATGACATACTTTCCGTGCAAGTAGGACAAAAAAGATATTTCATTCTTGACTATCATACTTAAAATTTACATTGGCTGTTTTCGGCACTCGCCCCGGGTTAACTTAGAGTTAACGACTATCCAATTATCATTGACATTCTTTTGGATCTAATAATCACCGTTAACTCGGGCGAGTGCCGAAAACAGCCATTATGATTTTTATTGACAATAAAATTCTAAAATAACAATAACCAAATTGTCGGTTTTGTAAAGAATTACCCAAATGCAAACAAGAAGTAGGATTCTTTATTATTATGAAAAAACAAGTAGTATTTATTAGAATTTAACAAAAAACATCAATAATGAAAAATATCGATATATTAATAGTGAAACATCGATAGTATGAATGCCTCGAAATAAAAATAATGTTTTTAAGTAATTAAATAAAACAGAGTAGCACCCGATGTGGCCCCACACTGGCTGTTTTCGACGCTCATCCGGTGTTAACACTGAGTTCACAAAAGTCCAATCACTAATAATATTTTTATCCTACATGCACAAAAATGGCGCTTTCTGATAGCAGACGACAGGGAGGAAAGTCATTCATTTCTTCGACCGTATGAAAATGGCGGCCGTGTTCTCCCAAGGACAAGAAAACAAAATGTAATGTTTCCCAGTTAATTGAAAACAATTTAACTATCTAAATAGATTGTCCCAAAATGTTTTGTAAGCCCTTTAATTTTGAAAAACATTTATATTTTTTTGCTTAAAACTTTAAAGTTGTATAACATTTAGAAAAAAAATGTTTCGTAGTGTTTTCATAATTAATATCATTTTCTTATCGATATGAATGATATGTATCGAGGATAAAAAAATTAAAAGTACCTATCATGGAAAAACAGGGGTGTCCCATTTGATCCGTCTACCCCATTTTGTCCCAGTCTCCCCTACACATGCTCAGTAGTGTCTTGCTACTTTTGTGCATGCGTAGAATTTTGTCACAGCAATATTGAACAACAGTGTGAATATTCTTTGTATATTGACGGTATTGGCCAAGAATATTTTTGAACAACTAATACTAAAATCTCTGGAACTTCTTGAAGCGTATATGTTGCTATCAGGGCATTTTATTGAAGTATAATTTAATATTTTCAACACATTTTCTTCTTTACATTGTTTTTAAATTTTACCTGTAGTAAAACAATAACTGTAGGGGAGACTGGGGTAAACCCGCTCACTAGCGATTTGACGCTATGAAATCGATTTAAGATGGAGATATTCGTATTGTGAATAGTACTTGACATTCAACTTATATTAACGAACTTTCGTTCAGTTTCATGAATTCAACATAGAATCAGAGGCAATCATATGTTTTTAGAGGTTTCAGAAAAAAAACATTTTTTGGATTTTTAAGTTTTTCGATAATTATTTTTGAGTCTTAATTTATTTGACAAATTTTTTTGTTGCTATTGGATGTCCTTCTTCGAAGTACATATAGTTTTGTCTGATTTCAAAAAGATTTAATTAAATTTATTCTGAAATGTTAGGAATACACTCGGGGTAAAGTCGCTCACGTGAAGTCGGGGTAAATAAGCCACTCACTTAGTTTTAAATTAAAAATTTAGAATAAAATAATTTTACGTATTATATTTTAACCATAACAAAATGTATGACTTGTTAAAACCAAAATTGTAACTACATTTTATTTTCTCTTAATAAAATATAACATTATTTAAATCCATAGTTGTAATTCATGAAACCTATATTCATTACACAGGTCAACAAAAACAGACTTACTTTTTTTATGAGATAACGGAATGGTTTCCGATGTATTTTTGGACGCTGAAGACGATCTTGACTTACAAAATTGTCCATCATGTCAGGATTTTAAGAAAAGTGGGGGTAAAGACCCCAAAAAAGCTTTTTTGAGAATTTTCAACATTTTTTTTCTCTTTAACCTGACGTGTTAGAGACTTCTACAAGGTCTTAAAAATCAAAGCGCATAGTTAAGGGATAAAGAAAATTTTCTGATAGAAAATTGCAAAAATCAACTTTTTAATGCTTGTGTTTATACCCGCATATCTGCACTCCGAGTGCCTGAGACAAATTATTTTTAAATTCACTAGATTCATTTGAAATTTGTTATTTGGGGGTTTTTAAGGTCGCTGATTACGAATATGATGTCAAATTTTAAAATATCGGTACTTGTAATTTTCGCCCGGCACAAAAATGTATTCAGACGTTCAAATTTCCAAAAATGATTATAACTTCGTTAATTTTTGACCGATTTTAATTTTTTCCTAATCTGGTGTAGAGGAGAACGGGGCGAGGCAGACAATACGGCATATTTTGGTTTGCGAGGCAGTTATTTAACCCATTAAGTCCCATGAAGAAACCAGCCATTGTATTAAAAAACTAACAGTTGGATTCATAGGAAAATGGAAAAAAGATATACCTGTTTTTTTGTTTTTAATTTTCAATTGTTTATTGTTTGTTTTTTTGCTTGTTGTATTTACTTGCATAGTTTAGTGAAAACGTAATTTAAATGTTTAAAAGTAAGACATTTAAATCGTTACACAGTTTTCACTAAACTTCGAAAGTAAATTCTTCAAAGTTTTCAAGTAAATCTTTAATAAATTTTTCAGAAAGTTTCTGTGCTGTGTGGGAGGACTAATTTGGAAATTTTTTTTAATGTGGAGTTAGTAAATAGCGATTATTATTTATTTAAACAGTTCCTGATTTGCTAAATATCTTAATGTTATATTGCTTAGCTTAGTTATTCGCATAATTAGCAAAATGCAAGTTTCTAAATAATAAAACATCCCAGATAACAAAATGCTTGCAGTACACTGAAAGAATTTTAGGTAGGCTGCTGGCTTTTCATGTCCGAAATTAGTGCTCTTGCTCAGGGCTCGCAGCTCACCTCAAAAAAGCGAGCATCTGCTCCCGAAAGGTGAGCAGCTGCCCCTGAGTAGTTGCTGCTTACCTTTCGGGAGTAGATTCTTGCCTTTTTGAGGTAAACTGCGAGCTTGAGGCAGCGAGCTCTAGCGGCACTCATGTAAAGCCTGCAGCCTGCCCAACATTCGTTCATTGTACTGCACGATTTTTGCACTCATATATATGAGTGAATTTAACAATACTGTTAAATTCACAATTTTATGTTCCATGTTACATTGGGCTAATGCGCCTGTTAATTTCTGCTGCTTCTCTTAAATGTTATTAAAGATGTAATTGATGTATATTTTGTTCAAAAAGCTGGAATGTCTAAAATCTACTCTGTGGGCACTGGGACATTGGGATGTCTTTAGGTCATCCCAGCTTTAAATCCCCGTCCAGGATCCTCAAAGGAACCCTAACGGATCCTGCACTTGTCCTGTACGGGATCCCGATCGGGATATTGGGAAAAGGTTCCTACGTAGGAACCTGCATAAGAACCCGTGTAGCAACCTTGATTTTGGGGTCCCTCGTTGGTTCCTATGTGGGAAAATTTTTCAAAAACATTTTCCCTCGTAGGAACATGCATGAAATCCTACACAGGAAAGCTTTTATTACCATCCTTGAAGGAATATATGAGCCTCCGGAAAGTAAAACCACACATAAAATTCTGACGCCCATTGAATTAGCATGGCGGTCAGAATTTTATGTGTGGTTATACTTTCCGGAGGCTCATATGTCGGATCCTATGTAGAGGAACTTTAGTATTTTGCTTATTATAATAATTATTTCTTATCCTCCTTTGGAACCTACATGGTTCCTTTGGTTCCTTCACAAAATGGCAATTAAAGTAAGATCACATGCAGTTCCATATAAGGGAAGATTTTTGTGAAAAAACTGATGTTAAGGTTCCTACACAGGAATCGGCGAGGGACTCCAACAATTAAGGTTCCTACACGGGTTCTTATGCAGGTTCCTACACAGGAACCTTGTATTAAGTATTAAGTGTAAGTATTAAGTATATATATATTAAGTATTGAGTCTTAAGTGTTAAGTCTTAAGTATGAAATTTTAAGTCTTAAGTATTAAGAACGCATTTTTTACTAAGAACGCATGAGGAACGTCTGTTGCGTATACACCACAAACATTGCTTTGCTTTATTTTATTGAAATCTATACTAATTTCGCAGGGAATATTACAACGAATGCACAAACTTGACAGAAACCAGATTTTAGTATACATCCTTTGCGACATAAAAGTATAATAAAAGATAGATAGAAAAAGATACATATATTTCTATCCTTTTCTAAGTCATGTATTGCATTAGCAAATCTATGATGCGTCAGCTATAAAATTTTAAATCTGACATAAAATTCAGGATTTGTGAGTCTCAAAAACTATTAGGTGAAATTTGTGTGCATATTTTCTCATTTTTTGTGAAATACAATTATTTTTACAGCGGTTAACATCGAAATTACATCTCTTGTCAATAGTCTTCTCAATGTGTATTAGAAATGCTTACAGTTTAAGAAGAACAAGAAGATTCTAAGGAAGTAAAATGTAAGTATTCCAGTTCAGGTAAGTTGACATTGATAAATTAGTATTGTGAACGGTTTTGAATAATTACAATTCTCTTGAAGGATATGTTTGTATTACTTTTACTTAAAAACTATAAGTATCTGTTTAATTGTTTAAAACTAAACTCAGCTTTTAATAATTAGTTTAAATGTAATGAGGAGTTAAATATTAGTAATTTACATTAAGATTGCATCCTTTTTGTTATATTAATACTGTAACGAAGGTATATTGCAATGCATAAGCAATTACCATAGTCGTTGCGCTAGCCATTGGAGAGAGCGAGAAACGTCGGCGCACGCAGAGTCTTGTCTCTCTCTCCCCTTCCATACTCGCTCGTCTCTCTAGCTCACGAGAGACCAAGGTACCTCGCTGCACGATCGTAGATCGTCAGTTCGTCTACCGCCATGGCTCGAGGTGCTCTTCTTGCCTAACAGGTACGAACTCATGGGCATTATACTCAGGAGAGGTGCTCTTCTGTGAGTAGTATGCCGTCAAGAGAAATGTTCGTTCTACCCAGGTGCTCTTAAGTCGAACGAACTTTCTTTTACCAGGTGTTTGGCGACTAACCAGGGGTGCTCTCGTGGAAGTTTGCTAAACATTTTCTAGTTTTTTTAATGTCTTGCTTGCCACCCCCGGTGGCCAGAGGCGCTCTTCTGTCCACCCGTGGTGACGTCACAGACACAAATTCTTATCCCGGGTGCTCTCAGGAGTAGAAATTATGTCTCTAGAGTCAACGAATTTTAAAATCAAATAAATTCACGTATTTTATTGTTCTGGCAAGAATTTCGGTAGCTTGCTGAAATATTAATTAACCCCTAGAAGCACGATGGTTAATTTTCTAGTGCGCCCAGGAAATCGTCGGTTACGTAAAGTACGGAAACTTATTCTAGAACGGTTTTGCGAATATTTTGTAAAATGCCACGGAAGGCAAGAAAGGGTTAAATATTAACACCGTGTTTTCTTTTATTATTTTTGCAGACTGACAGGAGAAAATGGCAATGTGGTCGTCAACGTCTGAGCGAGACTCTAGGGCTTATTTTATTGTTACTAAGATTTTCTCATTGTTACTATTTTTACATTCATTATTTTTATTATTGTTAATTAAATTCTAACTTCTCTCTACGTTCATTTTAGTTTTATATTTTATATTTAATTTTATTTAATTCTTAATTCTTTATAATACTCAAGTATTAACTTTAATAGTATTATTTTATTATGTTAATTTACTTTGTTATTAAATATTATTTTGTTACAATATACTTACTTACGAAGGTTTAAATTTGGCCTAGTTAATGACTATACCTTTTCCAAATTTGGTCCTAATAATTTCCCTACTAGTAAATTATTGTTTTGAAATAAAGATGGCGCATGCCGCCTGAAATTGTTCTTAAATAAAATAATAAGGTTTTTTTTATAGGTCGTTTTAAGAAAAAAATACGCGATAGTGGGGGAAGAATTCAGGTTTAAATATGGCGTTACACATTCGGATCGGTCATAACGATTTTATTGCTCTTACCATACGGTCATACAGAATAAAATTCGTAATTTTCTTTTCGCTGCTTTCTTTGTTTTTCTTCGTTGCTCGTTGTTGCTTCGTGGTAATTCAACATGGGGAATCATCTTCAGGACTACGAGATTTTCAGAATCATCGAGAAAATTAATCATCGGTTTTTACCATCAGAGTTATGGGAGGCTCTTCAAGAAGTGTCAAAATCGGTCAAAAGACATCGAATCTCTAATTTGCAATTACGTCGAGTTTTTCCGGAAATGTTGCTGGAGAGTGTAATGAGGAAGTTTGGAGATCGGTTAAGGAATTTGGATTTTAATACTGCGTTGGATTGGAAAGAAAGTTTCTTTTGGACTCAGCTGTCATATGAAGAGACGAAAGAACCATATAGGGCTCTGAATAGTGTGCCTAGGGTAGATCTGAGACAGTACAACAATCGTACTGCATGTTGGCGTTGTGGTCAGGATGGACATCGGAGGACATCTTGTAGAAACATTCCAATAAAATTCTGCTCGAGATGTGGTCAACGTGGAATCTTCACTAGAGATTGCTGCAATAAAAACTGAGGTTAGAAATTATCCAATTTTTTTTTCTTTTCCTAAGCATTTAATTTTCCTTACCTTTTATTTTTTCCGTGTAAATTTTCTTTTCATTGTTCTCCTAGAAGAAAATTCTCCTTCGTAAATTAATTTTAACCTTACTTTAGTTCAAGTTCTCCTTCTCTTTGGATTTTTCTTTCCCTTTCTCCTTTTGATTGTCCCCTCTGCTTGACTCATTCCCACTCCCCTCAGTTAGTGTCTTCGAGGTCCGGAAGAGGGCTTTTCTAGTATATATAACCACATCAGCGGCTCCTAAGTTCAGATTACACTAGACCTTGTTTCGTGAAAGTACTTCATCAAAAGCAAGCTTCTAAAATGGGTGTGAAATGGATTTACGACATGAGCAAGGCAGATTTGATGGTGGAGTTGGATCAATATCAGATAGATTCTGAAGGAACTTTGGCTGAACTGAGGCAACGGATGGTAGCTTTTGTTAGAGCTAATCCTGATATTTTCGATAAACCACCAGATCCAGAGGACTATAAGGAAGAAGACGATAGGTCAAGGGATTTGATGGCTTTGGAGGATCTACAAACTACTGGACATCAGCAACAACATCAACAGCAACAACAGTTTGCGGCTCCCTCAACTTCAAATCAACCAGCGAATTTTTTACCTTTGGGTGCATCATCACCTTCTTCGGGAGTTAGTGACACTTTTGTGTTGGAATCGATGAGGAAATGGAGTTGTAATTTTGATGGTCATGATCCATACGCATTTTTGGAGAGAGTAGAAGAACTCCAAGCCGCATATGGGTTCTCGGACCAATAACTTCTCCGTGGTTTCCCGGAACTTTTGCGTGGAGATGCTCTCCTATGGTACAGAAACGAGATTTCGAATACACATTCTTTATAACAACTAACAGCATCGTTGAGGAAGTTCTATTTATCACCGGGAGAACTGAGAAATTTGGAGTCTCAGATTTCTAATAAAATTCAAGGAAAAGATGACTCAATCAGGAGTTATGCAAATTCTCTCGGAACCTTGATGCGAAGACATGGAGGATACAACAACGATCGCCAGCTTGATACTTTATATTGGAACATGCAGCCAATATATAGGCTGCATATAAGAAGAACGGAAATTGATAGTGTTAGTTCTTTGATTCAACGTGTAGAAGAGGTGGCAGAAATAGTTGAAACGATAAAGACGGAAGATAAGCAGGAGAAAACTCCTACTAATCAACTAGCAGAAGTGAGTAAACCCTATGATCCCAAAACTCACTATTGGAGATGCGGTAAACCAGGTCATCGGCGTGATGTTTGTCGCAGTAGACCTAAGAAGTTTTGCTCCTATTTTGGTAAAGAGGATATTTTTACGCGTGACTGTAAATTCCATCCGTCGGGAAATGCCAAAAAGGTCGAGCAAAAGGAGTAAGCTCAGCCTTACTAATTCCCGACTCCAGAATTTTCGTGAAATGCAATTGTGAGGATGTCTCTTTCTCCGCTCTAGTCGACACAGGAGCCGTCTCATCTTTTATTAACCCTGAGACAGCAAATCGTCTAGCTAAGTTGGGTGGAGTATCGTGTTTAGAGGACATCAAGATCGCTTTAGCCAACGGTTCACAATATAAAGTGAACACTAGTTTTCAAATGAAGATTCTGGCGGGAGAACCATGGTAAAGCATAAATTTCTCGTTTTACCTGGTTTAATGCAGTCTATGTTAATTGGAATAGACTTGCTTAAAAAACTAAATTTTTCTTTACTAGTTAATAACCAAAATATCCAACTAGTTAAAAATGCTTTTCGTATAGAAGTATGCGAAGTGGGATCTCCTGGATTAAAATCAATGGATTTAGATCAAGAAAAATCTCTTGATCTATTATTGGAAAAGGAAAAAGCCCTTTTTTTGGAAATTCAAGGATGTACACTGTTACTCAAACATGAAATTCGTTTAGAAGAACATACGCCTATTAAACAACGCTACCAGCCTAGGAATCCAGTGACTCAGGAAATTATGCGTCAAGAAACTCTAGAAATGTTGAAGCAGAAGGTAATCAGGAAATCTAGGAGCCCTTGGAGTTCTCCAGTCGTCATGATTAAACGGAAAAATGGAAAACTAAGATTTTGTATCGACTTCAGAAGGCTCAACAAAATAACTAAGAAGGATGCATATCCAATTCCTCGTATTACCAGTATACTCGATCAACTTAAAGGAGCAAAATACCTGTCAACATTGGATTTAAAAAATGGATACTGCCAAGTTCAACTCACCGAAGAAAGTATTCTACTTACAGCTTTTACAGTACCTGCTTTGGGACTTTTCGAATTTCTTGTAATGCCATTTGGTCTTCACGCAGCACCAGCAACGTTCCAACGATTAATTGATCTAGTTATTCCTGCGGAACTCGCTCCTAGAGTGTTTTCTTATCTCGATGACATCGTTGTAACCTCGGAAACATTTAAAGAACATCTTCATCTCCTAGAACAAGTGTTTCAAAGATTACGTGAAGCCAAATTAATTCCAAATTGGGATAAATGTTTTTTCGCAAGAAAACAATTAACTTACCTAGGACATTTAGTCGATGAAAAAGGTCTTCATCCAGATCCAGAAAAGGTGGACGCCATCTTAGAAATTAAACCCCCTACAAACATCAAAGAATTAAGGTCATTTATCGGAATGATCTCGTGGTATCGCCGTTTTGTTAAAAATATTTCTCAATTAACTGCACCGATGATTCATCTTTTAAAAAAGGACACTGTTTGGCATTGGAACGAGGATCAACAAGCAGCTTTCGACGAAATTAAACGCAAATTTACTGAAGCACCAGTTTTAGCATGTCCAGATTGGACTAAAACATTTTTTCTGCAAACGAATGCAAGTTTGTTAGGACTTGGAGCGGTTTTAACTCAAAATGTAGGAGAAGAAGAAGTAGTTATCGCATATGCCAGTAGAACTCTTAACCCAGCAGAGAAAAATTATTCAGCTACAGAATTGGAATGTTTAGCCGTCAAATGGGGTGTGTGGAAAATGCGTCATTGTCTTGAGGGTTATCATTTTATTGTGATTACCGACCATCAGGCCCTTAAATGGCTCAACAACATCGAAACACCTTCTGGACGTTTGGCTCGCTGGATTATAGAGCTTTCTCAGTGGGATTTTGAAGTGCGCTATAAAAAAGGCATTGAAAATAGGTTGCCCGATTATTTATCTTGTGTGCCACTCCAAATCTCAGAAATAAATAAGTTACCTTCTTGTCCTTGGTATCAACGTCAATTTAAATTAACCCAGAAACAACCAGACCGAAACCCTGACTTTAGGATCGAAGAAGGAAAATTGTTTCATCATGTGCTTCATTCTCTAGACTATAAAGAAACGTCGTACAATGAACAGTGGAAGTTGTGCGTCCCTAAAGAAGAGCGTGATGATATACTTAAAAAAGTCCATGACGAACCAACAGCAGGTCATCTGGGAGTAGCAAAAACTCTCGCTCGCCTGGGAGAATTTTTCTTTTGGCCAGGTATGCTAAGAGACGGTACTGAGTACGTAAGAAACTGCGAAAATTGTCAAAAGAATAAAAGTTCTCAACAAGCTGCTCATAATAAATTACATTCTACAAATGTTGAAAATCCGTGGGAAATGTTATCTGTGGATTTCGTCGGACCACTTCCGAGGAAAACTTCCGGTAACACAATATTATGTGTTATCCAAGATAGATTTACGAAGTGGGCAGAATTCAAACCTCTGAGAAAAGCGACTACTATTTTGTTAATTTCTACATTGAAGGAAATATTTTTTCGGTTTGGATGTCCAAGAATAATTGTATCGGATAATGGCAGACAATTCATTAGCAACGAGTTTAAGAATTTCTTGGAAGATTTTGGTATTACACACCGTCTGACACCACCTTATTCTCCTCAGTGTAATCCAGTGGAACGAGTCAACAAGGTAATAAAGACGATGATCCGACAATTCTTAGACGAGAAGAAACCGGACTGGGATCGCCATCTACCGGAGCTGCAGTTCGCTTACAACACCGCGCGTCACTCTACTGGTTATACGCCAGCCTATCTTACAATATAATACAATATAATTTGAGAAAAAGAGATTGGTGTCCAATTATCGGTGAAAAAGTATTAAAATGAAATTTTCATCTTTCCAATAAAATGCAAAAAAAGCGCAAAATTATTGGAAAAATTTAGTGGTCCATTTTTTATTAAAAAGAAAATTTCTCCTGTAATTTTTTATCTTAAAAACCTAGAAGGGAAAATTTTCAAACATGTTCATATTAAAGATATTAAGAAATTTGTAGACGAAAAGTCTACAGAATAACATCGCCTCTCGACTCGTTGTCTTCCCCGTCGTCCCCGTTCTCCCCGGAGATAAGATAAGGATTCCACTTAAATCTCAGCATTTTTCGTCGAAATATTCATTTAGTTCTGAGAAGCTAGTCGCGATGTCTCGTTCTACAGAAAAACTTTCTTAAATGGAAATTCGGAAGCAGATTAAAATCAACGCTTTTGATCTCGATAATTTAAACCATGTTGATGAAGAATTGGATTTCACTTATCAATCCAATTTTCATGACGTTCTACCGGAAATTGCGGTTAGGGTTAAAACAGAGGAGGAACTTAGTTTTGAGCTAGGAACAACAAGGAAATCTTAAATTGCAAAATTAAAAGCTCCTAGTGTAAAACCACCCGTACTTGAACTACCGCGTAAAGAAATTAAAATTTCTCCGCCATTGTCGTCAAAAGATTTTGAAGAAGTTTTAATTGATATCGCGAAAAAGGAAGAAATTGAAATGTTAGAAGAGGAAACTGGAAAAATTAAACTTATTCTTAAAAATTCGTCGTTTCCAATTATTCGTTTGAATCGAATTCCTTCACCGCTTTTACCAGACGTTATCCCTGTTTCTTCGAGAAATTCAATTTCAAAAATGCAACTTATTGCTAAAAATAAAATTTCTAAGCAAATGGAAATTAAAAAGGTGAAGAAGACTACTAAAAAATCTAAAATCATCGTGACTGCTAATAGACCTAAAATTGTTAAAAAGAAATTATTGTTGTTAAATCTAGTTATGAAGTCTAATGACAAAATTAAAGAGAGAAACTTACCGTCTATTATATCCGAGGAAATACTTACTACGCCGGTTATTTTTAAAAAGTCAAGCCCTTCAAAATTATCGGAAGATTGTCCACAAACTTTCGATGATCTTTTCGCAAGTCTCCAGGATATTATTGATGACACAGAAGATTTGTTAAACGTTAACATTTTCACTCCGGACACCATCGAGAACAACAATCATCTGCAATCATTTGAGAGCGACGTTAATAACAATTCTGTTATCATCGAGGGTTCTACAGAGGATTTTCCAATTCCGCTGCCTACGTCGATGCAAGGTCGTCCATGGGTGCAAGTACCCCTAGGTACGGATCGGTTTTGCATTCCTGTTCCAGGTGCTGAATGGGTTCTCCGGATAGTAAAGGAAACTGGTTTAATTAAGCATGCGAGATTGGTTCCGTAAGTTGCACATTTTTTATTTTTATTTTATTTCTTTTCGTACGCTCATAAAAATTCGCTTTGAAAGAAGGGGGGATGTAACGAAGGTATATTGCAATGCATAAGCAATTGCCATAGTCGTTGCGCTAGCCATTGGAGAGAGCGAGAAACGTCGGCGCACGCAGAGTCTTGTCTCTCTCTCCCCTTCCATACTCGCTCGTCTCTCTAGCTCACGAGAGACCAAGGTACCTCGCTGCACGATCGTAGATCGTCAGTTCGTCTACCGCCATGGCTCGAGGTGCTCTTCTTGCCTAACAGGTACGAACTCATGGGCATTATACTCAGGAGAGGTGCTCTTCTGTGAGTAGTATGCCGTCAAGAGAAATGTTCGTTCTACCCAGGTGCTCTTAGGTCGAACGAACTTTCTTTTACCAGGTGTTTGGCGACTAACCAGGGGTGCTCTCGTGGAAGGTTGCTAAACATTTTCTAGTTTTTTTAATGTCTTGCTTGCCACCCCCGGTGGCCAGAGGCGCTCTTCTGTCCACCCGTGGTGACGTCACAGACACAAATTCTTATCCCGGGTGCTCTCAGGAGTAGAAATTGTGTCTCTAGAGTCAACCAATTTTAAAATCAAATAAATTTACGTATTTTATTGTTCTGGCAAGAATTTCGGTAGCTTGCTGAAATATTAATTAACCCCTAGAAGCACGATGGTTAATTTTCTAGTGCGCCCAGGAAATCGTCGGTTACGTAAAGTACGGAAACTTATTCTAGAACGGTTTCGCGAATATTTTGTAAAATGCCACGGAAGGCAAGAAAGGGTTAAATATTAACACCGTGTTTTCTTTTATTATTTTTGCAGACTGACAGGAGAAAATGTTAATGTGGTCGTCAACGTCTGAGCGAGACTCTAGGGCTTATTTTATTGTTACTAAGATTTTCTAATTGTTACTATTTTTACATTCATTATTTTTATTATTGTTAATTAAATTCTAACTTCTCTCTACGTTCATTTTAGTTTTATATTTTATATTTAATTTTATTTAATTCTTAATTCTTTATAATACTCAAGTATTAACTTTAATAGTATTATTTTATTATGTTAATTTACTTTGTTATTAAATATTATTTTGTTACAATATACTTACTTACGAAGGTTTAAATTTAGCCTAGTTAATGACTATACCTTTTCCAAATTTGGTCCTAATAATTTCCCTACTAGTAAATTATTGTTTTGGAATAAAGATGGCGCATGCCGCCTGAAATTGTTCTTAAATAAAATAATAAGGTACCCGGACTGCATCCGGCGAGCGAATTCCGTAGCAAATAAAAATCATATCATTACAATACCAAATATTAAACATAACTTATATTTTTCTGCTTCTTAGGTCATAACAACTGACATCAAGTCTACAGTATACAAAAAAAATATGTATCAATATTTTTGGTAAAATCATATGTTGAAATATTGTATATTCGCGCCTAATATCTCGCTTGACTCTAACAGTAGTTTATTATTATTTTATTTATCGCTTCAACCGTGAACGTCTCGATCGTCAACGAGCTCTTAATAAACGACCGATTTCATCCGTATTTGTGTGTTCTTATTGACTACATCCTGCTCTAAATAATCTGCATGCCAACAGGTTATGGGCCCAGGCATTATTCAACTGCGCTGGATGTAGTTTTCGGTAAAATTAACGAAAAGTCTGTTCGTCGCGTACGGCGTGCTCGCGGCGTGCATTGACTTGTCGCGCGGATGCCATTGTGATACAGTGTGTGCTCAGGACTATAAAAAGTGTTCTAACGATTGGAAACGAAGTGTTTAAGAGGACAGAAAGGATTTTTGAAAATGGCCCTTGAAAGAAGAAAATATGTTACCTAACGAATGATTTTGGCTACGACACGAGACGACTGTGGCTAAAGCATTTTTATACGAAGGAGAATGAAAATTCTAAAAAACTAATTTCTTCGACGACTGTTAACGAAAGGAATTTGGATTAAAATAAAAAAAATATAGCGATTGTGACTACGAAGGTAAATATGGAAAGAACAAGTGCAGCGAATTTTTGACCGTAACCTACGCTGAAACGTAAAAACGATTAGTTTGAGTAAGTAAAACGTTTCACATCCAACTTGCAAGTTTTTACACAAATTACACGATTTACACATTTGCATGCATTACATTATTTTGAAAAGTTTAAACAGATCTGTTATTGAACGATTATTGGATATGAAAAAATGACAGTATTTTTATTTTCAGAAATTAATAAATATGAACGTTTTGATGTTGAATTATTATTTATACAGGAAATGACTGTTTTAATATTAAAATTAATATATGGTTAAACTCTGGTTAATGACTGTTATAATGACGAATGTTTTGTGGATAAGTCAAATGACGATTCTAACCTCAAATTAAACGATATGTGAAAAAGTTTATTTTTAACGATTGCAAGAGTTAACCTAAAAACAAAAATTCAACCTAATAGTAATATTTTAATTACTATTAATTTTATTTTCCAATATCTGTTTAATTATAATTTTTACCATTTTTAAACTATTTAATGATTGCTATAATAAATATAGTGCATTTACTACTGTTTAAGAATTTAATAACCAGATAATTATTTATAATATAATTTTTGGAAATATAAAATTTATCGATACATAAACATCTAAACATAAAATATAGTGCACAAATAATTTTGAGATCAAATAATATACATGTATACAAAATGATGTTTTGTTAGAAAATATTACGACTGTTCGACTGTGTTAAAAATTCTTTTGTATAGAAAAGAATTAAAATGTGACAGAATACACATTTAACGACTATACATTTTAATAAATGTATGTTTCTATATTCTATTAATTTTATTATAACTGTATAGTTTATCAAAAAGTACTTTATAAATAAATATTTAAGTATTTATTTAAATTATTATTTGACGTCGTTAAAAATAAAACGCTACAACGAACGAAAGACCAGTTATTCAAACTAGAGGTTAGTTTTTTTAACGAAAAGTTGTATTTTCTTCAGAATGACAGTATTTAATGACGATGTGTTATAAACTCTTTATATTTCATTTATAAAATTTTAAGACACATGAAACCGTTTTTCTGGGTTGTTTCTTTTTTGACGGAGTTGTGTTCATTCCCGATAAACTGAAACAACTAGGTTTGTTTTTCGTAACAATTGATAATAACGAGGGTTGGAAAAATGAATCAGTTCCAAATCATTTTAGCATGTGTTCTGTTTTAATGGTTTAGGAGCAGACAATCTTTAAGCACGAAAAATATTTAATGACAGTTTTTCTAGTCTTTGACAAATAACGAATGTTTATTTTAAAATATAATTAACAATTTGTTTTTAAGGTACCATTCACTTGAACAGCGAATTGGATATTACAAAACGAATAGATAAGTGCGGAAAAAAGGTCAAATCGAGTTGGCGGCGACGTCCAATAGCGTTGGGAATTTAAAACCCAGTGGATCTAACCACAAATAATAAGTCTGAATATGCGAGAAGGTTGACAGAAAATTTATTTTCTGATTCAATCAAGAAAACAAATTGTTTCGATAATTTAGAATGTTATAAATGACTTTATAATTTCTACAGGTGATAAACGATTGGTAAACGAATAGAAAACGTATTGTTTACGACAGTATGCGAATAACGACTGTGTATACGATTTATTAATATCTAACGACTGTACGAGGGGGTTGTCGACAACATAAATTTAAATGACTGTTTTATATAAACTTTTTAATTTGTCTGATAAATGTGTCACCAGAAGAAAGTAAAGGTCCTAGAAGCAGCTACTACGAAGAAAATTAATTAACGAAATGATTGATATTTTGATCTCTCAGAACGAAACTGAGACAAGTAGTAACGACTGTAATTCATAGACAACACTGTCAAAGACGGTTATAACAATAAATTATAAAACGACATGTGTTATAACGACAGTAGAGACGATTGTTAATTAAATTATAAAAATAAAAATTAATAATTTTTATAAATTAAACAATGTTATATAATAGGAAGACAGTAAATACGAAAGTTAATATGATGACAGTAAATAATAAAGAAAAATTAAAAAACGAATATTCATAATTTAAATGATATGCAATATAAATTTATAAAAAACAAAAGTATTGTTAATAAAGACGATGGTGATCACGATAAGTTGAAAGACAGTATTGACGATCAATCAGAGACGAAAAAGGCGGAAAATTAGGCAATAACGATAGGATATTTGTTAATTTTTAATCATAAATGACAGTTTGAATATAAACGATAGTGCTGACTCATATTGACTGAATCTTACCCCCTTTTTTTATATGACCTTGACGATGCATAAAAAAAATAAAACTACAGATTCAGCAACGAATGAACGATGATGAATAGCTGAAGCGACTTAGAATTATAGATAAATCTATTTGTCCAGTACTCTAAGATAATGACTGTTCATTTAATTCAGACGAAATTTAAAAAATAAATAAATTTAAAAAAGGTACATAAATAAACGAATTGTTAACGAAAAATTAAACGAAAATTACTAATAATAACTTTAAACCAAATGACTGATCTTTCCATGAATTCGCTTTAGAGAAAACTTAAAATAAATTTTTATTAGCGAATTTGTAACGACAGTAAAGTATTAATTATTTAATAATTAATAATGGTTTCAATAAATTATAATTAGTTTTTAATTTAATAATTAGTTTAATTGTTAACGAACAAATAATTGAACTTTAAATTAATCTACAACCTTTTGTGTATTTTTACGAGTTGTTGGCGGATAAATTACAGACGATAGATTTGTTTCATATTTTAAATACGACAGTTATTTCCTTAAAATTCCTTTTAAAAATAAATAAAAAGAAAAACGAATTTAAATTGCAAGCAATTCTCATAAATGGAATAAGTATAGTTCACTGTATGGTATTTTTTTATATACTTGCGATAAAAACAAAACTTTAAGTAAACTAAAGAAACGATGCGAAATAAAATTTAACGAGTGCAACTGAAACATATATAATTAATTAAATATGATACGAAATGAGATTCTATAAATTTTCTTTTTGATCGACGTGAGAAACTTATTTCTAATTATAAAAACAAAAAAACGAGAAGAGAAGAAAAACAATTCTTGTTTTAAAAGGTTTAAATAATGAAAAATAGACGAAACCCCTCTTAATTTAATAACGAATAAAGTATTAATTGTTTTTAAAATTCTATTGTTTTGGCCCAAAACAAATTGAATGCTGTCAGTTTACAAAAATTCTTTGCATTTTAAAGTGACAGAAATTATTTTAAATTACTTGAAACTTAAACAAAACGAAATGTTCAAGTAAATGATATAAGTCACAAAAAGAAAAACGATTGCTCTTGAAAGAATCAAGAATTCAAAAACAATATTTTTACGAATGTCAAAGCTTTGCTTTTTATAAGACTGCCATCAGTCTATGAGGACTGTCGCTCATTAAAGAATTTTAAAAAAAACGTTAGGAAAACAAACATGTATTACTGGTAAGAGTTTAGTCAGCTCAAATAATAAGCCTAAGTGTTACTAATTCAGCCAATAATGAAAGACAGTTTTCAAAATTAAATGTTATAACGAAAAAGTTAATTTTGATCTATTTGAATGATCTTTTAATTATATTATGGTAAACACTTTTACACAAAAAAGTAACGACAGTCAACTATTAAAACAATTTGTTTATAAAATGACAATTTAAAAACTCAACAACGAAAGACACAAACAAGTACGAATGGAGAACAAAAAATTGATTTCACAGAACATCGGAACCGAAGTGTAAGTATGTTAAATCAAATCATTATTCCGTCAATGCCTAATAATATTTTCACCTTGGTAGAAAAATATAATTCACCTAATTATTTCTTCAACCATAAGAAAGTCCGATTATAAATGCAGCAATAATTATAACGATATGTCTCGAAAATAATATTTATTATTTCGATAATAAAAAATAATAATAAACGATTAATTTGTCCTAAAGTAAAAACAAGATTGATTTAAAAATATAAATATACGAATTTATGTTTTTAAAGAAGCAGCAATCATTTCGACTGTTATTTTAGACAGGTTTTTCGACTTATTTAAACGATATTTATGTGAATAGTTTTAATCCTAAAACGAACGAATTGTTTTCATCAAACTTATATATACAAAACTTTATAGGTTTAACACTTCAAATATTTCATATTGTTTTTGACACTACTGTAGATTACAATAAAAAACGGATCAAAATAACGAAATTTAAAAAATAAGTGAAAGCCGAAATAACGATTGTACAACAAACGACTTGATGAAAATAACTGAAAAATATATTAATACTATAAAAATGACATTTTTATCAAATTTTACAAAAGGACAATGATAAAATGGTTAACGAAAGTTTCCAAAATGTCAGCAAAAGTTATAATTTTTACATCACAATAATAAAGCGAAAATTAACGAACGTAAGTAAATAATATTTTAGATGAATTCAAATTATTCTCATAACGATTTTGTTAAAACAAATAAAGCTATATTGTTGCGTATACAAACTGACTAAATATTTATTGGTTATTTTACGAAAGTTAGAGGAATATAATAGAAATAAAATAAAAGCCTAAAATCTAAATAATTTTCGAGGACAGTCTTCTAAATTGTAATATATACACATATGTAAGAATTTATACGAAAAAGTTATTACAATACAAAAATATATATGTCAGTTTGATAATTTCGATATTTCTTGACAAATAGAATCCTAGAAAGATTTAACCAAATGATACGATAAATAAATTAACTTCGAAGTTCTCTAAGTAAATTTATAATAAACGATTATTTTAACGAAATGAAATTAAACGATTCAAATGTTTAGATTATTTGTCAATAACAAAAAAATGTTCATAGTAAGAGATGATAAAATAAATACTTAAAGCAGAACAATTCCAGAAACGAATTTGTCATTAAACGATTGGTTCATTAAAATAAAAATTGCTAAGACAGTAAATTTTTAGAAAAACAATGATGAATTACTAAAAACGGAGGGAGATAAAATAGAGAACAGTTTAACCTTAAAAACGATTATTAGAAACGGAGGGAGATGAATTAAACAAAAGTATAAATAAATAATTAAATTCACAAGAGAAAATTACGAGACTCATATAGTCAGAAAACAGTTTAAATTAGTAAAAACTAAATTTTCTGAATTTGCGATTGTTTTAAAGAATCTAATATAAAAGACGAGTTCATTAGAACAGAAAATAAGACGCATAGAAATTCTATTTTACATTTATATTAAAGATTAGTGAAAATCAGTTGACTGTTAACCAAACGATAGAGTCTAAAAATTAAAACGATTGGTTGAGAAGAATCAGTAACGAATTGAATTTGACGATAAAGTATAAATTATATTCTATAATAGATTAACTAATGATAGTTAAAAATAGTAAAAAGTCAAAATATTTATTTAAGATGAGTTTTTCAATCGAAAATACGACAGTTTAAGATCTCTTAAATTGAAAGCAAGGTAAATAATAACAGTATTTAAAACATAAAAATTTATATGATTTAAAATAAATTTATGCGACAGTATCTAAATATTAATTTTTATACGAACAGTGTTAACAACGATAACTCATAACGATCTTAATTAAACTCATGTGAACCTGAATGTCTGTTAGATATGAAAATACGACTTAGAGACAACAGAAAGCATGACAGTTATACAAGAAGCAGATGTGAACGAAATTCTGATCAGCTAACAAATTTTATAAAATCAACAAATGCATTAGAACAGTTATCAAATCAAGAACAAAAGGAACGTGGAAACAAATGACAGTTTGGAATTCTATGAAAAAGCTCTTAATATTTCTTAAAGAATAACCATTGATTAGTTTTCTATCACATAGATAAAACTATAAGTTAAGATAAAATTTATATTATAATCTTACTGGAAACGAGTGGAACTTGATCAAATAAATAATTTAACGTTTGACTGAAATTAAAATTATATTTGAACTTCATAAGTAGACGAAACGATCTGTTTGCTAATTTGAACATGAGTTTTTGTTAATAGCAAATAATGTTTTTCAAATGTGATTTTGTAATTTTGATTCTTGTAATGCGACTGTTTCAAGACATTATCTCTTGAAATACTAATAATCAAATTTACATTTTTTATTGAAATTTGAGATTAAATATTGCTATTGATGAAAGTCAATATTTTAATAAAATTATGACGATAAGCGAATCCCCGACGAAAAAGTTTGACAAAGTTTTATTTACAACGACTAGTTAAATATGATAATAAAGCTGCAACGATATGTACAAAACTATTGGCGAAATAAATTAAGGCATATGACATGACGGATGTTCATCAAGAATGTATAAAATAATATGTTAAGTACGATTGTGTAAATATCGAATGTTTTTCAATTACATAATAATTGGCTGATATAATAACGAACAACAAAGTTGTGTGATAAAAGTTCTATATTCCTCTTAGGTAATTTAAAAAAAAACAACTAATATGTAAGACAGTTTCTCTTCTAGACAGTTTGAATAAACAAATGATTAAACGACAGTTCTTCTAAGAAAAATTTAAATGAACAACTGAAATACACGACAGTATACGATATGTGACAATGGTAATAAATATACTTAAATGACGAAATTAATTATTTTGAATAATTTTCAGTTACTGAATGAAACTCAGACATAATGATTGGTAGATTGGTAGATGAGCTGTTCGAAAGGTGTCCTAAGATTTACAGAAGTTACATATATCAAATTCGACAATGCTAAAATGTCCAGAATATTCAACTTGAGAAAGGATGGACTTGAAACGACTATATTTAAAATAAATTGAGAAACTTATAAATTATTTTAGCTTGAAATTTGTAAAATTGATCATTTTTATTTATATTGTAAACGAGTCAATCTCGGGAGGGAGTGTTGAAATATTGTATATTCGCGCCTAATATCTCGCTTGACTCTAACAGTAGTTTGATTCTACGTCACTGCCGTGTGCGCACGCACTTCTTCTTCTTCTGGATATCGCTTCGACCGTAAACGTCTCGATCGTCAACGAGCTCTTAATAAACGACCGATTTCATCCGTATTTGTATGTTCTTATTGACTACATCCTGCTCTAAATAATCTGCATGCCAACATCATACATTAACACATCAACATAAAATAAATTATCTCACAGATTTTTCTTCTCTTAGAAAAATTAAAAGAAATCAATTTAAAGTACTGTCTTATAGTATATATAGTTATACATACAATTTCTATAATGATCAAACAATGATATGAACATTTTATTAAGTACGTAATATAGTATAACTTTACAATCCTAAACATTGTACTCATATATTTAACCCTCTAGTGCCAGGAGTGTTTTAATGTTAGCAAATATCTTTCAAAAATATTTATTTCGACTATATTTTGATTCGGATTTGAAAAACAGTTGTTAGAATTAAATAAACTAGAACAAATTCTGCGCACTACGCGCCCATTCAATTTATTTTTTAATTACAAAATTCTATGATACAAATAAAATTCATTTGTTTGATTTTGTTGAACATTTGCCCTTGAAATTTCTTAAGGGTCATTGCAAAAGCCAATTTTTTAGGAAATTGTCTTCTTTTAAAAGTAAATGAATATACCTAAATTTTCACAATATAAAGTTACTAGATGTAGAAAAACAATATTTTGGCTTTTATCACTCATTAATATTTGACATTTAATTACATTATGTGATCAATTTAAAATAATTAACTTTGCCAAAATGCAGGTGAGAATCGACTCTTGATCTTGAAAATTTGCTTGGAAGCATGAAGTTTCTTACTTTATTAGTTTGCAATTTTATCTTTTTCCAGGAACACAAGCCGATTTTTGCCTGCAGTTTGGCGGAGAAATTTACATAATTTCTATAATATTAAAGGTTACTGACTTTTTTTAAATTAACCCTTGGAGTTTTGTGCATCAATAAATGGTAATTTAATCTTTCAAAAAAATCATTCAGAACATAATTTAATTTGAAGTTGTTTAAAAGAATTGTTAATAACAATTATAAATTTTTATTTTTTAGCAATCGCTTTATTTCTTCTTTAAAATGATATAGACTTTTGGCTTTAATTTTAAAAAAAGTTCCCTTAATTATTTTTATTCGTTTTAGAGTAATAAGAAAACAAAAATAAAATGACCCAAAACTTTAATACCTGATAAGTTCAAAAATAAATAAATTGTTTAAAAAATATTCCATAGGCAAAAATTGTACTTTTATATTTACCAAAAATCATCGATAACTTGAAAATTGGAGACAAAAGTTTTTCAATTGTCTAGTTTTACTTATTTTGGCTGTTTACCATTACCAACCTTAACCCTTTAACGCCCGACTTTTTTGTAGCAGTGCAATTCACGTCATTGCTCGTATATAAAGGTTTTCGGGGTCGCTGAATACGAATTTGAGGTCAGATTTTAAAAATTCAAAATGGCGGATCCAATATAGCGGCCATATTTTCTAAAAATTAATTCAATTTGACTGAAAATTGTTACTCGGGGGTTTTTGGGAGCGCTAATTACGAATCCGATGTCCTTTTTTCAAAATTCAAAATGGCGGATCCAGTATGGCGGACACGTTTTCTAAAAACTGATTCAATTTGCTTAAAAATTGTTACTCGGGAGTTTTCGGGGTCGCTGATTACGAATTTGATGTGAAATTTTAAAAATTCAAAATGGCGGATCCAATATGGCGGACATCTTTTCTAAAAACGGATTCAATTTGCTTGAAAATTGTTACTCGGGGGTTTTCGGGGTCGCTGTTTACTAATCGAATGTTAGTTTCTATGTTAGGCAATTGTTTTTCTATAGTCACGAATGTAAACGAACATTTAATTTTGACATCGTTTTCTCATTAGGCATTTGTTTAGCGGATTGTCACAAATGTAGATTCATATTTTACTCAGATCGCGTTCTCAAGTTAGGCTTTTGTTTTCTGATTTTCACAAATATAGTCAAGCATTTTAGATTGATTTCGTCTTTGCGTTAGGCATTTGTTTTTCTGATTATTACGAATATAGAAATAAATATTTCATTAATCATTATGATGCCGGTTTCGCGTTAGGCATTTGTTTTGCACATTGTCACGTAAATATCGAACATTTTATTCTGATCTCGTTTTTATTAGGACATTTTATACACTAAATTGAAACCGCTATTTTACATTTTAAAAAATTAAAATCAAAATCCTAATCAGCGACCCCGAAAACCCCTGAGTAACAATTTTTAGGCAAATTAAAACAATTTTTAAAAAAGATGTCCACCATGTTAGATCCGCCATTTTGAATTTTTAAAATCTGATATCAAATTCGCAATCAGCGACCCCGAAAACCCCCGAGTAACAATTTTCAGGCAAATTGCATCAGTTTTTAGAAATGACGTCCGCCATATTGGATCCGCCATTTTAAATTTTTAAAATCGGGCATCAGATTCGTTAGAAGTCGTCCATATACCACGTGGACACTTTTGGGGGAGGGGGGGTTAAAAAAGTTTAAAAATGTCTACGATCCCATGTATTTTTGTGTCCACAAGTGGGAGGGGGGGGGTAAAAAATCTTTAAAAAGCTGTCCACGTTGTATATGACGACCCCTTATCTGCGACCCCAAAAACCCCTGATTAACATTTTTCAGGCAAATTGAATCAGTTTTTAAAAATGATGTCCGCCATATTGGATGCGCCATTTTGAATTTTTAAAATCTGGCATCAAATTCGTAATCAGCGACCCCAAAAACCCCCGAGTAACAATTTTCAGGCAAATTGAATCAGTTTTTAAAAATGATGTCCGCCATATTGGATCCGCCATTTTGAATTTTTAAAATCTGATATCAAATTCGTAATCAGCGACTCCGAAAACCACCGAGTAACAATTTGCAGTAGCTTTGTTTTCTTTTATTTTCGAATTTGCAATTTTGTTGCAAATTTTGCAACAAAATTTTTTTTTATTATTGTTGTAATTACAAAATTGTTAATTATTTTTTAAAATGTAAATTTTTTTCATAAAGGTTTATAAATTTGTGGGTCATGAGCGTTTAGAACTAAAAAATATCTTAATTTTTGTCGAAGTTATAGATTTTAGAAATGAAAAGTGGTTTTGATCGAAATTGCTGGGCGTTAAAGGGTTAAGTAGGAAATGTACCATTTCTGTTTCCTCTGATAAAGGTCTCATAGTTTCTGTTAATGTGAATTTCCTAAAATGTTTCTATAATTTACCATTTTTAAATGATAGATTTATTATTTCTTATATAGTATTTCCTCCTAGGATTACAACTTTAAAATCAAAAACTTCATTCGATTTCATTATTTATCTTGATAACTTATCTCTTAACTTCTAAGGCATATTTTGAAGCCATTGGTGCATTAATATATAAGCATTTACAACTATTAACAGAAGAATCTTTAATGGTCAAGTATATAATCAACTACAATTTTTTTGTTTAACATTTAATTTAGTATAATTCTGCTCTCCTATTTTGATGTGCTTCAAAATATTTATATTAATAAATTTTTCAAAAAGTATTCAATAAATATAAAGAGCTATTGACAAATTAAGTAAGGCCTTAAGGGGATGGTGGGGTCCAGATATTTGTTACGACCTGTAGAAACAGTTGTATTAATGTATGCAACAGCCCAGGTGCGATTTTTTGGTCGGCCCATAGGTGGGCCAACTTTTACAAAGTCGGTCCAACTTCTCGTGCCAGAGGTTGGGCCAACTATACAGATGATAACGGTTCGCCGTCTAATGGCGACGATGGTTGGCCTGACAACTCATAAGGAAGTTGGCCCAACTTAAAATGCATATGTTGTGCCAACTATACATTTCAATAGTTGGTCCAAAGACTGACGCCAAAGTTGGCACAACTTAAGATGCGTAAGTTGGGCCAACCACAATTTTCAAAGTTTGGCCAACTTCAACAGCCAAAGGTAAAAAATTATTAAAAAACTAAATTATTTAAACAATTAACACGTTATTATTAGCGGGAACATCAGATATAATCTTTACCTATTATTATTAAACACAATCTTATACATACATTTTCGAAAATATCTAACGCTCGCTGGGATCGAATCCCTAACCTAACGCACCGAAGACTTATACACTGACCACTACGCTACGCTCACATGGGAGTGCATAACGCAAAATGTATATTAAAGCTGCAACAGTCGGGCCAACCGTGGCCCAGAGTTCGGCCGACCAAGAAAGTTTAAGTCATTTAAACTGCATTTGACATAGTTTTGCCAACCGTCGGGCCAACCGTGGCCCAGAGTTCGGCCAACCAAGAAAGTTTAAGTCATTTAAACTGCATTTGACAAAGTTTTGCCAACCGTTGGGCCAACCGTGGCCCAGAGTTCGGCCGACCAAAATAATGTAAGTCAATTAAACTGCGTTTCACAAAGTTTTGCCAACTGTCGGGCCAACCGTGGCCCAGAGTTTGGCCGACCAAGAAAGTTTAAGTCAATGAAACTGCGTTTCTAGAGTTTTGCCAACCGTGGAAGAGTGTTCGGCCGACCAAAAAACTATAAGTCAATTATACTGCTTTTCTTGAGTTTTGCCAACCGTCGGGCCAACCGTGGCCCAGAGCTCGGCCAACCGAAACTGAAAGTCTTTTAAACTACGTTTGGATGAGTTATGCCACCCTATGTCGCCAAAGTTCGCCCGACGGTTGGTTAAACTCTGCATTTAATGGTTGGCTTGCAAGGTCGGGCCAACTGTGGGCACTAGTACTTGCCAAAGTTGGGCAAACTCTGGCAACCAAAACTTCGCTTGACAAAGTTAGGCTAACCTTGGGCCGACCTTCAAATTCTGGCGACCAACCTAAATTCGCACCTGGGAGTGTCAACATGAAAATAGTAGAGGGGTTTCAATTTGCAAAAAAAATTTAGGTAATTTATGGATTGCCTCTAACGATACATATAAGGTTTAAACTCAATCATTTATTTTTAAATTTTTCTATACCGATATTTAAGGTACCCAAAGTATACTTATTACATTTTGTAATAAATTTTGTTCTTTTCCTTTTTAATTCAAATCTATTATTAAATATTTATATTTTAATACTATTTCTGTCAGCTGAAGATAAAATCCAATTCCTGATTTAAGTATACTAATTAATTATTGCTGAAGCTGAATTAAAAATTAGCTTAAAAGGTCCTCAAACAATGCTATTCTTATTTATTGCTCTTTTTAAAATTTTTAGATATTTTTCAAATATTTTAAAACATTTTATAATTTCAAATATCCAAATAAGGACCCTTAGAATTTAAATCCTATCATGGGGCATTTGTTATAAAAAGTCACCTTTATTTTTAATATTTCTATACCGATATTTGAGGTACCCAAAGTATACTTATTACATTATTTATTTATTTATTTGAACATAAACGGGTTTCAAATAAACACTTTCGTACAAAAGTACTTAACTGTAATCATACAGCAAAAGAAAAAAAAGAACCATATTAAATATATTAAGGTAAGTTATAAAAAACGCTAGGCTAGACCATAGTATTAATGATAATGGTACAACAATTGCCGCAATGTATTTACAAATCTATACAAAGAAGTGTCAAAGAACTCAACTGAATCGCTTACAGTGTTTGCTTCCCTACTCAACCTTATCATCATTGAATTGTTTACATAGTTTGTTTTGAGATGTTCAATTTTAAATAATAAGCAATAAATAACAGATGCATACTGCAGTGTACTTTTTTGTTTTTTTCTTTTCCTTTTGAATTCAAATCTATTATTAAATACTCATATTTTAATACTATTTCTGTCAGCTAATGATAAAATCAATTTCCTGATTTAAATATACTAATTACTTATTGCTGAAGCTAAATTAAAAATTAGCTCTAAACGTCCTCAAACAATGCTATTCATAATTATTGCCCTTTTTAAAATTTTTAGATACTTTTCAATTATTTTAAAACATTTTAAAATATCAAATATCTAAATGAGGACCCTTAGAAATTAAATCCCATCATCCGGCATTTGTTATCAAAAGTCACGTTTATTTTTAAAATTTCTATACCGATATTTGAGGTACCCAAAGTTTACTTATTACATTTTGTAGTTTTCTTTCCTTTTGAATTCAAATCTTTTATTCAATACTCATTTGTTAATACTATTTCTGTCAGGTGATGATAAAATCAAATTCCTGATTTAAATATACTAATTACTTATTGCTGAAGCTAAATTAACAATTAGCTCTAAAGGTCCTCAAACAATGCTATTCATATTTATTGCTCTTTTTAAAATTTTCAGATACTTTTTAAAATAATTTAAAACATTTTATAATTACAAATATCCAAATGAGGACCCTTAGAATTTAAATCCCATCATGCGGCATTTGTTATCAAAAGTTATCTTTATTTTTAATATCTCTATACCAATATTTGAGGTACCCAGAGTATACTTATTACATTTTGTAGTTTTCTTTTCCTTTTGAATTCAAATTTATTATTAAATACTCATATTTTAATACTATTTCTGTCAGCTGATGATAAAATCAAATTCCTGATTTAAATATACTAATTACTTATTGCTGAAGCTAAATTAAAAATTAGCTCTAAAGGTCCTCAAACAATGCTATTCATAATTATTGCTCTTCTTAAAATTTTTAGATATTTTTCAGTTATTTTAAAACATTTTAAAATTTCAAATATCCAAATGAGAACCCTTAGAATTTAAATCCCATCATGCGGCATTTGTTATCAAAAGTCACCTTTATTTTTAATATTTCTATACCGATATTTGAGGTACCTAAAGTATACTTATTACATTTTGTAGTTTTCTCTTCCTTTTGAATTCAAATCTATTATTAAATATTCATATTTTAATACAATTCCTGTCAGCTGATGGTAAAATCAAATTCCTGATTTAAATTATAACCTGTCGCCACGCCGGTTCATTTATTGAAAATTAGAGACTTAGAATTGGGGAAAACAACTCTGGTGGCGAGAAATTATAAAGGCGATCTTTATTATTTATTTTAATTTTAAGCGCCTGGCTGCTCCTCTAGTAGTTTAAGAAAATACAAGCCATATTTAGAATTAGATTAGAACGTTTAGAATTTGTAAGTTAAATTAATGATTAATTAATTTGCCGACTAGGTGTGGGGACGAGTGGTGACTTTAAATAAATAAATAAACAATTATTTACACACACAAAATCACATTTATTCTAAAGTAGAGAATTTAACAATTTGAGGTTAAAACGGACTTGCTAAGAGTCTGAGAGCGAAATAAGTAAAAGAATTATAATTGATTTTAAATTGAATTTTAATTAAGGCGAATAAAATATTCTAACTCACCATTGTTTCAACTTAATTTCCAATTTGGACTTTAATATCAATTTTATATTTCCTCTTTATATGTGTAAATTTTGCCTGTCAAATTTTACTTTCTTTTTAACAATTATAACGACCATCCACCGTGATGTCTAAAACGTGAAGAACGAGCGCTTTTCAGCAGCTCGTTAGTTACAACTCGTTGGATACAATATTTAGGTGGATGCAACCCTGTCGATAAAATCTAATTCTAATCAATCTATGTAAGACGGGTTGCAGCCACCTTAGGCGTCGATCTAATATTATTCACGAAACAGCAACTAATCTTGGACTGGCCTTTCTTTGAGCTTCGGAGTAGTGCAAAATAAATAAAATAAATAACAAATATAATCATTTGTTGCAAGGAATATTGTTCCTTGTTTTTACGTTGCTCATCTGACTTAAACGCCCTCAAGTTGTGTTCCGAGTCCTTTTCACTCCGAAACTAAGGACTTATTAGTGATTGGTTAGACTCGCGCTATTGAAAGCTGCGCCCAACGAGCTTAAACAAAACAATAAAATTAAGGCAGAAATTATTCTTAATTAACATTGTTGCTAGGATGCGCTCTCCAACTCTTTGACAGTCAAATTATAGTATTTTGACATTAAGTGTGTATTCTTTATTTACATTATTTATAATTACCCCTTTCATAGTTTAACAATATTATTAGTAATAAAAAAAGGGGGGGCTTCACGTCCACATCACGGTCGAGGAATTTGAGAGATGTAAAATCTACAGCGTTACAACACCCCCTTCCAGACCGAAGTTGTGGGGTGAAGTCAGAATACCAACTCGCCAATTGAATCTCAAAATTTTTAATACTTTATGAACCAAATTAGCGTTCGCTGTCAGAGTCGAGAGCAATCCCGTTTATGACCTTTTATAAATAATAATAATAAAAGAAATTGAAAATATATAAAGTAACGCAACATAAACAAGCATAGTAAGGAAGTAAATGAGGTAGCTTATGTGAATATTATGTAGTAAATGAAACACATATTACAATGAGGTCATTTATTGGCACCAGTCGTTCTTATTGTGTACAAAATGAAATGGTTCTTGGAAGTGGTACACATAAAGTAAAGAAAACAAAATTATCCTTATTACTTTGTTATAAAATAAAATTTTAGAAAATAGGGATTTTAACTAAAACAAAAGAATTTTCAATAGTAAAATAAAGTGGGAGTTTCTTTGAAAATAATAAGAAAACAAAGTTAAATTGTGATAGAATTAAGGTAGAAAAGAGAGGAGTCATTCTGATTTTCTTTGAAAATAATAAAGAAAATAAAATTTCCATTTATGTTGAGAAGAGAAAAGAAATCACTCGGCTTGGAGTTCGTGCCAGGGAATGCTTTCGTGGGACGTTCTCCAACGACGAATCAACCTTTCCTCCTTTACTAGCCTGTACCAGGCTATTGCAGCCTCTCTTTTCTCCCTAACCTGGCGCCCTGCGCGGCAGCCCCGTTTTCTAGGTCGTGGTAAAGGGGGTGGCACTTCCGGACGTGCTTCCTCTTGAACTTCGGGCTCCTCTGGCTCACTGTCGTCCCTAGGTTGGTTCGGGTTTACTGCCCCGCGCAGAAGATGATATTGCCCCCAGTAATTAAGGATGGGCATATCGGGATTACCCACATAGATAATGTCGGGGAATGGACCGAAGATGGCATACGGGTAAACCAATTTCAACCGGCCGTTTACCGGCATTACCTCAGGTTGGTAGTGTTTGAAATTTATTTGTTCCTATGACATATAAAGAAAATTTTTGGGGTAGAGTTAAGGTTCTAAATTATCTTCATTCGGAAGGATATATGGTCTCAGGTCTTTGGAGTGAAATGAAAGTGGTAAAATTTTTCCTTTGCCATCCGTCAGTTCGAAGACTGAGTCCGATAATTTTCTCGATATAACGAATACTTCCGGATTGAAAACCGGTAATAGTGACGCTGTCACTCCCTTTGCGGTGGAGGAGAGTGTTCTATCCCGTTGTAATACTTTATCACCGATTTCAAACGTATGAGGGCGGCGTCGCAAGTTATAGTGATGCGCCTGTTTGGTCTGTGCCCCATCTAAGTGCAGCTTAACGAGATCGCGCACGGCTTCGATTTTTAGCATTCTCTCTTTCCAGGTGTCGACATTCCTAGAGAGGGGTGGCTGTTCTTTTTCGAGCGCGAGTTGTTTAAATACCGTTCCCGTTGGAAGTGGGTCTCGTCCCAGGTTTAAGAAGGCCGGAGAGGTCTTAATATAGGAATGTTGCGCTGTATTGAAAGCGAAACGAAAGTCTGCTAGATTTTCATCCCACTTCCGTTGTGTTGCCTTTATATATGAGCGCAACATTGCTTTCATTACTCTATTAACCCTCTCCACAGGGTTCGCCTGGGGGTGATATTTTGGGGTTTTACTAGCACGTATTTTATAGGTTTTGCAGAGCTCTTCTACCGCTTTGTTGGAAAATTCGGTCCCATTGTCGGTGAATAAAAATGAGGGGCTTCCCCAACGATTAATGACAACATCTTTAAAGGCTTTGATGATAGCCGGACCTGTCGCTTTTCGAAGAGGTACTACTTCGATCCACCGGGTAAAGAAATCTTGAAATATTAAGATGTATTGATGTTGGGCGGACGAAGGAGTATATGGGCCCATGATATCAGCGCCTACCATGAACCACGGCTGCTCGACTACGCGATGACCCATTTCGCCGATCGGCTTTTTTGCTTCCGTTTTGCTAATCTGACAGACATGGCAACTCCTTACGTATTTCGCGACGTCGCGGTAGTAACCGGGCCAGTAATAACGGAGTGAGACGCGGTGAAACGTGCGGTCGACGCCTTGGTGTCCAGCTTGAGGCTCATCATGTGCCTCGCTCATTATTTTATTATGAAATTCTTTGGGTAACACGAGTTTCCAGTCTTTCAAATCGGGGATAGTGAAATCAATAATTTTATTAGTTAGATGGTGGTATAGAAGATTATTCTCAATTTTCCAATTAGGAAAAGCGTGAGGGTGGCGCATGATGTCTGCCTTTCTTTTAAGGTACCACTCGTCGTTAGTGTCAACAATTGCAGAGACTGGTTCCGTTATTTCCGCGTCTTGGTCTAAACGTGAGAGGAAATCGGGTACAACATTTAACGAACCTTTTCGGTATTGTATATCGAAATCATACTTTGAGAGTTTTAAGGACCAGTTTGCTAGCCTACTGGTGGGATCCTTGAGGGATTTCAGCCACTTCAAGCTGTGGTGATCAGTCACAACTGTGAAGTTGTCTGCTTCCAAATATGCTCTAAATTTCTCGATTGCCCATACGACCGCTAGGCATTCCCGTTCGGTTGCCGAATAATTTCTCTCAGCCTTAGATAACGTGTGGCTTGCGTAAGATATAACGCGCTCGGAATCGTCTTGAATTTGTGTTAGGACCGCGCCTAACCCGGATCCGCTCGCGTCTGTTTGCAGGGTGAAGGGTTTGGAGAAGTCAGGGCACGCTACTACCGGGGAAGAAGTCAATGCTTCTTTGATAGTTTTAAAAGCGGATTCCTGATCGCTCTCCCATTTCCACGGTTGCTTGGAGCGAAGCAGCAAGGTTAAAGGTTCTGCTACTGTTGACAGGTTTGGTATAAAGCGCCTATACCACGAGGCGAAGCCTAAGAATCTGCGCAGCTGACGCAAGTTTTGAGGTAAAGGGAAGTCTAGAACTGGAGCTAACTTAGCTGGGTCTATTTTGACGCCCTCATTGTTAACAATGAAACCTAAGTAACGTATCTCATTCCTAAAAAACATGCATTTGTCAGGGTTGATAGTAAGGCCTGCTTCTTTAATGCGCCTAAGGACTTCTTTTAACCATTTCATGTGGTCCTCAAAGGTTTGTGTGGCCACTATTACATCGTCCAAGTACGAAAAGACAAAAGGTTCCATGTCAGGGCCTAAAATTTTTTCGATAAGGCGCTGGAAGGTCGCCGGAGAACCCGTAAGACCGAAAGGCATTGTCTTATATTGAAAATGACCTCTTCCAGGTACTGAAAACGCTGTGACTTCTCTGCTTTGCAGTTCCAGCGGAACTTGATGGAATGCTAGCTCGAGATCTATCGAAGAAATATAATTGGCTTCTTGGAGAGTGTCTAATATGTTGGACATCGATGGCAGTGGGTACGCATCCTTTTTAGGGACTTTATTGACGTCTCTATAATCAATACAAAGTCTATAAGTGCCATTAGGTTTACGCACCATTACTATTCTTGAATTCCAACCGCTTTTGGAAGGTTCTATAATGTCGAGTGCAATTAATTTATCAATCAACTTGTTCATTTCTACCATGATAGCGGGGGAACGTCTAACGAACTTAGCTCTAATTGGAGGATGATCTCCAACGTCGATTTTATGTTCTATTAAGTGTGTTCTACTTAAATTTTTGGAAGTCTTTGCATATAACGTTAAAAATTCTTCAACTAAATCAATTTGCTCATTCGTGAGTTCCTTTAGGGCTGAACAGTTTTCGCCTTCAGATCTCTCGGGTGAACAAAGTAAGTCGATTACTGGGGCGAACGTTTCGATATCGGGAATGATTCTGACCGTATTAGTACTACCGTCTAGTAGTAACTTGAATACTCGAAAAGCGTCCATACCGAGAATGCACTCGTAATTAAAATCTTTTACTATCACAAAAGGAAGTTCTTTAATTACGGTTCCTATCTCACACGGTAGGTTAACTTGCCCTACTGTCGACTGGGAAGCGCCATTTGGGAAAACTATCGCTTTGATTTTGGATTGTGTTAAGTTTAGACCTAATTTTTCGGACAATTTTACGCCGTTTTCATTTAGTATAGATCTGGACGATCCGCTATCTATGAGTGCATTTAGTTCCGTATTCCCGATTTTTATTTTTACGAAGAATCGTTCGTTTAAATTACTAATGTTTAGAGCAGAGCAGTCTGAATCAATAATAGGTAGTTCTGCTTGTACCCTTCCCCCCCAGATTCTGGCGACTGCGAAAAAAGGAGTTCTTCCGACAAGGCCGAAGACGGAGGTGGGCCGGATAATGTATGCCCAGTGGGGACCACGCTCACTGGGCACGTTTGCCGTTTCCCGGTTTCGATTTTGTTTGACATTGTGGTGTAGGGCACTCGGGAGTTTTCACTCCGAGTCTACCACATTTGTAGCAAAATGTTAGTTTTTCTTTTTCGCAATCAGATGCAAGGTGACCGTGTGGACCAGGAATACCATGACAGAGACAGTTGCGGCACAATTGTGCGCATGTGTCTACTGGTAGTGACGAAGTAGATTGTATAGTTGAAACGTTTGTTTCAGGTTTAGGGGCTGCTGTTTTACGCGCCTTATTCCCGTTTTTCTTCGGAGTATTTTCTTTTGATTTGTTTTTATTTTGCCTATCAGGATTTTTGTTTTGTAACGCGGCGCATTCAGTTTCAGCTGGGGGTGTTGTATTAGTTTGTGGAGTTTCACTAATAGCTGCGACTTTAGCGCTCGTCGTTTTATTTTCTCTGTAGGCAAATTCTGGCAAAAATGAAAATTCCGGTGTTGGTGGGGGCTTGTATTCTTTTATTGTCGCCCATTCTGCTTCCCATTCCTGGCCTATTCTAGCTAACCTATCGAAACTAAACACTTCGTTTCTTTTATAACACGTTTAAATTCCGGTCGAAGTCCACGGTGTGCGTAGTCTAGTTGTTCGTCGAGCGGTATTCTTCGATGCAATTTATGGTATAACCCTTGTAAACAAGTTAAATAATCTTTGACTCGTTCTTTCGCGCCTTGTGTTCGCGTTCTTATCTGATCGCGTAGGCGGTAGTCGAAATTTTCGTCACCGAAGCGCAGTCAGAATGAATGTTTAAAATCGTACCAATTTTCCCACAATTCCCCTTGATCTCTACAATTTCTATACCAAATTAGGGCTATATCGGTGAGTAAAAGCGGCAGTGCGCTTATTATGTCTCTGTCCGAGAGTGGGGAAAAAATTCGGCATTCGTCGATTTTTGTCAAAAAATTTTCTGCGCTAACATTTGTTGAGCCGTTAAATTTTATGTCCCAATGTCGAACTATTTTTCCGATATCGTACCTATTGCTTTTAGTGTAGGTTTGTTGAGGAGGGTTTTCGAGTTGGTTTGGTGTTGACAATTGATCCAGTTGTGATTGTGGCGCTGTTGGCGCGGTATTTGGACGATGAAAGTGATCGCTAATATTTTCGTAAGGGTTAATAACATCGTCGGTTGCGTTAAGAAAATAATTGTTGTGTTTAAAGCTTTGTTCGTTAGACGGTTTGCTAGGGTTTCCTAATTGTTCGCAAGAGGGCGTGTTATCAAAAGTCTCTTCCTGTATTTTGTGATAGTTACTTGAATGCGCTTGTGGCATATATAAGTTCGATCTGCCGTGTAGGTGAGAACTGTAATTTTGATGGGTGACCTGCGAGTGATTTGCGAATGAAACCGAGGTATTAGGTGGTCGTGTATAAAGCGAGCTTGTTGTGACAGTTGTAGTGTTAGTCGTCGTAGTCACTGTACTTGTAGTGGTTGGTGTTACGAGCGAGCCGTCAACTGTTAGGTGCGCTTTATGAATTGTTGAAGAAAGATTGTTTACAGGTATTATGTCGCTGAGAGTACGGTCGTCGCGAGCTTGCTCTGGATAATAATAATCACTTGTGTCCCATGGAACATTTGTATTACCTTCACGTCTGTGTAGAAATCGAATAATTCTATCGCGAATTATTGGTAATAGTCCAGTGGGGTTTACGCAAAATTCTAGCGCGAGTCTGCGTAGATCTGTCTCATTGAGTGTAAATAACCATATTAGTCTTTCCTGTAGATTTGACATTTTAAAATTTTATTAAACTCGAGGAAAGCAAAATTTTAATTTTCGATTTTATTATTTATTTTCTTATTTAAGCGTGAGCAAAACAAAATTTTATTTTTAATTATTAAATACAATTTTTATTAAATTCAATTATTAAAGTTAATAATTGTTATTGGTTATTATTTCAACCGTTTTGTTGTTTTACGCGAAAAGAAAAAAACAAAATTTTATGTCAATCTATTACAATGAAATGTCATTCCAACAATTTTATTGGCTGTTATTTCAACCGTTTTGTTCTTTGTATATTGGAAAAGAACAGAAAAACAATTATTCAAAACAAAATCTAATTTTTAATTATTGAAATGAAATGTCACTTCAACAATTTTATTGGTTATTATTTCAACCGTTATTTATGAAAATAAATTTTATTTTTGATTATTAAAACGAAATTTGCTCTAATAATTTTTATTGGTTATTATTTCAACCGTTTTTGTTTCTTGTTTAACTTAAAAAAACAGAAACAATTGTTTACTTGTAAAATATAAATTTTATTAATTAAGTTAATCAAATTGTTGACATAAAGAAACTTCATTAATCAATTTTAATTAATCAATTGCATTAAATAGTGCAATATTTTATTAATGATAGTAAGAAATCATTAATAAGCTTCACGAGTATAGTTTTAAAGTGACGGATCGTTATTGATTTTCGACGTTGTATATAGCTTTGGTATGGCTGTGTTCTTTCGTATGGGAGTGAGTGAGAAGTAACGCGGCTGTGGAGGGAGAGCGCGAACTAAAATGTCAGACTGTCCTCTGAGCTATGAACGTCGCTAAGTGGTCTACTGCGCTGCGCGGTAGATGTGACGTTTCAATATGGCTGGAACTACTTGCGTTCGCTCGTACGGATGTCGCGCTGGAGTGCGAGAGAGAAAGCATTCACTTGCGAAAGAGATAAATTTTACATGCTTATACCTGTTGCTAGATACACGGCGCGGTAATGGCGGGGGAAATGAGAGGAAATTTTATCGTTCCTCGTGCTTCTCACGCCGAGAAAATTAACACCGGTACTTAAAAAAAAACTATTTTACAGGATTCTCACTGACGGGTGGCAGGGAGGAAAAATTCGGGGAGTCATTTATAAAACAATGATAAGTTTATTGACAGAAAGCAAATATGAGAGAGTAAAGTAATGATAGAAAATGTAGCATGCTTGCTTGAATAATTGTGAGTGTGTATGTAATTTCCCTAAGTCACCACATTTTTGTTGGGCGCCATTTATAACCTGTCGCCACGCCGGTTCATTTATTGAAAATTAGAGACTTAGAATTGGGGAAAACAACTCTGGTGGCGAGAAATTATAAAGGCGATCTTTATTATTTATTTTAATTTTGAGCGCCTGGCTGCTCCTCTAGTAGTTTAAGAAAATACAAGCCATATTTAGAATTAGATTAGAACGTTTAGAATTTGTAAGTTAAATTAATGATTAATTAATTTGCCGACTAGGTGTGGGGACGAGTGGTGACTTTTAATAAATAAATAAACAATTATTTACACACACAAAATCACATTTATTCTAAAGTAGAGAATTTAACAATTTGAGGTTAAAACGGACTTGCTAAGAGTCTGAGAGCGAAATAAGTAAAAGAATTATAATTGATTTTAAATTGAATTTTAATTAAGGCGAATAAAATATTCTAACTCACCATTGTTTCAACTTAATTTCCAATTTGGACTTTAATATCAATTTTATATTTCCTCTTTATATGTGTAAATTTTGCCTTTCAAATTTTACTTTCTTTTTAACAATTATAACGACCATCCACCGTGATGTCTAAAACGTGAAGAACGAGCGCTTTTCAGCAGCTCGTTAGTTACAACTCGTTGGATACAATATTTAGGTGGATGCAACCCTGTCGATAAAATCTAATTCTAATCAATCTATGTAAGACGGGTTGCAGCCACCTTAGGCGTCGATCTAATATTATTCACGAAACAGCAACTAATCTTGGACTGGCCTTTCTTTGAGCTTCGGAGTAGTGCAAAATAAATAAAATAAATAACAAATATAATCATTTGTTGCAAGGAATATTGTTCCTTGTTTTTACGTTGCTCATCTGACTTAAACGCCCTCAAGTTGTGTTCCGAGTCCTTTTCACTCCGAAACTAAGGACTTATTAGTGATTGGTTAGACTCGCGCTATTGAAAGCTGCGCCCAACGAGCTTAAACAAAACAATAAAATTAAGGCAGAAATTATTCTTAATTAACATTGTTGCTAGGATGCGCTCTCCAACTCTTTGACAGTCAAATTATAGTATTTTGACATTAAGTGTGTATTCTTTATTTACATTATTTATAATTACCCCTTTCATAGTTTAACAATATTATTAGTAATAAAAAAAGGGGGGGCTTCACGTCCACATCACGGTCGAGGAATTTGAGAGATGTAAAATCTACAGCGTTACAACACCCCCTTCCAGACCGAAGTTGTGGGGTGAAGTCAGAATACCAACTCGCCAATTGAATCTCAAAATTTTTAATACTTTATGAACCAAATTAGCGTTCGCTGTCAGAGTCGAGAGCAATCCCGTTTATGACTATTCATAAATAATAATAATAAAAGAAATTGAAAATATATAAAGTAAAGCAACATAAACAAGCATAGTAAGGAAGTAAATGAGGTAGCTTATGTGAATATTATGTAGTAAATGAAACACATATTACAATGAGGTCATTTATTGGCACCAGTCGTTCTTATTGTGTACAAAATGAAATGGTTCTTGGAAGTGGTACACATAAAGTAAAGAAAACAAAATTATCCTTATTACTTTGTTATAAAATAAAATTTTAGAAAATAGGGATTTTAACTAAAACAAAAGAATTTTCAATAGTAAAATAAAGTGGGAGTTTCTTTGAAAATAATAAGAAAACAAAGTTAAATTGTGATAGAATTAAGGTAGAAAAGAGAGGAGTCATTCTGATTTTCTTTGAAAATAATAAAGAAAATAAAATTTCCATTTATGTTGAGAAGAGAAAAGAAATCACTCGGCTTGGAGTTCGTGCCAGGGAATGCTTTCGTGGGACGTTCTCCAACGACGAATCAACCTTTCCTCCTTTACTAGCCTGTACCAGGCTATTGCAGCCTCTCTTTTCTCCCTAACCTGGCGCCCTGCGCGGCAGCCCCGTTTTCTAGGTCGTGGTAAAGGGGGTGGCACTTCCGGACGTGCTTCCTCTTGAACTTCGGGCTCCTCTGGCTCACTGTCGTCCCTAGGTTGGTTCGGGTTTACTGCCCCGCGCAGAAGATGATATTGCCCCCAGTAATTAAGGATGGGCATATCGGGATTACCCACATAGATAATGTCGGGGAATGGACCGAAGATGGCATACGGGTAAACCAATTTCAACCGGCCGTTTACCGGCATTACCTCAGGTTGGTAGTGTTTGAAATTTATTTGTTCCTATGACATATAAAGAAAATTTTTGGGGTAGAGTTAAGGTTCTAAATTATCTTCATTCGGAAGGATATATGGTCTCAGGTCTTTGGAGTGAAATGAAAGTGGTAAAATTTTTCCTTTGCCATCCGTCAGTTCGAAGACTGAGTCCGATAATTTTCTCGATATAACGAATACTTCCGGATTGAAAACCGGTAATAGTGACGCTGTCACTCCCTTTGCGGTGGAGGAGAGTGTTCTATCCCGTTGTAATACTTTATCACCGATTTCAAACGTATGAGGGCGGCGTCGCAAGTTATAGTGATGCGCCTGTTTGGTCTGTGCCCTATCTAAGTGCAGCTTAACGAGATCGCGCACGGCTTCGATTTTTAGCATTCTCTCTTTCCAGGTGTCGACATTCCTAGAGAGGGGTGGCTGTTCTTTTTCGAGCGCGAGTTGTTTAAATACCGTTCCCGTTGGAAGTGGGTCTCGTCCCAGGTTTAAGAAGGCCGGAGAGGTCTTAATATAGGAATGTTGCGCTGTATTGAAAGCGAAACGAAAGTCTGCTAGATTTTCATCCCACTTCCGTTGTGTTGCCTTTATATATGAGCGCAACATTGCTTTCATTACTCTATTAACCCTCTCCACAGGGTTCGCCTGGGGGTGATATTTTGGGGTTTTACTAGCACGTATTTTATAGGTTTTGCAGAGCTCTTCTACCGCTTTGTTGGAAAATTCGGTCCCATTGTCGGTGAATAAAAATGAGGGGCTTCCCCAACGATTAATGACAACATCTTTAAAGGCTTTGATGATAGCCGGACCTGTCGCTTTTCGAAGAGGTACTACTTCGATCCACCGGGTAAAGAAATCTTGAAATATTAAGATGTATTGATGTTGGGCGGACGAAGGAGTATATGGGCCCATGATATCAGCGCCTACCATGAACCACGGCTGCTCGACTACGCGATGACCCATTTCGCCGATCGGCTTTTTTGCTTCCGTTTTGCTAATCTGACAGACATGGCAACTCCTTACGTATTTCGCGACGTCGCGGTAGTAACCGGGCCAGTAATAACGGAGTGAGACGCGGTGAAACGTGCGGTCGACGCCTTGGTGTCCAGCTTGAGGCTCATCATGTGCCTCGCTCATTATTTTATTATGAAATTCTTTGGGTAACACGAGTTTCCAGTCTTTCAAATCGGGGATAGTGAAATCAATAATTTTATTAGTTAGATGGTGGTATAGAAGATTATTCTCAATTTTCCAATTAGGAAAAGCGTGAGGGTGGCGCATGATGTCTGCCTTTCTTTTAAGGTACCACTCGTCGTTAGTGTCAACAATTGCAGAGACTGGTTCCGTTATTTCCGCGTCTTGGTCTAAACGTGAGAGGAAATCGGGTACAACATTTAACGAACCTTTTCGGTATTGTATATCGAAATCATACTTTGAGAGTTTTAAGGACCAGTTTGCTAGCCTACTGGTGGGATCCTTGAGGGATTTCAGCCACTTCAAGCTGTGGTGATCAGTCACAACTGTGAAGTTGTCTGCTTCCAAATATGCTCTAAATTTCTCGATTGCCCATACGACCGCTAGGCATTCCCGTTCGGTTGCCGAATAATTTCTCTCAGCCTTAGATAACGTGTGGCTTGCGTAAGATATAACGCGCTCGGAATCGTCTTGAATTTGTGTTAGGACCGCGCCTAACCCGGATCCGCTCGCGTCTGTTTGCAGGGTGAAGGGTTTGGAGAAGTCAGGGCACGCTACTACCGGGGAAGAAGTCAATGCTTCTTTGATAGTTTTAAAAGCGGATTCCTGATCGCTCTCCCATTTCCACGGTTGCTTGGAGCGAAGCAGCAAGGTTAAAGGTTCTGCTACTGTTGACAGGTTTGGTATAAAGCGCCTATACCACGAGGCGAAGCCTAAGAATCTGCGCAGCTGACGCAAGTTTTGAGGTAAAGGGAAGTCTAGAACTGGAGCTAACTTAGCTGGGTCTATTTTGACGCCCTCATTGTTAACAATGAAACCTAAGTAACGTATCTCATTCCTAAAAAACATGCATTTGTCAGGGTTGATAGTAAGGCCTGCTTCTTTAATGCGCCTAAGGACTTCTTTTAACCATTTCATGTGGTCCTCAAAGGTTTGTGTGGCCACTATTACATCGTCCAAGTACGAAAAGACAAAAGGTTCCATGTCAGGGCCTAAAATTTTTTCGATAAGGCGCTGGAAGGTCGCCGGAGAACCCGTAAGACCGAAAGGCATTGTCTTATATTGAAAATGACCTCTTCCAGGTACTGAAAACGCTGTGACTTCTCTGCTTTGCAGTTCCAGCGGAACTTGATGGAATGCTAGCTCGAGATCTATCGAAGAAATATAATTGGCTTCTTGGAGAGTGTCTAATATGTTGGACATCGATGGCAGTGGGTACGCATCCTTTTTAGGGACTTTATTGACGTCTCTATAATCAATACAAAGTCTATAAGTGCCATTAGGTTTACGCACCATTACTATTCTTGAATTCCAACCGCTTTTGGAAGGTTCTATAATGTCGAGTGCAATTAATTTATCAATCAACTTGTTCATTTCTACCATGATAGCGGGGGAACGTCTAACGAACTTAGCTCTAATTGGAGGATGATCTCCAACGTCGATTTTATGTTCTATTAAGTGTGTTCTACTTAAATTTTTGGAAGTCTTTGCATATAACGTTAAAATTCTTCAACTAAATCAATTTGCTCATTCGTGAGTTCCTTTAGGGCTGAACAGTTTTCGCCTTCAGATCTCTCGGGTGAACAAAGTAAGTCGATTACTGGGGCGAACGTTTCGATATCGGGAATGATTCTGACCGTATTAGTACTACCGTCTAGTAGTAACTTGAATACTCGAAAAGCGTCCATACCGAGAATGCACTCGTAATTAAAATCTTTTACTATCACAAAAGGAAGTTCTTTAATTACGGTTCCTATCTCACACGGTAGGTTAACTTGCCCTACTGTCGACTGGGAAGCGCCATTTGGGAAAACTATCGCTTTGATTTTGGATTGTGTTAAGTTTAGACCTAATTTTTCGGACAATTTTACGCCGTTTTCATTTAGTATAGATCTGGACGATCCGCTATCTATGAGTGCATTTAGTTCCGTATTCCCGATTTTTATTTTTACGAAGAATCGTTCGTTTAAATTACTAATGTTTAGAGCAGAGCAGTCTGAATCAATAATAGGTAGTTCTGCTTGTACCCTTCCCCCCCAGATTCTGGCGACTGCGAAAAAAGGAGTTCTTCCGACAAGGCCGAAGACGGAGGTGGGCCGGATAATGTATGCCCAGTGGGGACCACGCTCACTGGGCACGTTTGCCGTTTCCCGGTTTCGATTTTGTTTGACATTGTGGTGTAGGGCACTCGGGAGTTTTCACTCCGAGTCTACCACATTTGTAGCAAAATGTTAGTTTTTCTTTTTCGCAATCAGATGCAAGGTGACCGTGTGGACCAGGAATACCATGACAGAGACAGTTGCGGCACAATTGTGCGCATGTGTCTACTGGTAGTGACGAAGTAGATTGTATAGTTGAAACGTTTGTTTCAGGTTTAGGGGCTGCTGTTTTACGCGCCTTATTCCCGTTTTTCTTCGGAGTATTTTCTTTTGATTTGTTTTTATTTTGCCTATCAGGATTTTTGTTTTGTAACGCGGCGCATTCAGTTTCAGCTGGGGGTGTTGTATTAGTTTGTGGAGTTTCACTAATAGCTGCGACTTTAGCGCTCGTCGTTTTATTTTCTCTGTAGGCAAATTCTGGCAAAAATGAAAATTCCGGTGTTGGTGGGGGCTTGTATTCTTTTATTGTCGCCCATTCTGCTTCCCATTCCTGGCCTATTCTAGCTAACCTATCGAAACTAAACACTTCGTTTCTTTTTATAACACGTTTAAATTCCGGTCGAAGTCCACGGTGTGCGTAGTCTAGTTGTTCGTCGAGCGGTATTCTTCGATGCAATTTATGGTATAACCCTTGTAAACAAGTTAAATAATCTTTGACTCGTTCTTTCGCGCCTTGTGTTCGCGTTCTTATCTGATCGCGTAGGCGGTAGTCGAAATTTTCGTCACCGAAGCGCAGTCAGAATGAATGTTTAAAATCGTACCAATTTTCCCACAATTCCCCTTGATCTCTACAATTTCTATACCAAATTAGGGCTATATCGGTGAGTAAAAGCGGCAGTGCGCTTATTATGTCTCTGTCCGAGAGTGGGGAAAAAATTCGGCATTCGTCGATTTTTGTCAAAAAATTTTCTGCGCTAACATTTGTTGAGCCGTTAAATTTTATGTCCCAATGTCGAACTATTTTTCCGATATCGTACCTATTGCTTTTAGTGTAGGTTTGTTGAGGAGGGTTTTCGAGTTGGTTTGGTGTTGACAATTGATCCAGTTGTGATTGTGGCGCTGTTGGCGCGGTATTTGGACGATGAAAGTGATCGCTAATATTTTCGTAAGGGTTAATAACATCGTCGGTTGCGTTAAGAAAATAATTGTTGTGTTTAAAGCTTTGTTCGTTAGACGGTTTGCTAGGGTTTCCTAATTGTTCGCAAGAGGGCGTGTTATCAAAAGTCTCTTCCTGTATTTTGTGATAGTTACTTGAAAGCGCTTGTGGCATATATAAGTTCGATCTGCCGTGTAGGTGAGAACTGTAATTTTGATGGGTGACCTGCGAGTGATTTGCGAATGAAACCGAGGTATTAGGTGGTCGTGTATAAAGCGAGCTTGTTGTGACAGTTGTAGTGTTAGTCGTCGTAGTCACTGTACTTGTAGTGGTTGGTGTTACGAGCGAGCCGTCAACTGTTAGGTGCGCTTTATGAATTGTTGAAGAAAGATTGTTTACAGGTATTATGTCGCTGAGAGTACGGTCGTCGCGAGCTTGCTCTGGATAATAATAATCACTTGTGTCCCATGGAACATTTGTATTACCTTCACGTCTGTGTAGAAATCGAATAATTCTATCGCGAATTATTGGTAATAGTCCAGTGGGGTTTACGCAAAATTCTAGCGCGAGTCTGCGTAGATCTGTCTCATTGAGTGTAAATAACCATATTAGTCTTTCCTGTAGATTTGACATTTTAAAATTTTATTAAACTCGAGGAAAACAAAATTTTAATTTTCGATTTTATTATTTATTTTCTTTTTTGAGCGTGAGCAAAACAAAATTTTATTTTTAATTATTAAATACAATTTTTATTAAATTCAATTATTAAAGTTAATAATTGTTATTGGTTATTATTTCAACCGTTTTGTTGTTTTACGCGAAAAGAAAAAAACAAAATTTTATGTCAATCTATTACAATGAAATGTCATTCCAACAATTTTATTGGCTGTTATTTCAACCGTTTTGTTCTTTGTATATTGGAAAAGAACAGAAAAACAATTATTCAAAACAAAATCTAATTTTTAATTATTGAAATGAAATGTCACTTCAACAATTTTATTGGTTATTATTTCAACCGTTATTTATGAAAATAAATTTTATTTTTGATTATTAAAACGAAATTTGCTCTAATAATTTTTATTGGTTATTATTTCAACCGTTTTTGTTTCTTGTTTAACTTAAAAAAACAGAAACAATTGTTTACTTGTAAAATATAAATTTTATTAATTAAGTTAATCAAATTGTTGACATAAAGAAACTTCATTAATCAATTTTAATTAATCAATTGCATTAAATAGTGCAATATTTTATTAATGATAGTAAGAAATCATTAATAAGCTTCACGAGTATAGTTTTAAAGTGACGGATCGTTATTGATTTTCGACGTTGTATATAGCTTTGGTATGGCTGTGTTCTTTCGTATGGGAGTGAGTGAGAAGTAACGCGGCTGTGGAGGGAGAGCGCGAACTAAAATGTCAGACTGTCCTCTGAGCTATGAACGTCGCTAAGTGGTCTACTGCGCTGCGCGGTAGATGTGACGTTTCAATATGGCTGGAACTACTTGCGTTCGCTCGTACGGATGTCGCGCTGGAGTGCGAGAGAGAAAGCATTCACTTGCGAAAGAGATAAATTTTACATGCTTATACCTGTTGCTAGATACACGGCGCGGTAATGGCGGGGGAGATGAGAGGAAATTTTATCGTTCCTCGTGCTTCTCACGCCGAGAAAATTAACACCGGTACTTAAAAAAAAACTATTTTACAGGATTCTCACTGACGGGTGGCAGGGAGGAAAAATTCGGGGAGTCATTTATAAAACAATGATAAGTTTATTGACAGAAAGCAAATATGAGAGAGTAAAGTAATGATAGAAAATGTAGCATGCTTGCTTGAATAATTGTGAGTGTGTATGTAATTTCCCTAAGTCACCACATTTTTGTTGGGCGCCATTTATAACCTGTCGCCACGCCGGTTCATTTATTGAAAATTAGAGACTTAGAATTGGGGAAAACAACTCTGGTGGCGAGAAATTATAAAGGCGATCTTTATTATTTATTTTAATTTTGAGCGCCTGGCTGCTCCTCTAGTAGTTTAAGAAAATACAAGCCATATTTAGAATTAGATTAGAACGTTTAGAATTTGTAAGTTAAATTAATGATTAATTAATTTGCCGACTAGGTGTGGGGACGAGTGGTGACTTTTAATAAATAAATAAACAATTATTTACACACACAAAATCACATTTATTCTAAAGTAGAGAATTTAACAATTTGAGGTTAAAACGGACTTGCTAAGAGTCTGAGAGCGAAATAAGTAAAAGAATTATAATTGATTTTAAATTGAATTTTAATTAAGGCGAATAAAATATTCTAACTCACCATTGTTTCAACTTAATTTCCAATTTGGACTTTAATATCAATTTTATATTTCCTCTTTATATGTGTAAATTTTGCCTTTCAAATTTTACTTTCTTTTTAACAATTATAACGACCATCCACCGTGATGTCTAAAACGTGAAGAACGAGCGCTTTTCAGCAGCTCGTTAGTTACAACTCGTTGGATACAATATTTAGGTGGATGCAACCCTGTCGATAAAATCTAATTCTAATTAATCTATGTAAGACGGGTTGCAGCCACCTTAGGCGTCGATCTAATATTATTCACGAAACAGCAACTAATCTTGGACTGGCCTTTCTTTGAGCTTTGGAGTAGTGCAAAATAAATAAAATAAATAACAAATATAATCATTTGTTGCAAGGAATATTGTTCCTTGTTTTTACGTTGCTCATCTGACTTAAACGCCCTCAAGTTGTGTTCCGAGTCCTTTTCACTCCGAGACTAAGGACTTATTAGTGATTGGTTAGACTCGCGCTATTGAAAGCTGCGCCCAACGAGCTTAAACAAAACAATAAAATTAAGGCAGAAATTATTCTTAATTAACATTGTTGCTAGGATGCGCTCTCGAACTCTTTGGCAGTCAAATTATAGTATTTTGACATTAAGTGTGTATTCTTTATTTACATTATTTATAATTACCCCTTTCATAGTTTAACAATATTATTAGTAATAAAAAAAGGGGGGCTTCACGTCCACATCACGGTCGAGGAATTTGAGAGATGTAAAATCTACAGCGTTACAAAATATACTAATTACTTATTGCTGAAGCTAAATTAGAAAATAGCTTATAAGGTCCGCAAACAATGCTGTTCATATTTATTGCTCTTTTTAAAATTTTTGATATTTTTCAAATATTTTAAAACATTTTATAATTTCAAATATCCTGTTGTTCCCACTAATAAAGATGTCACCACGGGTCCTTCATTAAAGCGCCACCTATTCTATGTTAAAAATCATTTTTCAGTCCTTGCATGAAATGTGAACCCGACAGTCCACTCATTCAAGTGTATTTTTATTGTCTAAATTTATATTGAATAAACGTGAATTAATAAAAAGAAACGTCTTTTTAACATCAGGTTATGGAACCAGAACTCTTCCAGTGCAATAAGTGATATATTAAATTACCTGATTTGTGAATATGAAAGGTGGAAAAATCATAATCTCGTAGGACGCTTGTAAGCTAACCTCAAAGACGAACTTCCGGTTTTGTCGAGCGTGGCTGGTCTATAACTTCTGCTTATTTCGAAAAACTTTCGTCCTTTGCCGAGTATAGCGCGAGTATAGCTGTGTTTGTTTTTAAAAGCTAACCTCAAAATAAAGTGTCTGTTTACGTTGAAGAGTGATAAATGTAAATCGTATTTTCTGAACAATAAAACAATTAAATTAAATAAAAATCATGTCGGGTCACACAGTGAAAATTGAAAAACTAAATTCTGAAATGAAAAACTTCGACACATGGAAACTCCAGATGGGAGCTATCCTAATCAAAAATGACTATTGGCTGTACGTGAACGGAATGAATAAAAGACCAGAATCTGTCGAAGGAGATGCCAACAACGCCGCCGCAATTGCAGCTTGGGACAAAGTTGATCAAAAAGCTAGAGCAGGCATAATATTGTTAATGTCCCCATCCGAACTGTGCTACGTCAAACACTGAAACATCGAACGAAGTTTGGAAAAAACTCGAGGATGTGTATCACTCGAAAGGACCTGCTCGTAAAGCAACGCTATTAAAGCAATTACTATTTACAAAAATGCGCGATGGCGAAAATATGATGGATCATTTAAATAACTTTTTCGGGACAGTCGATAAACTAAAGGAAATATAAATTATGGTCGCTGAGGATCTTTCAGCTATTCTCTTACTCTACAGCATCCCTGATAGCTATGAGAATTTTAGATGTGCCATAGAGGCGAGAGACGAACTCACTTCATCCGAAGCCCTGAAACTTAAACTTCAAGAGGAATATAACGCCAGGAAAGAAAAAGAAGTTCAAAAAGAGCAACATTCTCAAGGGGCATTCCATGTCAAATCATTCGAAAATAAGAATAAATTTCAAAAATTGAGAAGTGAATCACACAAGTCATCCGGTGAACAAAGTGTCAGTTCAAATGTGCAACGAAAGAATTATAACTGCAATTACTGTCAGAAATCAGGACATAAAGCATCAGATTGCTGGTCGAAAGCAAATAAAAGGCAGAGTTCTTCCAACGCAGAGGAAGCATTTGCAGTCGCAGAAATTTCGAAACCGGAGAAAAACAAGATCGAAGACTCGAGAACTAAAAAATATGTGAATTACGCAAGTGTCGAAGAAAAAGCATCGTTAACTATTGCTATGAGTGCTGAACCAAACACAAGTAGTGAGTGGTGTATTGACAGTGGCGCAACGTCACATATTTGTCATGATAAACAAAAATTTTCGAATTTTTATCCCGTTACAAATCAAAAAGTGCGTTTGGCAGTTGATATAACGACGGACATCATCGGAAAAGGAACTGTCCATCTTTGTGTTCCAAGTGACGGTGAAACAAGAAAAATACGTCTGGAAAACGCTTTGTGCGTGCCCGATTTAAAAACTAACCTTTTGTCGATTTCGAAAACAACCGCCAACGGGTATAACGTTAACTTTAAAGAAACTCACGCGACAGTGTCTAATAAAGAGGGTGAAATTATTTTAACCGCAAAAAGAAGAGGTGATTTATATTATATTGAAGACAATAACGAGTCAACTGCAAGTGCAAGTTTAAGTGCAAGTGAAATAGTGAATTGGCATAATCGATACGGTCATTTAAATGAAAAGAACTTAAAACAATTAATTTCAAAAGATCTAGTGAAAGGTTTGTCATTCGATTCTTCTGTGCAGTTACCGTTTTGTGAAACTTGTGTCTTAGGGAAACATAGTGCCACACCGTTTCCTAAAAAGTCCTTAACCAAAAGTGATAATATCCTTGAACTTATTCACTAAGACGTATGTGGGCCGATGAGAGTACAATCTATCAAAGCTGCCACCTACTTTGTAACTTTTATCGATGACAAATCGCGATACGTGGAAGTGTTCTTTTTAAAAGCGAAAAGTCAAGCCAAGAAATGTTTTTTAAAATTCAAAAATTGTGCGGAAAATCAAACGGACAGAAAAATAAAAATTCTCAGGACTGACAATGGACTCGAATATTGTGGAGCCGAATTTACCGAAGAAATCGAACAAGCCGGCATCAAGAGACAGCGAACAGTCGCTCACACACCCCAGCAAAATGGAGTGGCGGAGCGAATGAATCGCACCTTGGTCGAAATGGCCAGGTGCCTTCTCGTTAAATCAAATTTGCCTCCGAGTTTCTGGGCTGAAGCCATTGCCACGGCTGCTTACATTAGAAACCGATCGCCTTCAAGGAGTTTGGATAATTCGACACCATTCGAAGCGAGATTCGGATACAAAGAAAATGCATCGATTTTAAGAATTTTCGGTTGCAAGGCCTATGCCTTAAACAAAGATCCTGGAAGGAGCAAATTAGAGCCAAAATCCAAGCCGTGCGTCTTCGTGGGATACTGCGATGATTCAAAAGCGTATCGACTATGGGATCCTCAATCGAGGAAAATAATTAAAAGTCGAAACGTAATTTTTAATGAAGAGGAAAAAGGATAACCGATTGCTGAGAAACAAAACGATTTCATGGAATTTCAAGTTTATTTCCGTGGATTAGAAGAAATTCCTAATGAAGATGAGATCATTCAAGCCGAACCCGAAAATCATCTCGATAATACGCAAGCAGAACCCGAAATTCATCTGAATAACATGCAAGCAAAACTCGAAAATCATCCTGATACACAAGAATCCGAAATTGATTCCCTGGAAGAAGATGATGTCGAAGATCAAAAATTCTTTCCAGAAACCGATACCATCGAAGATCAAGAAGAATCTGCAACCAATCATCAAGATGAGAATTGTGAAATCAAGGATCAAGAATCGAAACCCGTCCTGATCAAGAGGGGGCCCAGGCCCCCAAACGAAGTACACGTCCCAAAACAGTAAAAACTGGCGAACGAGGAAGACCAGTCAAACGCTACCACATGATCAAGATTGAAGATACGAAAGATGAAGCAAATCTTGTCGATTCCGAAATAATTGATCCAACAATCGAAGAAGCATTAAATGGACCTCGAGCGAAAGAATGGAGAGAAGCCATGGAGTTCGAGTTCAATTCTCTTCAGAAATGTGACTCATGGACATTGGTCGACCGACCAACTCACAAAAAGGTCATCGGCTGCAGGTGGGTACTGAGAACTAAATTTGATGCTGAAGGAAACATAGAGCGCAGAAAAGCTCGCCTTGTCGCCAAAGGATTCGCGCAACAACCTGGAGTCGATTTTCAGGAAACTTTTGCGCCAGTAGCCAGATTAAGTTCGATCCGAATCCTCGTCGCCCTGGCCGCGGAATTGGGACTCACTCTGTATCAACTCGACGTCGTGATGGCCTACATTAACGGTGATTTGGACGAAGAGATTTTTATGGAGCAGGCTGATGGATTCATCGCAGAAGAAAACAAGAACAAAGTCTACTCACTCAAAAGATCCATATATGGATTGAAACAATCCGGTAGACAATGGTTCCAGAAACTTGATTCCAAACTACGAAAAATGTTATTTTGATTGTCGTTATATACGTGGACGACATCATGATTGGAACAAACCGAGAAGATGTTTACGTCAAATTCAAGGAAGACTTGATCAGCAGTTTCCAAATCACGGATCTAGGCAAAATTACATTACTGTCTGGGCATCGAGTTTAAACAAGATCCAATCACAAAACACGTTACGATGCATCAAGGAAAGTATATCAAAAAGATCCTGTGTGACTATAGAATGAACGATTCAAAACCGATATCAACACCACTGGATGGAAATTGCAAACTTACCAAGAAGATGATGCCGTCGACGGAAGAAGAAGTTGCTGAAATGAAGGATGTTCCGTACCAGTCTCTCATTGGGACATTGATGTATCTAGCCGTTTCCACGCGACCAGACATTGCTCATACGATCAGTGTATTGAGTCAATTCAACGTCAACCCTGGAAAAACACACTGGACTTCTGCGAAACGTGTGCTAAGGTATTTACAAGGTACAAGAAATCTTGGTCTGTGTTTCAGGAAAACCAAAAACAATTTGATTGGTTACGTCGATTCCGATTGGGCCGGAGATGTCGATGACCGGATATCCTACACGGGATACGTCTTCAAGTTGACCGAAAGTGCAATTACATGGGAAGCAAGAAAACAAAAAACAATTGCGTTATCGAGCACAGAGGCTGAATATATGGCCCTCTGTGAGGCTGCAAAAGAAGTCGTCTACCTTCGTGATTTTCTTGCGAAAATACAATTCTCCGACAAAATTGCTGAACCAACGACCGTTTTCTGCGACAACCAAGAGGCTCAAAAGTTGATGAAAAACACAGCCTTTCATCAGCGCACCAAACACATCGACATTAAGCATCATTATGTACGAGAAGTTTTTCAACGAGGAGATTTGGACGTGAAATACATTGCCTCCAGCGAAATGATCGCGGACGTGTTAACCAAGAGTTTATTTAAGCCGAATCACCAAAAATGCATTGAAGGACTTGGACTTTTTAGTGTTATCAGTAAACCCGCGTTGAGAGGGGGTGTTGTTTCCACTAATAAAGATGTCACCACGGGTCCTTAATTAAAGCGCGACCTATTCTATGTTAAAAAATCATTTTTCAGTCCTTGCATGAAATGTGAACCCGACAGTCCACTCAATCAAGTGTATTTTTATTGTCTCAATTTATATTGAATAAACGTGAATTAATAAAAAGAAACGTCTTTTTAACATCATATCCAAAAGAGGACTCTTAGCATTTAAATTCCATCATGCGGCATTTGCTATCAAAAGTCACCTTTATTTTTAATATCTCTATACCGATATTTGAAGTACCTAAAGTATACTTATTACATTTTGTAGTTTTCTTTTCCTTTTGAATTCAAATCTATTATTAAATACTCATATTTTCATACTTTTTCTGTCAGCTGATAATAAAATCAAATTCCTGATTTGAATATACTAATTACTTATTGCTGAAGCTAAATTAAAAATTAGCTCTAAAGGTCCTCAAACAATGCTATTCATATTTATTGATCTTTTTAAAATTTTCAGATATTTTTAATAGTATATTGTGCAACAAGTACAGAAAGAAGCTGTTTTTCGACGAGTGCAAAGTTTGCTGTCCCGAGCGAAGTGAGGGCAGCAATTTGCACGAAGTTGGAAATAGTATATTGTGCATCTAGGGAGGAAAATAGAAGATTTCCACGAGGGTGGATTTGCAGTTCGAGGTGTAACGAGCGCACGAGCCGAAGGCGAGTGCTGCGAGCGGAGACGAGAACTGTAAACACACGAGTGGAAATCATTTTCCTCCCGTGGTGCACATACTATTTTTTCTAACACACGTAAACGGAAAGTACAACCACTTGGACGACAGGGAGGTAAAGTACTTTTCTCTCCCCGCTATGACGTCACGGGAAGGTAAAGTATACTTTTCTCTCCCCGTTATGACGTCAGAGGGAGGTAAAGTAACATTCCCTCCCTCTTATCGGAAAAGACATACTTTCCACCCTCTACACAGGTAAGAAATGATGTACTTTCCGTACGTGTGTTAGAAAAATCTTCTTTCGTACGTGTTGCACACAGTACTTTATGCAACACCTTTTGGTTTTGATAAAAAAAGCTGTTTGGAAACGCTAGTTGACGCCAACATACGTACTGTTTAGCAGGGTTTGGAACGTGTTACCGCACGTAATATACGTGGTTTTCTACGCGTATATTACTGTAAAAAACAGGTATTCTACAAATAGAAAACAAATACCTATGTATATCACCAAAAAAACCCAAAAGTTTAAGAATTTTTGACGCACTGGTGCAGCAAAGTACTGTTTTGCGCCTACTTTACAGGCATGCAAAGTATTACTTTTCTTACAGGTGTTGCACAAAATAATTTAAAACATTTTATAATTATAAATATCCAAATGAAGACCCTTAGAATTTAAATCCCATCATGCGGCATTTGTTATCAAAAGTCACCTTTATTTTTAATATTTCTATATCGATATTTGAGGTACCCAAAGTATACTTATTACATTTTACAGTTTTCTTTTCCTTTTGAATTCAAATCTATTATTAAATACTTATATTTTAATACTATCTCTGTCAGCTGATGATAAAATCAAATTCCTGATTTAAATATACTAATTTCTTATTGCTAAAGCTAAATTAAAAATTAGCTTAATAGGTCCTCAAACAATGCTATTCATAATTATTGCTTTTTTAAAATTTTTAGATATTTTTAAAATAATTTAAAACATTTTATAATTATATACATGCAAATGAGGACCCTTAGAATTTAAATCCCATCATGCGGCATTTGTTATTAAAAGTCACCTTTATTTTTAATATTTCTATATCGATATTTTAGGTACCCAATGGAGTTAGCAATCTCCCGTTTTTTCTGTCGACACGTGAAATTTAAGGAGCTTAAGTGAGAAATTGATTAGAAGAGATTGTTAACTTCTTTCAGATTTAATTAATATTATTGCCAAATGATACATTCTTTTTCTTCAATTAAATAATGTAATTGTTAAAATGCTTTTTCAAAATTGTTAAATACAATTAATTTATTTGGAGAAATAAAATTATATTTAAATAAATAACTATTAGTCCAAAATTATATTGCTGAAAATTTAAGTTTTAATATAAACATTTTTAATTAACTATACAATAAGGAAAACGAATAATCTTTATTCTAATCAGTCTTAAAGAATCAGTCTTAAAGAACTTATAACTTATAAACATATCGAATGTAAATTCAAATTTAATAATGTTGAAAAAAATGAATGAAAAAACAAAGAATTGATGTGAGCATTTTTTCTGAAAAAGTTGATTAGTCATCTGACTAATAAGACACAAATAAGCTTTTATTTCTTTTCGAGAATAGACAAAAATCGTTCCAGAAAATTATCTTTTTTTTTTCTTTTTCCTTCATATATTCTAGCACTTTTTCAATGTCCGACTGATTTTTTTTCTTACGGGGTTGCTTGATGCTTTTTTCCTCTTTATCACTTGATGAATCAATTGGACGTTTGAGACGTTTGACGGTTTGTTTTTGGTCACCTTTTTTGAAACCAGTTATATTAGAAGATGTGGAAACTGGATTTATTTCTGGCCTTTTATACATTATATTATGCATATCCTCATAATGCTCCCACTGTGTACTCCCTTCGCCGGAAGTTTCTTTTTTTGATTCTTATATGTTTTTTTCAAACTTTTAAATTTGTTGGAGCAATCTTTCGAGGTACATTTATGTCCAGCTTCATTTATTTTCCTTGAGACAATTTCCCATAGAGCTTTGGGAACCTTTTTTTGTTCGCAGGATTTTCCCAAACATCCTCATATGTATGAATCAATAACTTTACTTTATCGGAAGGCCATTTCTTCTCATTCTTCTCACTTTCAAAAGCTGAAAAAAATTATTTCCTTAAAAAACATCAAGATAAGCTTACGTGCTGCTTGAGAATAAATTTCTATTACAAAATTCTACGAGAATTCAACTATTTAAATACAGAAGTAAATAATTTATTGAATGTTTCTCAAAATTTAATTCGCATAAATAATTTTATCAACAAATTTTTAAATAATTGAATTCTTTTGTCGAATTTTATTAAAACTTGCATAAAAATAATTTTTTTGCAAGGAATTCAATTAAAATTGTATCAAAAATAATTGAAATTCTCCTATAAGTTTTATTATTAGTAAAAATAATTAAATCATTAAAAAGAGTTTTATTACAGAATTGTTTGTTAAAAATATGAGAAACTAAGAATTCCAATGATTTTAATTTGAGACCTTTTCAAAATTCAATTATTTCTAAAAAATCTCCGCTATACTGCTTTCAATATTCAATTATAATCAAAAATTTTAACTGAAATTCATTTTTAAATCAATATTTATATTACAAAATTATACGAAAATTAAATTATTTAACTAGAAAAATAAATATTTTATAAAATATTCGAATGTTTCTTGAAATTGAATTTTCATAAAGAATTTTATGAACAAATTTTTTAATTGACAAATTTTAATAACATGTTTGAGAAAAATTTCATTTTTCGTAAAATTTGATGATAATTGTATTAAAAATAATTAAATTTCGGAGAAAAATTTTATTATTTTTAAAGATTATTGAAATTTTGATAGGAATTTTTGTAAATTTTTTAACATAATTTAATTTCTGCGAAGAATTTTATTAAAATTATTTTGAAAAAATGTAATTTTGACAAATTTTTTAAATTACTGTCAACTGAGGCTATTTTGTGCACGCGAGTTTTTTAATGAAAAAAATTATTAAAATAAATTATTTTAATCTGCAATTTTGTAAAATGAAAGTTTGATTACATGACAATAGAAAGCACTAAATTTCTAAGAAGAATTTGATTAAAATTTCTTTTTAAATAATTGAATTCCTGTGAAGAATGTTACTGCTTTTGAAAATAATTTAATTTCTGCAAACATTTGAAAAGTAGAAATTCTTGAAAATAAGTCGAAAAAATCTGAATCTTCTAAATTTCTCTAACATTTCCCTGACTTTACTGACATAATGTCCACCCTGATTTAATGACTATTTGTATTGAAAAAATGTATGCCCTCTGTAAATAATGAATAAAAACACTATCTGTAGAATTAATTCCCTGATAAATATGCACGTTTTTTTCCTTCCACAGCAGGTTCATCTCCGGAAGCATTCTCGTCAGAATCGGTGTCCACATTTATTATTTTTTCTCTGCTAGAAAAGGTTTCAGAGTTTTCGATAGAATGTTTCACTTCATTATTTCCATTGTTTACTTCCAAGTCTTTTATTGGCAGAATACTATTCAAGTAATTTTCTTCCACAAAAGCTTCTCCGACAGAACCGAATATTTGAGGTTATAAAAACAATATATATATAATTATATATTAGGGTATAATATAATATTAAATAATATAATAATATTAATAATAATAATATAATATAATATAATAATAAATATAATATAATATAAATATAAATATAATATAATAATATATAATATAATATAATATATAATATGTATATATTATATTATTATTATATTATATATAATATAATATATTATATAATTAATATAATAATATTATAAATATATATATATATATACAGTAAGAAAAGCTATCCGTCAGTCATAGGAAAGTATGGGAATCGCATAAGTCTGTCTCACTCCCACTCATGGGATATGACTGACGTGGTAGGTTTTCGTACTGTATATATATGAGATGTAAAATTTTTGTTATAAAAACCAAACTCAAAGTTGACAGGTGTCAAACATAACCGTTAATTAAAATAAACCTTTTAAAATGGACACCAATCTGTTGAAATTATTTTTAATCGAGTTAAAAAAATTTCCATTTATTTATGATAAGAAAATAACGACTTATCAAAACGTAATAGGCCGCTAGCATTATGTTGATGCATTTACTTTAATTGCAACGGAAATAATTATAAAAGAAAAGAAATATTTCTACATTAAACGTAAATATAAAAATAAACTATTATTATTAAAATATATAAACTGTTCTTTCTATGCAAGTATTATTATTATTATTAATATAATATAATTTCATTTTTTAGCAATTGAATTGGAAGGATTGTGGAAAAAAGAAAAAGCTAAATATTATACCAAGTTAAGGAAAGGAAGTAAGATGTGTAGTGATGACAGAGCATATGTTAAATTATTTGAATTTTACAGAGAATTCTTAAATGCCCATAGTAATAAAAGGAAAAAATTGTAATGCTATAGGTAATTATTTATTTAATTAAGAAGCATGTTAATTAAATAAAATTATTAATAGTTAATTATAAATCTTTAACTTGTTAACTTTTAGACCGTTTTTCTAGAAAATTTGTTTTTTGTCGTAAGATCCCTTTTAACTGTTCAAGTCGCAAAGTTTTTGATGAAAATCTGTCAGTTTATTTAAAATAATTTTCATAACGCGGTGCTAAAAAGGGCACTTTTTTGCACCTTTTTATGAAAAACATCATTCGTAACTTGTGCGAGCAGATACGAAATATACTATAAAAACAAATCATTAAAAAAAATGTAAGAAATATAATCACAGCAAAAGCTTTAATAAATATTTAATCACCAACAATAAAAATATTACTTTAAATAAAAGAATTCCCTAAAATACACTTTATTTAGAGCTGTGCAAAATAATTCGAACCGAACTGTTCGACTTTTTTCGCCTAGTTCGAATGTCGAAAATCCGACATTCGAGTTACTACAAAATTCGAACCGAACAGAGTTGTGTTCGGTTTCGGAACGCTAAAATGTAGAATTCTAAAATTCGACATTTCAGTCGCCTAGTTCGAATGTCAAAAAACCGTCATTCAAGTTAGCCTAGTTCGATTGTCGAATATTTGACATTCGAACTAGCCCAGGGGTGCTATTCTGTAACTTCACTTCACATTCACTTCACTTTCACTTCACTTTCACTTCACTTTCAATTCACTTTCACTTCACATTCACTTCGCATTCACTTCACATTCACTTCACTTTCACTCCACATTCACTTCACATTCACTTCACATTCACTTCACTTTCACTCCACATTCACTTCGCATTCACTTCACTTCACATTCACTTCGCATTCACTTCACTTCACATTCACTTCACTTCACATTCACTTCACATTCACTTCACTTTCACTTCACTTTCACTCCACATTCACTTCACATTCACTTCACATTCACTTCACATTCACTTCGCATTCACTTCACATTCACTTCGCATTCACTTCACTTTCACTTCACTTTCACTTCACATTCACTTCACATTCACTTTACATTCACTTTACATTCACTTTACATTCACTTCACATTCACTTCACTTTCACTCCACATTCACTTCGCATTTACTTCACTTTCACTTCACATTGAAAGTGAATGTGGAGTGAATGTGAAGTGAATGTGAAGTGAATGTGAAGTAAATGTGGAGTGAAAGTGAAGTGAATGTGAAGTGAATGTGAAGTGAATGTGAAGTAAATGTGGAGTGAAAGTGAAGTGAATGTGAAGTGAATGTGAAGTGAAAGTGAAGTGAATGCGAAGTGAATGTGGAGTGAATGTGAAGTGAATGTGAAGTGAATGTAAAGTGAAAGTGAAGTGAATGTGAAGTGAAAGTGAAAGTGAAAGTGAAAGTGAAAGTGAAAGTGAAAGTGAAAGTGAAGTGAATGTGAAGTGAATGTGAAGTGAAGTTACAGAATAGCACCCCAGTTCGGATGTCGAACATTCGACATTCGACATTTCGGCGCTCCAAAACCGAACTAAACTCGGTTCGGTTCGAATTTTGCACAGCTCTAACTTTATTCAATTTTTAATATTGCATTATTTTTCCAGAAGACATAATTTATGCATGCGTGCATGCATTTATTTTCCAATTTTTATTTTTAATTATATTTTTCGGGATAATATTTTAAAATTTTATTTTGTCAAACAGCTTTAAATACATATATACACACATTCAAGTGACTTAAATGTATGGTGATGAAAAACAAATGAAAATTATTAAACTCACAAATACTGAAAATTGACATTTCGCAGACGTTGAAAAATATTCTTCATTGAAATATTTTATAAAACATTTATTGTAAGTAATCCACAAATAGGTGCACAAAATCGTTCAAATAACATATAGAAAATATCATTTTCAAGAACGAATGGGTTAAGTGTGTTTCTTCATTTTCAGTTAAAAACGTGAGAAAAATCATATTTCCATTATATATACTCTACTAGAAATTTCTGAAAATGGCAGCGCGTCATCGATTCGCAAATTCATCAGGTAAAAAATTATTATTTCTTTAAAAAAAGATTGTGGTACAGATGTTTTAATTTGGAATAATTGCATCCAAAATTATATTTGAGAATTATTCGGGTTATCGTTCAGAATTCATTTCGCTTGTCTGACATTTAATCTTCCTATAGAAAATAAGTTTCTTTTTCTGTTAAAAATTTCCAATACCAACATATTTCAATTGCTAATTTCAATTAAATTCTAGATTTACCATTAATAGTGTGCCTTGCACATAAGTTATCGGGTCAGAAAAAGGGGGTTATCGACTAAATAAACGTATTTTCACTATTTTTACTTTATTAGTCATATAAATAATTTCTTGGATCAGCCTCGCTATTATTTTTAAATGTTTACAGTTTTAAGAAAAGACTTAAAGACACTCGTTTTTGCAGCGATACTTATTTTTAAAGCAATAGCAAAATCTGTCACTTTTTCAGCCATTAGAAATTTTATTAAGAAACAGAATTATATATATATATATATATATATATATATATATATATCCTTTTCTAAAAAGAACGTATTTATTAATAAACCATTTTTTACAAAGATAATAATTCGGTAATTTTTTTTTGTTTCATTTGAAGGAAAAGAATAGAAATTTAACTTATTTAAAACTTTTAACAGTTTCTATTATGAATACTTTGACGAAATATAGAAATCTTCATTTTTTCGAAGTTCTAAATTTCGACGACTACAAAAAACTGATTCGTTTTTCAGGGTGACCACAAGTTTTAGTTTATTAATTTCCCTGACAATTTGCTGACATTAAAATTACTTTCCCTGACAAAATTCTTTTTACAGGAAAATATGAATGTTTACGGAAAATGGGTAAAATTTATGAATTTGAATAATTTCTAAAAATTACAATTATAACCCTTCCTGAATTCAATTATTTTTTACAATTTTCAAGTAAACTTCATCTCTGAATCAATTAATTAAAATAATTTCCTAAAAGTTCTTCTAGAATTCAATTATTTAAATACAAAAATTAAATTTTTTATAATAATTGTAATTATATAAATATAATAGTTTTTTCAATTTTGAATAATTTCCAAACAATTAAAATTTGCTAAAATCTTCTAAAAATAATTGGATTTTTGAAAAATATAAATAAAAATGATCAAATTTTTAAAGAATTTTAATTATAAACAGGACCATGATTTCTAAAAAATTTTAATAACTCAAAAAACTAAATTTTTATTTACATCGTTAGAAGATAATTGAATCTTAAAAAATTATTATAAAACAATTCTAATAATTAGTTTTTAAAAATATTTTAATGTAATTTTTCGAAAATAATTGAATTTCTTAAAAAAAATTTGTATAATTTAAAAAACTAATTAATTTTTTTTAAAATTTTGAACTTGATTGTATTCTCCAAAATGTTAAAAAGAATTCTAAAATGTTATTATTTTCGTATGTATTTGAATTTTTGGAAATATGTAATTGAAAATACTGAAAACATTGAATTTTAAAAAATTAGAAGCTAACTTTCCATTAATTTTCATTTTTAAATTTACCTTTAAAGATTTTTCATTAAAATTATTTTCAAAATTTGCAATTAAAATTCTTCAAAAAATGATTTTTAAAAATTGTAAATGAATACTTGAAATGTTTTAAAGAAAAGTCGAAAAAGTCGCAATATTTAAAAAAAATAAGTCGAAAAAATTCTCAATTTTCTTTTCTTTTTTTTGAATTTTCCCCGAATTTTTCACGAAACAATTATCAACTCATTAATAAGTTCCTTCACTAAACGTGAAGCTGAAACCTACCATATCGACCAAGTTTCAAATTCTTAATTTCTTTGACTAAAATTTTTTTCCTGACATTTCCCTGACTTTACTGACATGTGGCCACCCTGTTTTTAACTTTTCGAACCATGTTGTAATTTTAAATACTCAAATAAAAAAATTAATATTGTTAACTGTTCAGTTAAAACGGTGCGGTTGTGGGTACGGACTCATGCAACTGGCGGAGACGCATCCTTAAGGTGCGGTTACACCTCTGCAGGCAGGCGGAAAAGCGTCCACAACACAATTTTCCGCCTGCAGAGCTGTACAAATTTGGCGCAAAATTTAAATTTTGAAAACTCTTAAATGTATATTAACAGTATAAATTATGATATTTATATTCATACTGACTAATAAACATGTATATTAAATACAAATTATGGTATAGAAAATATATTGAAAAATAATTTATTATTAAATTATATATATATATGTATATATATATATATATATATATATATATATATATATATATATATATATATATATATATATATATATATATATATTGTAACGCTTTTTTCTACACTACTATTATAAGGGAATTAAATATGGAACATTAATAATAAACAATCATTTACAAATCCAAAATAGTTCTGAAACTATAATTTTAAAGTTACTGTAGCTGAATTCTAAGACAATTTTACATACTTAAAACCTGATTTTAACCGAACTTCAATATTTAACCAAAGAAAACGTTACTTGTGCAATCTAGTTCTTTATAATTTGTCTAGGCGGTCCCCGATAGGGCGCCAGACAATTTTTGTATCGCCGGTATTGTCAACCGGACTAAAACATAATTAACCAAAAATCATTAAATCAAACATTACTCAATACTTAATTAAGACCGACTAAACAAACATTAATATTAACTAGATTTTTCGCACGTGCCGGTACTAGTCAGCTATGCTGGTCGTGGAGAGAGGGGTGAGTTTTGTATTCAAGAAAGAGAAGGTAGTTTAAAACACAGTGACGGAATTATAAATAAATTAACAATCGATTAGATAAAAATAATTAAGTATATTGTACCAACGAAATTCAATTGACAAGTTACAATAAATAGTGATGATCATTTTGTCGTTTATAATTAATAATTAAAATAATAAAAAACCATAAGCAGAATTACTTGAGTATTCTGGATTACAACAAAGAACCATAAATAATATAAATAACTTACAGATTTTGTATCGATGATAAGTTGACTCGTGATAGGGATCATGATTTCATTTTACACTTTTAATTTACTATTTATTAAAGAAAACATTAAACTAATAATTAATTGGAATATTAAACTCACTGTAACATATTATTTAACAATTCGAAACCATAAAAGAATTAAACTGTAACTAACTAGAACTGATTCTAAATCCGCTACATTTTTACTAAAAACCGGAGAAATTAACTAACGATGTTAACACAACAAGGGGTCGATGACAAGAGAGAGATTCAAAAAGGTTTTGCAGAATTATTTTAATTTGAAATTAGTACTGAATTTTGGCGTTAGGTGACTTATCGGTATTCTCGATATTTTCATACAAAAAGGGGGTTTTCTCCTACCTTGCTTCTCCCAGAATTCTGAATTACTAATACTATGATACTTAAACTAAAACGACTTTTCCTATGGCAAGATTGCGACCTTCTTGACCATAGGAACCTGTCAATTAACCCAAAAGGAGAGCTTCTTTGCCAAACGAAGTCGCTTTCGTTTGACAAAGCCTGCCAACTCACTAAAACTAAACTAATTTATCAAAATTCCTTAGTATGGAGCGCCAATGTTTCAATTGGACTTCTGCTAAGTGTAGAATAATTACTTAAACAAATACTAAAACAGACACTGTAACAAATTTACTTTAACAAAGACAATTAATATTACCAAAATTCAAATACTAGAAAAAATGTTCTCAGATTAGTGCTTTTGTGACGTAAATCGTAAAAATAACGTCACAACTCGCCTCTCGACGGAAAGATTGTGGAAGGGGAAAATATACGTGAATAAATATCCTCTAAAATCGGGACACCAACTATTCTGAACTCTAAACTGTTATTGGCATAACAAGAAATATAAACGAAACTCTATTACGATAAAACTAAATTTCACAAGGTGCACTCCCGATACCGAGCTAACGCTCTGGAGGTTTTTGAGAAAAAAAGGGACTGCTCTCAATTGACTACTTAGGTTCAAATAATAATGAAAATTGGGGATTGGAAGTATCGGTTCAGATAAGACCACAGAACTTTTAAATTTGATACCAAAAACTTCATCTCAGAGACTGGAATCTAATGGTACAGACAGTATGATAGCGATGGATGTTGTATCAACAATGGTCATAGGGACACTGGGCCGGATTATTAGTGAAGTAAGGGACAATAATGTATTGAAAGTTATAGTGAATTAAGTGAATTAAGTGAAGTGGTGAAAATTATCTTATTTTAATATGAAGTTGGGGCTTAAAGTAGGTACGTCCAGAGGCAACAGAATCCAAGTCTGCGGAACAGAAAATTATGAATATGGAGGCGTTGCTTCAGATTGAGAAGGAAAATTCTTAAATTTGTTTAAAATGAGGGTAGTGAAAATTATGAAGAAAAAAAAATTGCGAAAGCAAATTGCGTCCAGAAATGTTGCAACGATTTACTTTCAAATTAACTCACTTGTACTGTAACGCGTCGTTCCGACGCCTTGTCACCAAATTTTAAAAAAATATAATAATAATAATAATAATTGTGTTAATCACAAAAGAGAAAGTTACCGTAGAAATCATGGGATTCTATCACGAGTCATTACAATGTAACAATATGGATTTAACTCAAGTTACAATTCTCTGAGTCAGGAAAAAATTTTGTAACACAGGGGTGTTCTCCCCCCCGTCAAAATTAAATAACATAGTGAATGTACGGTGAATATGAAATAGAGTGAAAAATGAGTAATTATAGATTAATCATATCAAGTGAATCGCAAGTGAAGTTAAATATAATTAAACATTAAGTGAAGTATAAGTGAATATAAGTGAGAAAAATTCAAGTGAATTTTTAGTGAAAATGAGTGAAAAATTCAAGTGAATTATAAGTGAAAAATTCAAGTGAATTTTGAATGAAAATGAGTGAAAAATTTAATGAAAAATAAGTGGATTATCCTGAGTGGATATAATTTAGTTAAGGTGGGTGAACAATGAGTGAGAATGAGTAAAAATTAATGAAAAATGAGTTAACAATATTCTTATTTTAATAAACCTAGCACTAGCCTTAACGGTGTCGTCGGTATGGGTGGTGTTGGTCCCTGGGGATGTTCCTTCCGTATTTCGGGACATACGGTCCCATTGACGCCCATTTTTCTGCGTCTTTTGGACACGTCTTGGCCGTGTATCCCTGTCGGCCACACATTTGGCAAAAAATGGTCCGTTCATATGGGCAGGTGCCGTAGCGGTGGCCTCCTCGGTGGCAATTCCAGCACAGTTTCTGTAGACCTGGGGCCGGTGCTGGTTCTTGGCCTTGGGCTGGTGCTGCTTCCCGTGATGGGCCTGGAACTGGTGCTGGTGCTCGTTCTGGGCCTGTTACGGGTTCACCTTTGGCGTTCAGGAAGCAGGTGGGCTCATTTGGAAAAATGCGCCTGGCTGCTCCTGGCTTCCTCCAGTATTTGCGCCTCCTGGGTCGAATATACCTTTCCGATTGGTGACTTGAGGAGTCATTTTCGGTCCACCAATCGGGCTTTTCAGTGGGTTGCCTGGGCCTTTTAAAGGGATCGAACGGGCCCTCTTCCGAGTCCGAGGAAACCTCGTCCAGATCCATCCTTGCTTGGGAGGGTCCGGCAATAGGTTCCATCTGTCTAGGTGGTTCGAGCTCCGTCGTCTGTGTCCCGCTTTCCTTCATAATGGGCCCCGATTGGTTGGCTTGGTCCATCGTTGACGGTCCAGCTAGCGGCCAATCCTGGACTTCGCTCGGTAGGGCAGTTCTCCCTGCCAGATTCGTCCTCCATCGGATAGGGCACTCCCTGTTGTCCTTGTGGCTGCATCTGAGCACCATTTCCTGGAATGACTGGAATAATCCAGGTCTGTACTGTTCCAACCATGCTAAGGCGGGCAGGAACGGTCTGATTGGATCCCAGAATGGATCCTCCTCTAGCCTCACCTCCACGTCCTGTGGTGGACCTGGGATTCTACCTGGGCCTTCCTCATCGGGCTCCGGTGGGTTCCATGGGGGTGGAGTTGGGACTTGTGGTATCTCCTCGGGTTGGTCTGCAGGTGGTTCGTCGGCGATTGGGGGTTCTTCCTCCATTTCCCAGTCCCCTTCTTCTAACTCTTCTTCCCGAAAGTCCCTGTCTTCCTCCATTTGCGCGGCGTCTCTTAGTACCTCCTCCATCTCGATTATTTCGATGCTTGAAGAGCTTGTCGAGTTTGGTGACGATGGTGGTCGAATTTCGTCCTCTTCCTCTTCAAGAAGGTGGCTATCGAGGCTGTCTATCGTCGATAGGTCGTCCTCTGAGTCGGAGATTTGTAAAATCTCCGCCTCATCTATTTGACACGTGGAGTCAGGTGGAGGGTACTCCATTATGAGCCTGTAACATTCTTTTATTGTAATTTTCGAATACACTTACAGGGTCCACCACCTGGACGGTAACAAGACGATTTTACTGTAGCGTTTATTGGAAAACTGTAACCCTGTTAGAAATACTGGAACACTAGATTATACTGTAACTTATTCTGGACATGAATATTATACCAAAATACCACATTTGGTATTGGTGTACAGGAACACAAGAAACACAAATATAGACAAATACAAAGATAAACGTTGAAACTCGATGTTGAACATACTGAGTCGTGAGGAATACTGTAACATTAATTATGTAAGACATTTTAAATTCTGTAACGATTTTTGTTAGGTATTGTAACTACTTTACTACTTTAGGTTAGTCTGGATGATCTTGGAGTGGTGCATGGTATGGTTTTAGGTCTTGTACCGAAAACTTTCCCATCGATTGCCCTTGTAAATCTTCTAGAACATAAACCACATTTGATATGCGCTTGGTGACAATAAAGGGACCGTGAAATGCATCTGCTAGTTTCGCCATGAAGTGTCTATCTGCGGACGATAGCACACGTTGCTTTTTCCATACTAAATCACCGACTTCGTATCGTTGGTCGCGTCGTTTGCGGTTATAATAGAGAGATTGTTTTTGGAAGGCACTGTCTAGAGCGTGAACGATACTACTTCGTAATTCGTTAAGCTGTTGCATTCTTTTAGACCAAGTTAGTGAGGGTTGGTGGACAATGTCCATCTCTCTTTCTAATTCTCGGCGTAGGGATATCGCGGCTGATGGTTCACGCCCGAAATTAAGAAACGCTGGGGTACTTTGGATTGAGGAATGGTACGCTGTGTTGTGTGCAAAACGAAATTCTGGGAGGTGTAGGTCCCATTCACGGTGACTTCTTTCTATAAATGCGATTATCATGGTGCGTACTACTCGATTTACTCGTTCGACAGGGTCGGCCTGAGGTCGATAGGGTGGAGTGGTCATATGTCGAAATCCTATTTTAGTCGCTAGGGCTTTCATGTTATTGTTTATAAATTCGGTACCGTTGTCTGTAAGTAAAACTTTAGGTGACCCCCAACGGTTAATAACTAAGTCCTGTAACGCTGCTGATATTGTTAGACCTGTAGCTTTTCTTAAAGGCTGTATCTCTATCCATTTGGTGTAAAGGTCTTGAATGACCAAAATGTACACGTTACCTCTGGAGCTAGGAGTCAAAGGTCCCATTATATCTGTAGCTACCACTGTCCAGGGTTCTTCAACAGTCTTTTTTCCCATAAAACCAACAGGTCGGGTTTGCTCGACCTTGGTGCGTTGACAAGTTTCACAATGCCTAACAAAAGAAACAACATCTTTGAACATGCTTGGCCAATAGTATTGAGTTGCGATTCTGCGATGAGTCTTCTCTACACCAAAATGCCCTGACTGAGGAGTTGAATGGTTTTCCTGTAGGACCTGTAGACGACATTCCCTGTAGAGTACCAACTTCCAGGCGTTTAGATCTGTGACTTCGGTTTCTGGAAAATCAGCTGGTTTGTGGTAATAGAGCCGATTATCATCAATTTTCCAGTTTGGGAACCTGTCGGGGTGTTGTTCGACTTCCTGTAGACGCTTCAGGTACCATCGGTCTTCTATCACTTCAATTTGGTTAACCTGATCCGACATTTGTTCAGGTATGCGCGATAAAGCATCTGGAACGTGGTGAAGTGCTCCTTTCCGGTGGATGATCGTCAGGTCATATTCCAAGAGTTCTAGAGCCCATCTTGCGAGTCGACCAGTTGGATTTTTCAGGTTGTGTAGCCAACGTAAACTACTGTGATCCGTTATTACTGTGAATGAATAGCCTTCTAAGTAACAACGGAACTTTTTAACGGACCAAACTACGGCTAAGCATTCCAGTTCTGTAACCGTGTAGTTCTTCTCGGCATTTGAAAGGGCGCGACTAGCGTAAGCAATCACTCGCTCTTGACCTTCAATATTTTGGGTCAACACTGCTCCTAATCCGACAGAACTTGCGTCGGTTTGTAATGTGAATGGTAGTTTGAAGTTTGGACACGCCAATGTGGGAGTACTTGTTAACAATAGTTTTAATGTGTTAAAAGCACTCTCTTGTTCTTCCTTCCATTCCCATGGTTGATTTTTCCTCACTAGTTTGTAGAGTGGAGCAGCTTTTGTTGCATATTCAGGAATGAACCTTCTGTACCAAGATGCCATTCCAAGGAAACGGTGTAGTTGTTTCACTGTTCGTGGTTGTGGGTATTCCAGGACCGCCGAAGTTTTCTCAGGGTCTGTTTGTAATCCTTCGTAATTGACTCGGAATCCAAGATATCGTAGTTCAGCACAGCAGAAATGACTCTTGTTTCTGTTGATTACCATGTTGGCCTTTTTGATGTTTGCAAGGACCTTGTCAAGCCAATGCAAATGCTCCTCGAAAGTCTCCGTTACGACTACGATGTCGTCCAGATAACAAAACACGTGAGGGAACAATGCTGGACCAATAACACGATCCATGAGCCTCTGGAATGTGGCTGGTGCGTTGCTCAGACCGAAGGACATCCTCTTGAATTGAAATAAGCCTCTGCCTGGTACAATAAATGCAGTTATCGGCTTAGCTCTTTCTGTTAGTGGAACATGAAGATATGCTGATGTTAAGTCCAAAGTTGTGATGAAATTACATTGCTTTAACTGATCTAAAATTCCGATCATATTTGGGATTGGATATGCATCTTTTTTTGTACAGGAGTTTACTTTACGGTAGTCTATACAAGGTCGCCATTTCCCATCTGCCTTTTTTGTCAATACTGGAGGGCTTGCCCAATCTGCTTGTGAAGGCTCTATGATGTCTTGTCTTAACCATTCATCTGTTTCTTTCCACAATGCTTCGAGTTTTATTGGTGTCATCGCGTAAGCCTTTTGTCGAATTGGTGGATGGTCGCCGATGTCAATATCATGTTCAGCCATTGGTGTAATTGGTAGTTTATCCGGTTGTGGCGGTATCCTTTCATCGAGGAACTTTTTTAAGATTTCGGACTGTTCGTCACTTAATATCTGTAACCCATTGCAAACTGTAACACGATCTGTAGAACTTTCTGGAGTGAATGTGAATGTAGAGTTTGGGTCGTCTCTATAGTACCAACTTTTTGCGGCAAAATCGACTATCAAACCGGCTTGTATAAGAAAATCTAACCCTAGTATACACGGATGTGATAAGACTGGCATTATTAAAAGATTAACTTGGAAATTTCGGTTTTTCAATTTTATTTCGGTGTCGAATGCATATTCGATACGGAGATTATTACCATTCGCGACTGTAACTCTACGAGCAGGAATTGGTTTCGCGGTTAATCCCATATTTTTTATTAATTCAATCCCTGTTTGACCAAGGAATGATTTACTAGCCCCAGAATCGAGTAGAGCCCTAATCTCACGTCCTGCAAGGGTGAAGTCAACACAGAATGCAACTTGTCTTTTGTTTGAGACCGAATTCGCAAAATCGATTATTTCTGTATTATTCTGTAACTTTAAGCACTGTTCGAAAGGTGGGTTTTTTATGTTCTGTAACTGATTTTCCGACGTTATTTCTGAAAGCGATACACTTGTCGGGATAGTGTTCACTATTGAGAGTTTCCCTTATTACAATGGGGGCAATCTCGTTTAGTAACACCTGAGGCTCGACAACGGTAACAAAATCTACGTTTAGGTTCTGGGCATAATCTGTGACCATGACCAGTTTTGTCGCAATTCCAACATCTAAATTCAGTGTCACTTGTTTCATTCCTATTAGTATTTACCGCGGGTGACGCTTGATTCACTAAATTGGATGTTTTAGATTCACTAAATTTATCTTTGGTACCGGATCTTGTTGTAGGTAACTTAGAATAATCACTTGTTTGTTGTTGATTGTGTCGTTGTAGTAACAAGGAGTCTAATATGTCACTGTAACCTTCGGCATTGTTCTGTAACGGTACACTATGATCAAGTGCCGCATGTAATTGATCAGTTTTCGAAAAGTGCTGTAATGGTCGGGGTGGTTGGTGGTGTGCCTTACGAGGTCCTGAGTACGCATACGCTGGACACATAGAGTTTTCTGGTAGTGGTGGGGGGCGATATTGGTTTACACTTTGAAGTGTTCTTTCTTGGCGTGACGCGTACACTTCTAAATCGTCCATAGTTAGGTTTCTGTACAATGGGATCACTAATTTGAAAGCCGGTAACATATTTCTGTGAGCATAGCGGATGCATTCCCATTCTGACCATAATGGGTCTGTTCGGGCGAAAAGACCATTCATACATGCAAGATAATCACAAACTGGTTCGTTGTTTGCCTGCGTACGATTAGCAATTTCTTCACGCAAGGCTAATTGATAATCTGGATCTGCATATCTGGAGCGAAGAGCAATCTTAACGTCTTGCCATGTTCTAAAAGAATTGACGCGACCTCTGTACCATGTTAACGCTGCATCTTTTAACGTAAAAGGAATGGCTTTTAATAAATCTGATTCACGCATAACCAATAATTCACGACCCTCATCGATTCGATTTATATAATTCTCGACGTCTTCACCACGCGCACCACTGAATTGTAAATTCCAGCGATGTATTGTCTGTAACAGTGATTGTGGACTCATAGGTTGTTGATAGTTTGGTCTTCTTTCCGTGTTCCCATAATCGTCAAGTTGGTAGTCTTGGGGGTTTGGAAAGACTCGATGCCTATTAAAGTTACGTGATTCCCTAAAATTGTTGGAACGAGAGTAACGACCGCGAGTGGTATTGACATTGTCAAAATTAAATTCCGCATTCGGACCAAGTTGAATGTTGGGTTCCCGTAACACTTGATTTTGACGCATTTGATCACCATCATTTCTCATATTATCATCATCGTGACCAAAATATAGGTCGTGTAGTAATGGCTGTAGTTGTGATGGTTCGGAGGTGTCTGATTTTATAGACTGTCGGTCGTCCATTTTCTTTTTACTTTTTACCTTTTAATAAGTTTCTGTAACTATATTTTTCTTTGAAAATTATTTAAAAATCAAATTTCTGTAACTGTTTCTCACAAGGATGTTCTCAAAATTTTAATTTCTGTAACTATGTTCTTTCGTTAAAATATAGAAAATTCAATATCTGTAACTATTTTATACGAAATTGTTTTAAAAATGTAAATTTGCAACTGATTTTTGTTCCTCAAAATAATTTTGGATTAATTTTGTAATTAATTTTTGTTCCTAAAAATATTTTAAAATTAATTTTCGTAATTAATTTTCACGAACTACTTGGAACTCAAAGTTTTATATTTAATTTTACTTTGCAAAATATTTTAAATTCACTTTGTGTAATTAATCTTCACGAGAGGCTAAAAAAATCAAAATTGTATAATTAATTTTATTTTATAAATTCAACTTCCGTAACCAATTTTCACGAGACACTCGAAAATCGAAATTTTATAATTAGTTTCACTTTATAAATTCGATTTCTGTAACTAATTTTCTCGAGATACTCGAAAATCGAAATTTTATAATTAATTTCACTTTATAAATTCGATTTCTGTAACTAATTTTCTTGAGATACTCGAAAATCGAAATTTTATAATTAGTTTCACTTTATAAATTCGATTTCTGTAACTAATTTTCTCGAGATACTCGAAATTTTGATTTCTGTAACTTTCTATACCAAGGTACTGTATGAATAAAAGTAAGATAATACACTTCAATGGGTTAGACGGAGAAAGATATAGTGCATATGCACTGGTCTTGGCTGCTTGAGAGTACGAACGATCGCACAAAGCAGAGACTCGATAGGACGGAGAACGCACTATAGGAGTGAGCGAGAGCGAGTATATCACTGGCGCGAAAGGAACAGAGGGGAAGCACGTTTCTGTACTCGCACGCTTTACACACTACTACTAACCCGACACCATGAGTAACACTCACGCATACCAAATAGACGCCGGTAGGACGCTAGCACATGGCGAGAAAAGGAAATTTATACATGAAATTTTTCGCACTGAATTGAATTAAGACACGAGAAATATCAATAGGATCTTTTGTATTGACTTACCGAATAGAAGATTTCACCAAGATTGACCACTGGGTGCTGGCTAAAGAGCGAATAACCCCGTACCACACACACACACACCAAGGTTTCTTTTCGTGTATACGAAAGCAAAATTTAAAGAAAACTGTAACCGATAATATATTTACTGTAACAAAAAAATTAAATAAACAGGATAGCACCACTCCGATAACAACCGGGGATATTAATTAATAATAATTTATTAATTAACTGCCAATTGTCACCACTGCAGCAAAAAGAACTTTCCAAAGAAAACTGTAAAGTGCGAAAATGCGACTAATATATTCAGTATCCGGGAAACTAATGAGCATGGCGTCGACCACTTGTTAGGGACATGGTCTTCCCTCGGGTGAGGGGGGGTGTCCCCACTTGCGAATTTCCCCCAAAATTTTCAATTTTCAGAGGTAGGGCAAGTCATGTGATCACTCAGTTTTTTCCATATTCGCCCTTACAGAGGACAAATTTAAAATAAAAATAAGAGATTATAATAACTTCGTAAATAAGAAGTTAATTAATTTCGTCGATTCAAAAGAGATAAAATATAATTAACAACAGAAGCTTACAAACTTGGTTCATTATTATTGACTTTCAATAATTATAAGCCAAGTAAAGGTTACTGTAACAATGGCTAAAATATTAAAATTCTAAAAATAAACAATTTTCCGAAACAAATCATCGAGACAAAATGAAATTGGACAATAAAGCATGTATAATACTTTGCATCAATCTATTGTCAACAACAAAATAATCATCATTCCTTTCGAAATAAAATTTCCTAATTAAAAATTCTTTCAAAATAAGAAAACAGAGATTAGAGACATTGAATTTTTTCAAATTTTAGTTTTCTGTTATGAAAAATAATATTAGTCAATTACAATACTCCCTTCATCTTTTTTTTTTGTAAATTAAAAAAATATGAGATTTATACATGAAAATAGATAAATTGGCCGATTCTTATGATAGTACATTTAAAAAATTGAATCAGTTACTTTACATATTTTAATTATCTGTAACACACTTTAACAACATGACTAAAAAATAAATTTCTTTTTTTTTTCTAAAAAATTTTCTTTTCTCTATTACTCACTGAACTACCTTCTCAAAAATATTGACTTGTGCGCCCCACGTTGGGCGCCAAATTGTAACGCTTTTTTCTACACTACTATTATAAGGGAATTAAATATGGAACATTAATAATAAACAATCATTTACAAATCCAAAATAGTTCTGAAACTATAATTTTAAAGTTACTGTAGCTGAATTCTAAGACAATTTTACATACTTAAAACCTGATTTTAACCGAACTTCAATATTTAACCAAAGAAAACGTTACTTGTGCAATCTAGTTCTTTATAATTTGTCTAGGCGGTCCCCGATAGGGCGCCAGACAATTTTTGTATCGCCGGTATTGTCAACCGGACTAAAACATAATTAACCAAAAATCATTAAATCAAACATTACTCAATACTTAATTAAGACCGACTAAACAAACATTAATATTAACTAGATTTTTCGCACGTGCCGGTACTAGTCAGCTATGCTGGTCGTGGAGAGAGGGGTGAGTTTTGTATTCAAGAAAGAGAAGGTAGTTTAAAACACAGTGACGGAATTATAAATAAATTAACAATCGATTAGATAAAAATAATTAAGTATATTGTACCAACGAAATTCAATTGACAAGTTACAATAAATAGTGATGATCATTTTGTCGTTTATAATTAATAATTAAAATAATAAAAAACCATAAGCAGAATTACTTGAGTATTCTGGATTACAACAAAGAACCATAAATAATATAAATAACTTACAGATTTTGTATCGATGATAAGTTGACTCGTGATAGGGATCATGATTTCATTTTACACTTTTAATTTACTATTTATTAAAGAAAACATTAAACTAATAATTAATTGGAATATTAAACTCACTGTAACATATTATTTAACAATTCGAAACCATAAAAGAATTAAACTGTAACTAACTAGAACTGATTCTAAATCCGCTACATTTTTACTAAAAACCGGAGAAATTAACTAACGATGTTAACACAACAAGGGGTCGATGACAAGAGAGAGATTCAAAAAGGTTTTGCAGAATTATTTTAATTTGAAATTAGTACTGAATTTTGGCGTTAGGTGACTTATCGGTATTCTCGATATTTTCATACAAAAAGGGGGTTTTCTCCTACCTTGCTTCTCCCAGAATTCTGAATTACTAATACTATGATACTTAAACTAAAACGACTTTTCCTATGGCAAGATTGCGACCTTCTTGACCATAGGAACCTGTCAATTAACCCAAAAGGAGAGCTTCTTTGCCAAACGAAGTCGCTTTCGTTTGACAAAGCCTGCCAACTCACTAAAACTAAACTAATTTATCAAAATTCCTTAGTATGGAGCGCCAATGTTTCAATTGGACTTCTGCTAAGTGTAGAATAATTACTTAAACAAATACTAAAACAGACACTGTAACAAATTTACTTTAACAAAGACAATTAATATTACCAAAATTCAAATACTAGAAAAAATGTTCTCAGATTAGTGCTTTTGTGACGTAAATCGTAAAAATAACGTCACAATATATATATATATATATATATATATATATATATATTTATATATATATATATATATAAATAAGGTATCATAACCTACAAACAACGAACATCCCTTCAGTTGTTAGTAATTATAAATTTTAACTTTATTAAAGTTATTTAAAATTTATAATTTTTAAATTCTTTTGTTTGACTAATTGAACTTTCTGTTTACACATTGAGACATTTTGACCTGGATTTAAAAATTAATTTAAATTTAATGAATGAAAAGTATTTTAGTAATATAATTTTTACTTTTAGTTAACGATTACACAGGTCCACAAAAAAAAATCGATGAAAGGTTCCTTTGACCAAACATGGTGTATTATATGTATTTTGGGTCGCTGAAACCGAATCTGAAGTCCGTTTGGCTCCATCACGTCAGAATTTTTTCCTAACCTCAAAATACATGTCGGATTTTGCATGACAAAAAATTTTTTTAAATATTAACGGATTTAGCTTAATTTTGGGATACAGGGGTTTAGAGGGGTCCCTGATTACGAAATTAAAGGCAAATTTTCAAAATTCAAAATGGCGGATCCAATATGGTGGTTAAAATTTTCAAAAAATTCTTTAATTTTTAAGAAATTCTTTAATTTTTATAAAATTTTGTATCGAGGGATTTTTGAGGTCACTGATTACGGAATTAACCCTTTAACGCCCAGTGGTACATACGCTGTACCACAAATGCATTAAAGTCATCATAACTTTGAAACTAGTACATATTACTACAAATTTTAAATTCTTAGCTCTAGTAAAACTCTTCCAGCAGATAATTAAAAAAAACAAAAGTAAAAAAATAATAATAAATAATTAAAATAATAATAAATAAAAAAAGTGTCAAGATACATTTTCTCCTATGACGGACAAAAAAATTTTTAAAAATTAATCAGATTCGATTAAAACTTGTTACTCGGGGGTTTTTGGGGTCGCTGATTACGAATATGAAGTCAAAATTGCAAAATTCAAAATGGCGGATCCAATATGGCGGACGAAAAAATAAAAAATAATGGGATTTATATGAAACTTGTCACTCGGGGGTTCTTGGGGTCGCTGATTACGAATATGAAGTTAAAATTGCAAAATTCAAAATGGCGGATCCAATATGGCGGACAAAAAAAATAAAAATTAATGGGATTTATATGAAACTTGTCACTCGGGGGTTCTTGGGGTCGCTGATTACGAATATGAAGTGAAAATTGCAAAATTCAAAATGGCGGATCCAATATGGCGTACAAAAAAATAAAAATAATGGGATTTATATGAAACTTGTCACTCGGGTGTTTTTGGGGTCGCTGATTACGAATATGAAGTCAAAATTGCAAAATTTAATTTGGCGGATCCAATATGGAGGACAAAAAAATAATGGGAGATATATGAAACTTGTCACTCGGGGGTTTTTGGGGTCGCTTATTACGAATATGAAGTCAAAATTGCAAAATTCAAAATGGCGGATACAATATGAAAGACAAAAAAATAACAAATTAATGGGATTGACATTAAATTTGATGCTTTGAGTTTTTGGGGTTTCTGAGGTTAAAATGTTAAGAATCATAATGGTGGATTTAATAGAGCGAATTATGTTTAATAAAAGTAAGATATTTAATCCATTTGTGAAAGGAAACCTGGAACGCTTGACTCGAACGAAAAAGAACAAATGAAAATCAGCTGGCCAATCAATAAAAACAATTGACAACCCTGGAGCGCATGACTTGAATGAAATAGAACAAATGATAGTCAGCTGGTAACAATATTCAAGTAAATCCTATTTAATTTTTAATTCTCGTCCGCCATTTTGGATCCGCCATTTTAAATTTTGTAATTTTGACTTCATATTCGCAATCAGCGACCCCAAAAACCCCCGAGTAACAAGTTTCATATAAATCCCATTATTTTTTATTTTTTTTTATCAGCCATATTGGATCCGCCATTTTAAATTTTGCAATTTCGACTTCATATTCGTAATCAGCGACCCCAAAAACCCCCGAGTGACAAGTTTCATATAAGTCTTATTAATTTTTAATTTTTTCGTCCGCCATATTGGATCCGCCATTTTAAATTTTGCAATTTCGACTTCAGATTCGTAATCAGCGACCCCAAAAACCCCCGAGTGACAAGTTTCATATAAATCCCATTATTTTTTATTTTTTCGTCCGCCATATTGGATCCGCCATTTTGAATTTTGCAATTTTGACTTCAGATTCGTAATCAGCGACCCCAAAAACCATTATATACCAAGTGTGGTTGAAATCGAATCGGTGGAAATAATTCGGGCTTTAAAGGGTTAAAGGTAAATTTTCAAAATAAAAAATGGCGGTCAGAAAAAAATTCTTGAATTTTCATAAAACTTTGTACCGAGGGGTTTTTGGGGTCGCTGATCACTTATTTAAAGTCAGATTTTCAAAATACAAAATACCAAATCTAATATGGCTGTCGGATTTTTACAAAACTTAGTATCTGTTAGTTTTTGAGCTCGCTAACTATGATTTTGAAATCAGATCACCCACCAATGTAGAGCTGCGGTTGCTTGATGACGACGCCTGCGGGCCCGCTTTCTTACCCTGTCCAGCCACCGATACTGCGGTTTCGACTCCCTGCATCGTACTTTTTTTTCGTGTGCCTACCATGACGGCGTAAAGATGATTCTAAAATGGGATTAGTGTCACGTACACGTACAACTAAACCCATTGCAGACTCACCTTAAGGATCGTGATCCAGGAACTCTGCCGGATCACGGTACAACTCCGTTGCCCGTTGTCACCACGTGGAGGTGCCCTGGAAGCAGGCACACGATATAATTTGTGGGCAGCGGCCCTAAAAACTTCTAGATACCAAGTTTTGTGAACATTAAAGAAATTGTTATACATCCGACAGCCATATTGAATTTTGTATTTTGTATTTTGATAATCTGACTTTAAATAAGTGATCAGCGACCCCAAAAACCCCTCGGTACCAAGTTTTATGAAAATTCAAGAATTTTTTTTTGACCGCCACTTTGTATTTTGAAAATTTACCTTTAATTTCGTAATCAGTGACCTCAAAAATCCCTCGATACAAAATTTTATAAAATTTGAACAATTTCTTGAAAATTGAAGAATTTTTTGAAAATTCAAGAGTTATTTGAAAATTTTTACCGCCATATTGGATCCGCCATTTTGTATTTTAAAAATTTGCCTTTAATTTCGTAATCAGGGACACCACAAAATTCCTCTATCCCAAAATTAAGCTAAATCCGTTAATATTTTAAAATTTTTTTCTATCACGCAAAATTCGACATGTATTTTGAGGTTAGGAAAAAATCCTGACGTGATGGAGCCAAACGGACTTCAGATTCGGTTTCAGCGGCCTAAAATACATATAATACACCATGTTTGATCAAAGGAACCTTTCATCGATTTTTTTTGTGGACCTGTGTTATCTTTTTTTCTATAAAAAAACTTAATTTAAATTAATTTTTTAAACTTTAATAACATGAGTGTAGATTATTCTATAAATTTCTTTACATTGCCAATTTATAAACTAATCTTTAGAACAAGTGTATTAAAAATAATCTTAATATAAAACTATCATACTACCCTTATAGTTACTTATTTTCAAGTGATGATAAGTATTAATTTTATTTTAAAAGATTTTCATAAAATTATTGTAATAGTATAAACATTTTCATGTGTATCTGATGAATTTTAGAGTGTAAGCGCAGATTATTTTTAACAGCAAAGAAAATATTAAAAATTATGTATTTAAATCGCAAGTAAATACAGAATCAAATTTTTGTGGCAATTCAGATTTAATTTTAATTACTAATTTATAGTTATTTTAAAATATCTTGTCTGTTTTGTAATGTAAATATTTTTTTTATAGGCAATGGAGTTTATTGAAGCAGTTGATTTGTCAACATTGCCATCAAATTCAAATGATGATATACTTTTGATTTTCCTTGCTTACCTGTTACGGCGACGTAAACGAAAGACAAGAAGATTTAGAGTACATCCTTTATGGAGGTCAAGAAATGAAAAAGGTTTAGATTTCAGATACTTTTCGTAATTTTTATTAATTTAGAATCATTAATATCTATAAATTTAAAAATTTAGATATTAAGTTATTAAAAAGCGAAAAAACATTACTTCATAATCACATCTTTTTTCTAAATTTTCTAATATAATCTTATTTTCAAAAAGAAAATTTTTTAAAAATACATTTAAATAGTAAAAAATAGTTTTAAAAAATTATACAAAACTAAAATTAAAATGCAAATGCAAATAAATTTTTTTTAGTTATATTATACAATTTTTTTGACTATAGAATTAAATTTTAAGTACTGTTCTAAACTGATATTTTTCAATGTCAATTGATGTAGTATATTTAATTTTTGTTTTTTCAACAATCAAAGAACTTTAAATGAAAATCAGTGTTCTTAAGATAAAGTATTTTATTTTTTTTAGGAATCCACAATAGTTTAGTATTGGAGATGGCTCTTGTGAACGAAGCTCTGTTTAAAAATTATACAAGAATGACGGTACAGCAGTATGAAAATCTTCTTCAAGATGTAGGTCCAGAATTGTGTAGTTATCCAACTAGGCCAGATATAATAAACCCATCTACAAAATTAATGATAACTTTAAGGTAATGTTATGTCAGTAATGTTTTTGTCTTGAAATTATAATTGTATATAAAAATATTTAAATACATCATACAACTAATATTCCGATAATTGTTTATTCTAATATTAAAAGTAATTCACAAAAAATTGCAACAGGATCCAATATGGGGAAAACAGTTATTTTGACTTTTTGTCACGGATTTTTCAAAAATCTTGGAATTTAAAATAAATCACCATTAAAAAAATCAAAATTACTGCTTTCTCCAACTTGGACTCTCTTACAATTTTTTTTAACTTCTAACGTCTTGATCGATTGACTTCAAATTGGAAAAAAATTATTTTACGTTTCGAGTGGTTATTACAAATATGGGAACTTACAACCAAAATCATTATTGTCAAAATATTAATTATATAGAAAAACAAAAGACGACACATTTTGTTCGCGGAATAACAAATTATTATTATGTAGTATAGTATAGTATGGTATTATTTTAAGCTAATTTCTTTAAGCCTTCAACTTATTTTAGATTTTTAGCAACTGGAGAAAGCATTGCATCGCTCTATGTTCAGTATAGAATGGGAAAGGCGACTGTGCAAAAGTGCATTTATAAAACATTACAAATAATATATAAAAAGCTACAGCCAAAAGTTTTAACCGTTCCTAGAAACTATTATGAATGGAGACAAATTATAAATAGTTTCGAAGATCAATGGCAATTCCCACATTGTTGGGGAGCCTTAGATGGAAAGCACATTGTCATGCAGGTTGCACAATAATCTAATATGTGGGTGATTCTCCTGAAAAGCACCTGTTTTTTCCAAAAACTAAAAAAATTAATTTTTTCATTTTCTGAATTTTTTTGTCATGGGTAGGTTTTAAATACGAGATAAACGCCCGAGTTGCGCAAAATTAATTTTTAAAAATAAGCCTTCCAGCATCATTTTAATATTAAGTGTTTTGAGGGTTAAAAATACTGTAGTTAATATTAGGGTTTTTGTAAAAAAATTCCTTTTTAATTTAATTTCTTTAATTTATTAAACTTCTACTATTAATAATTTATTTATAACTATTTTATCTTTTAAAAAATAACTAATATATATTTTTTTATATTGAAAGGAAAAAAAATTGTAATGAATTTTTTAATTTATCATTTTAAGTTCCAAATTGATATTTTCCATACAAAATTTTTATTTTTAATTATAATTTTGTTATTTGTCTAACTTTAAACTTAATATATTATAGCTTAAAAAATTAAAAATATTTTATTTTGAATAAAACGGAAATTTTTTTTATAATTCAATGGTTAGGTATATGAAAATAATTATTAAAAAATTAAAAACAAAACAATAACGCTTACCAAATATGAAAAATAAGGCTTTGGAGATGAATAGTTTGTCCAATAAAAAATTCACGTTTTTATTAAATTTAAAAATATTGAAACATAATTTAACAAACTTTTTAGGCTATAAAATATTTATATACAAATTACGTATAATTAAAAAACTGTTTAAAAATATGATGTTATTAACTGAAAAACGAGGCTTCGGAGATGAATTTGAATTTTTACTCCCATTGCCAGTAATTTTTAATCAATTATTTAAAAAATTTCTTTGGTTTTATTTAAACTAAATATAAGTGAAAAATAAACAGTAGATTCTAAGCTTTAATTTGATATATATTAAGACTATATTACAAAATTTTTAATTACATTAAAAAATAATTAAAAATATGTATCATATTTAACTAAAACCAAAAGACAAAATTAAATAGATTTTTTTACTAAGAAAAAATTTAAATTTTAACATTACAAGATAATGTAAAGATAAATAATGTTTCGTAGATTATGGATAAATTTTTCTTAAAATTTATACTCAACAAAATATCAATAATAAGTTAATGCAAATATTGAGTCTCACGTTGGAGACAGCTGAAAGGGTCCCTTTCAGGAAAATCACCCATATGTTATTTATAATTAGTAAACTCAATTACAGAAATAATTTCCCTGAACTCCAGAATAACAAAAGAAAATTACAAATAATTTTTTATATCCACAGGCTCAGCCACACAGTGGTTCAATCAACTTCAATTATAAGAAACAACATAGTTTGAATTTAATGGCAATATGCGATGCAGAGTATAGTTTTATAATGATTGACGTTGGAGGGAGGGGCAGAGAAAGCGATGGTGGTGTTTTAAAAAGGAGTAATTTTGGAAAAAAAAATTTTAACAGACAATTAAATCTTCCACCTGCTTCAGAAATTACTCCTGGTGGACCAAAAGTGCCTTTCTTTTGTGTGTCAGATAAAGCTTTTCCTCTACATCAACAAATAATGCGTCCTTTTCCTGGACGTTCTACTGGAAGGATGCCAAATCACCAGAGAATTTTTAATTATAGGTTAAGGGGGGAACCTCCTTTATTGCGTCAAAAAAGTCGACTTTCTGGAAATAATTTTAATTGATTCTACAACTATTCAAGAATATACCCATTAAATTTTAAGTCGATTTCTGTATTATTGAAGAAGTTACAAAATTTTTAACTATTTTTTTTCATGTGTCGTCTGGTGAAATGTTTACCAGAGTCCAGAATTTTTTCTGTTTTAGCATTTAATCTGCCTTCTTCTTTCATTCAGAGTACCACTGTCAGTATAATTTGTAATTTCTATGTGACAACCCTTCTTTCATTTGTTTGACATTCAAGTAACTTTTTTAAAAAAAACTTCAAACGCATTTTTCTCGAAACACCATTTTTTAATTTTGTGAACACGATTGAGAACGCCCTTTTAAACCAATCGGGCTTTATGATACATCATTTTGAAGATAATTAAATAATCTTCAATATGACATTTAGTGTTTCTTGAAAAAAATTTTTCATATTTTTTTGGAATTTTAAAGTCAATTTTTAAGCAACAAAAATCTTTTTAAACTTAAAAGTGGGTAAAAAAAATCAATTCTCGAAATTTTTTTTAAAAAATCGAAATGTCATATAGAAGGTATTATCCTAAAGTTTAAGGGGTTACGCCTAGTTGTTATAGGCAAAATAAAAGTAATTTTTGGCAATTTTTTTTTTCTTTTTCATGAAACTTTTTTTAAAAAAGGAATAATTTATTTAAAAGTACATATAATTAAACGCTTAAATATAATTTAACAAACAAAAAATATTTTAAATTACTTGTCTTCCAATTGGTTTTGAAAAAATGCTCTTTTTAAAACTTGTTTTGCGGTGGACATCTTTTTTCGAAAACAGTTCACCTAAAATTAAAAATTCAAAAATTTTCAGTAAGTGCGATGCTATACGCAGTTCGTGAACGTAGGGTTTTGAAAAATTTTAATTTTTGACAAAATGGCGGCAATTTTTTTGAAAAATATGATATTTTAAGAAAAAAAATTTGGATTTTCATTAATAAAAATGAAAGTTTTTATTCAAATAAGAAATCCTTCGTTCACGAACTAGTAATTTCTGTGTAAAATAAGCCCTATAAATTTGAAGCCGATCGGTTAAGTAGTTTTCGAGAAATCTTGTCCACCGCATGGATACTTCTTGAAAAATGAAATTTAGAGAAAAACGCATTTGAAGTTTTTAGAACAGAGTGACCAAAATTGTTATAAAAAATAAATCAGATTCGCTTGAAACTTCATACTCGGGGGTTTTTAGGGTCGCTAATTACGAATCTGAAGTCAGTTTTTGAAAATTCAAAATGGCGGATCGAATATGGCGGATCACATTTTAAAAAAACTTCTTGATTCGCTTGAAACTTGTTACTTGGGGGTTTTTGGGGTCGCTGATTACGAATCTGAAATCAGTGTTTCAAAATTCAAAATGGCGGATCCAATATGGCGGACGAAATTTTTAAAATCTTTTTGATTTGCTTGAAGCTTGTTACTGCTAATTGCATAATTGCAGATTCTAAAGGATCCTCCGCTTTTCGCTTCCTCTCTAAAAAATCAATGTAAATATAGAGTCAAACCATTATATTTCGAATAAAGTCGTTGCGGCCTAATTTAAAAAAAATTGATATTTTTCGAAATTAATCTGTATTATCTCTGAAGAACGAAATGGAAAGAATTATATTAAAATATTTATTACTTTTCTTAAAATATGGGTGTAAAGTAGAGACTGTGCGAAAAATGACTTTTTTAGAAATTAGAAAATATTTAAAAAATTATTGAAAAATTCTTAACAGTGCGAAAAGATTTATTGATTCATGTTTAAAATTAGTTGATTAATTATTCTTAAATAAAAAAACTATTAAAAATATAAAAATAATAAATAAAATATGTTTTTAAAGTCGATCCGACAGATAACCTAATTTTGACGTTTTTATCAATTTATTACGAGAAGGGGGAATTATTGAATTAAATAAAAACTCACCGAATATTGAGTACTTTTTATGAACTTTCAAGATTTATTAGCACTTTTTTAATTTTTCCTTTAAATATATAAGAAACATTGAGTTGAAAGTACGCGATTTCTGAATAGTTGCGTACTTTACAATTTAATAACTCCGTTAATCACGTTCCGATCATAGTGTTTAAATTAAAAGCCATCTTCAATGTTAAGAAAATAAATAGTTTTAACCTGAAAAAGTGTGCAATTTTCAAACCTTTGTATTTTATAAATTAGACCCGGGATGAAAACGAAAATTTTTGAGTGTTCGAATAAATTTTATCGAATAAAGTTTATAATTTATAATTAAAAAGTGAAAATTTTTACTTACTATAAAGCGTTGGAAATAGATGCGATCAGTATACAATAAAAACGACACGTTTCATGCGGCTATAACCATACTACAACATTACAACAGATCCAATAGATGTAATTGAATCAGTGTTACCAAATATGTGACTAACTACGTGCCAAGTAATTTTTAATACGTTTTTTTTAAATTATTATTTTTACACAAAAATATTAATAATGTGATTTCTTAGAAGACTTTTTCTATTCAATTTTACCAATAAACACTTAAAGGAAAAATTTAATTTTAGCAAAATTTAAATTTTGCGCCAAATTTGTACAGCTTTGCAGGCGGAAAATTGTGTTGTGGACGCTTTTCCGCCTGCCTGCGCAGGCAGGCAGGCTGCCTGCAGAGGTGTAACCGCACCTTTAAGGGACCATAGAAAATTTAATGGAGCCATTCGTAAAAGCACTGCTCAAGAAGAGAACCAAATTCGAGACTATATTGCTCACGGCAATCCGTTTTCTCCATCAGTAACAAAAAGAAACGATGTGTTACTAAATGTTTCTCCTTGGACTATTAGAAGACATCTAGCGGATATTCAATTTATTAATAGATGACCAGAGAGGAAAACAGCTTTAACTCGTCATCATCGCGAAGAAAGAATGGGCTACGCACTTCAGTTTTATGGAGAAGACGAAGAGTTTTTGAGAAATACCATATGTATGGATAAAAAAAAATTTCAACGTCTGAAGATGGTCGTCGAATGGTGTGGCGTCCTAGAGGAGAAAAGCTCAATCCAGATTTTGTTGCTCAATTCCAGCATAGTGGCAGAATAACTTGTGGCTTTTGGGGTTTTATCACAACAGTCGGAGTAGGTGAAATCATTAAAATAAATGCTAGAATGAATGCCCAGCAGTATGTTCACATTTTGGAAAACCACTTTTACCAAATGCGCGTAGACTTCTTCCTAAATGAATTCGAAGAACTCAAAGTCATTGAAGACCGTAGTACTGTCCATCGAGCGCGTTTGACCCGTCAATGGTATGAGCGTCACCCAGAAATAACTCTTCTTCCACATCCGCCCAAATCGCCAGATCTAAATGGCATCGAAAATCTTTGGGGATATATGATTCGAAGTTGGCAATCGGGAGAAGACCGAACACGAGCAGCGTTTGTGAATCATGTCCATCGATCTTGGAACGAATTAAGAGAAAGACCACACCTTGTAGCCAATTGCATTTACTCAATGCCTCGACGTTTAAATAGCGTTCTTGACAAAAAAGGTTTTTGGACTGATTATTAAAATGATAATTAATTGCCTTAACAATTGGCACCGCTATATTTAATTATATCTTCTTAAGCTTTTTCTATCGCGACACCTGCTTTATAACTTCTATCTGATAAGCACTTCTTGTCTTCCTTTAGAACATTGACATACCTTCGCCTTCATCTTGTATTTCCCACTCAAAAATCAATGAATTAATTAACATGTGTAATGTGTGTTTTATAATGTTATAAGTTAAATGTTATTTTTCAAGAAATATTTTATTTCTTGAATAATCCAAATATTTATTTTGATTATTAAAAAAATTGTTGTTCTTAATAAATAATTAAATCAATAAAAATTAAATTTGACTTTTTCCAATTGTTTTCAGCCGTAGCATCCAGTTTAAATGTCGAGTTCAGTGTTACAAATTAAAAAATTAAATTTATAATTCTAATATTTTGAGCAAAAGTAATAAAAAACAAGGAACTTGACTTCTATTGGCTATTTTTATACTTGTTTTTTGAAAAAATCGGTTTCGTTGGAATAATAAAATATTCAAATTTTTTTTAAAAAAAGTGGAAAAATTTTAAACTTGACATTTTTAGATTTTTTATTTTTACTGAAAAGGAATCTACAAGCTTTTGAAGATTTTTTGCTTAAAACGATATTAAAAAAATGAAGCATTCAACTATTTTTTCATTTTTTAAATCAATTATTTTGTATAATCTGTCATCCTTTGTCATTTTTGATGTCATTGTTCATTTTTTCATTTTTATTTGCCAAATAACTGCCTGAAACAAAAAAAATTATTTTGATTGGCAAAAGAAAATAATTGTGTTTAAAATTAAATTTTTGGTTATTAATTTAAAAAAATACGAATTAATCCAGATTTTTTTGCTCAGTACCAGCATAGTGACTTGTGGCATTTGGGGTTTTATCACAACAGATGAAGTAGGTGAAATTGTTGAAGTAAATGCAAGAATGAATGCTGAGCAGTGTATACATTTTGGAACTTCATTTTCTACCACATACACGTAGACTTCTTCTTGTGAATGAATTACTTTTGGCCATTGACACACCTTCGTTTCATTCAGCCTTCCTCTTTATTTTGTATTTCCTACTCAAAAAATAATTAATTAATAATTAAACCATTTCCTAGAACCTTCACAATCAACAACAAGAACGTTAACTTGGATAAAACTTTATTTTTAAACGTAATAATATTAGGGCGCACAAAAATTCCTTTAAATAATTTTTGACAGATTTACATTGCACATACTTTATTTTGGTAGGATATTTGTTTAAGCATAACGAGATTTAATGAATTCTGCTGTTTAGAAATTAGTTGACATCAAAATTTCGTAAAAAATAATTAAATGACAATTTTGTGAAATTGAAATATTTAATTAAATAAAAATTTAATATCGAGCATTTAAATAAAATAGTGTAACGAATCAATAATCCATTAATTATAAATAAATTTTAAAAAAGGAGAGAATCCCTATTACAAGAAATATGCAAACAAATCAACTAAATCATTTTCTGGAATGAGCTCGTAAGTCAATTGTTACACCAACCAAATTACTCTGTAATGACATTCCTCCTTAAAATCAGAATAAGTTCAATAACTTATTTCTGCAAGGTTGTTAACCGTAAGGACACAAATATACAAAGATTAATAATGATTGCCAAATAATGAAGCAACAATTATTGCAAATAATATCGTTTGTCTTTGGCAATTATGGATTAATATACTATAGACTTGCTTAATTCAAAAGAAAGCAAAGTCAGCAAAGGGATCCAAAGGGGTACTCCTTTGAAATATAGAAATAATAAATTATTTCAACACGGGACAACGATCCCTGAGGAATGTCAGAGTTGCAGATTTTCCCTCCAACAGAAATATAGTTTCTGGTATAAAAATTGACATCACAGTTTGTTCAAGGCAATATTAATCGGTCATTCATAATAAGAAGACGCGTTTTTAACTGTCCCTTAATTAGTTTTCTACGCTAATTAAGGCAAGTTTTAACAACTCGGTTAATCGATAGTGGTGAAAAAGAATCAACACAAACGTAGAATTAACGCGAGTAAAACCACGGGCGTAAGAATTGTGTTTAAAATAATCGACATCTCAAGGGATCAAGCCAAGAATTATTGAAAATTACAATCGAGGTGATCAACACTAAACAATTAAACAAGGCCCATCTCTACGAAGTGGAGGTGGTAGGATAAGTTTAGCGGTAAGCGAAAATATAATTATTGTAATGTTTACGCTTAAATTTTGAAAAGAAAAGGGAAAATAAATTTAAAACTTATAACGGAAATAAATGCTTATTAATTAAAAACAACCTATCCTGCAACCATTTTTAGTTACTCTTTTCTAAATTCTAAATTTTTAGTAAATTAAACGGGGAAAAACGAATCTCGCATTTTAAACAATCAAGGATAAACCCTTGATTGGTTGTTACAATTCGAAGAGGAAAACGTTAAAGAAACATAAAATAAAAGTAATTATTATTATTTTATCAATTTTTTTAAAACAAATGTGCAACAAATGGTGGCAGCGGTGGGATTTATTTTCCCGTTTACTTACCACTTATTTTTTATCTTAATAAATTGCTTAACAAAATTTTGAAACAATTTTAAATTAAATTATTTTGAAATCACCTATAAATATAAGTCTTCTTTGGGTTCGTTGAACGGCCACTTTTATTAAAAAAGGTGAAGCAAAAATTAGTTTTAATAAATTTAAATAAATAATAAATAATAAATAATAATAATAAATAATAAATAATAAATTGTTTTAATCTCTTATTTTGAATTGAATCATTTTTATAACCAACTATAATTATAAGTCTTCTTTGGGTTCGTTGAACGGCCACTTTTTATTAAAAAGGCGAAGCAAAAATTAGTTGCTTATTCTTAAAAATATCAATTCCTTAAAAGAGATTCCTGTGTACAAAAATTATAACATATATTATACATATATTTATATATAATAATCTTTTCGATGTGTCTGCAAAAACCTATCGCAGATATTGTCCCTGAATTTGGTTTTTCTAACGATTTCGAAGTAATCCCTCCTCCCCCGGAAGTAATACCAATTTCGGAAGTAATCGTGCGAAGACTTGCTAGTGAAGCATTAGTCGAACAATATCAACTCGAATTATTAATTGAACAACAATCTGAGTCTAACAACAATAGTAATCAATTAATCGATGTTGACAATGATGACGACCTTGACAGTACTGACGACCTTGACCTATTTTACAATTCCCCGATTTTACGAGACCGTTTAAATTAACTACGGACGCATCGGAATTTGCTATGGGAGCCATACTGACTCAAGAAAAAGACGGAACGGAACATCCCATAGCATTCTACTCTAAAGTCTTCAACGAAAATGAACGACGCTATGAAGAAGCAGAAAAAGAGTGCCTTGCGGTGTTATATGCGGTAGAGCACGCCTCACCAGGTGGAGACTAAGATTGCGGGATTACAACTACAAATTTGAATACAAAAAGGGTAAATTAAACTCTAGGATTCAAGCTTTGTCCGAAAATCCACCTTATAGGAACTCTAGTGATTCTGACTCAAAAACAGTCACCGAATCGGATGATAGTGACTCCTCTGAAGTGCTAACAAACAAAATCCTTTCTAATTCCGTAAATACTTTAAAGGCGTTTCCTATAAATACAATACCTACAAAGGAAAAACCCAGATTAAGGTCTTCCGCTCGAATGAATGCCAGCGAGGTTCCTAAACCGGTGTCTATTTTAAAGAGACCTTCCATCTTACCTCCGCAAAGAATAAAATCGGAATCTGGAAAAGAAACTATACTAAAAAGGGTAAAAGTATCCTTACCTTCCACCAGCGCTGATAAAAGAAAACCTGGAATGCCTAAGAATCAACCCACCTCAGCACGAGAAGAAGAAAAACCTATTCAACAGTCTACTGAATTAGAAGAAAGTACCATAGCTTCTAGACTAAAGAATAGGAAACGAATTACTTCTCAAGTCGATCCAACAGAAGGAGATCAATCTTCGTCAGAAGATTCCTCATCTAATGACGACACAGAACCATCCACTAAATGTATCTCAACGCGCTACAGGAAAACAGACAAATAACGCTGCAGAAATTGAGGCTGCCATAGTTGCTGTCAGGAAAGCTAAGGAAGCAGGGTATCAACGTTTAAAGGTGATTACTGATTCTCTGTTTCTAATTGATAGTATGACCAAATGGTTACCTAGATGGAAATCCAATGACTGGAAGACTTCGACTAATAAACCAGTCCAAAATCATGCAGAATTCGAACAATTAGAAAAAGCAATGAATTCTCTTGATGTAACATTTAAACATGTGCCAAGCCATCAAGGAATTTTTTGGGAACGAAATGGCTGACCAATTAGCAACTCAAGCGATTGAAAATGCTGGAATTGCTTATTCAGTCGACGAGTCCGAAGTACCCGCCGTAAGCAATCAACCAACTATCATAGATCTCCCTCCAGTTTACAACTCCAGCGAATCTGACTCAGAAGAAGATATCTCTGCTATAAAAAAAATCTGATATTAGAATTGATCTTGAGAAATCCATAAAGAAATTCAACGAATCATTAGGAAGGAAAGGAATCAACCCAATTGATCTTACTACTCGATCCTTAGCTTGGGACCATGAAGGTATGGATGAATCAATTGTCAACAGAAGAAATTGCGTTTCTGAAGGAGAATCAAATGACGAATTACTGAAGGACTTGGAAGAACAAGACCCCTGTGGAGATTATGATGATAAACTATTCTCATCACGAATTAATGAATTCTTGGGACAAACTCACAAACAACAACCTATAACTAATGCTGGTATTGCATACACTGAAAAAGAAAAAGAACCGTTGATCGAAAGCGAAGATGAGGAACCTGATGGATCAAAGCTAAATGAAATTTCGGAATTACCTATATTTCTGAAACAAAATCCTTCTGATAGAACTAGGAAGCACGTATCCTTCCAAACCCCATCGGCTAACACTCATCCTTATGCTTAATCCACTCCTTACACTCACATCTTAACCCCAACAACTGAACAACAATCTATAGTCACGACTATACAACCAAATCAGCCTTACCGTAAGCTAGATATGAAGCCGCGACGTTTAGTTACCACAATTAATGAACCTCACTATCGATTAGGTTATAATACACTATTAGATCACACGCTTAGTCCGTATGATGATCTCGCTCCACCAAACTCCTGTAAAATCCAAAATGAGTGGACTGAACCTATAACGTTTAAACGAGATAATTATGCTCACTTTATATCAAGAGATTGTGAGCCAGTCGATCCTGTAGTTAAACTTTTAATAGCGAATGAATGAGTTGATATTAAAGACCTTAAAGAAATGAATCCCCAGTTAGGTCAGGTTTTAGTCACACCCCAAGGACGATTCAATTCCTGTTCCATAGTTGTCAAATATAAACACTATGATGCTATCAACTGGAATGACGTACAGACTAGATTAAAGGGCCTTCAAAAAGCTCTTGTTAGAGACGGGAAATCAACCTGTAGAATAGCTAATTCCGGCGACCTGTTAGGTTCACTTCCTCCGAATTATATGAGAGAACTTTTAACAAGTATGTTCCGTGGTGGCGATGCTACCATCACTCTTTGTCACGGAAGTGTAGAAGTTCCCCCTCCCGAAATGAGGTCCGCGATCCTTCAAGAATTTCACGCGAGTTACATCGGAGGCCATAAAGGCATCAGAAAAACCTATAAACGAATAAGAGAACGATACGTGTGGCCAAACAAACAAACAAACAAACTGCTTAGGGCTAAAACTCGTGAACCAATGATTATAACCGACACTCCTGCGGAACCATTCGAAAAAGTATCCCTAGATATTGTTGGAAAATTAAGGACAACTCCCAATGGAAACCGGTATATCCTAACAATGCAGGATAATTTTAGCAAGTACTGCATTGCTGTAGCTATACCTGATATTAAAAGTACAACCATCGCTCATACTGTAGTAACTGACTTAATTTCAAAATTTGGACCACCTAAATGCATTTTAACAGATAGAGGCCCGAATTTTATTAGCTCTCTATTACGAAAATTAGAAAAATTGTTTCATATAAAACAAATTACCACCTCAGGCTATAGGCCTCAAACCAACGGATCACTAGAGAGAAGTCACATTGTTCTATCCGACTATATTAAATGTTATTCAAACGATTTTGATGATTGGGATCGACTACTTCCCTTTTGCATGCTCGCATATAATACATCAGTTCATGAGGCAACCAATTTTACTCCTCATGAACTCGTGTACGGAAAGTTGGCTAGGATGCCAAGTGCCTTCCCTCAAGGACCCGAATTAGCCACTTACGGCTCTTATCTTCGTGACCTGATCACCAGACTGAACGAAACACAGAACATTGCTTTTAAAAATATCATTACTTCTAAATTAAAGTCTAAAGATTTCTATGATTCCAAGGCTCGACCTCTAAAAGCCAAAATAGGAGATGTAGTATATGTACAAAAAGAAATACCGTTTAACAAATTTGATAAAAGAGCTGTCGGTCCATTCACAATTGTTGCTTTTACCGAAAACAATAATGTAGTGTTAGAAAACGAGTTTGGTGAAAGGGTGATGAAGCATAAGGACAAAGTCTTACCCACTTATTGTTAGTTTTAAAACACACAATTAATATTATTCTGAATTACAGGTTTCGCCCAGCTGCATTATGATGTCTGTAACCTTGTTAATTTTGGCATGTATCGTGATATTTTCAACAGAGACCACAAGCACAAGATGGACAACAAATACAATCGCAAATAGAAGAATTGAATGCAGCCCACGCTAATCTTTCCCATCTGGTGGGGAAGCAGACTCACGTAGTTAGAGCTCTTTTAGACTCTTTATACAAGAGAGCTGAAAATCAAGAAATAACAATCAATAAATTTGGACAGCGTCTGAATAACTTAACGAATCTTATAAAGAAATCTCACCAGGGAGCTGCTCATCAAAAATTTTATGAAGACTTAAATCATCTTCTTGGTAGAATAAAAACTCAATTAATTCACAACAGTAAGGTAGGAGCCAGGATGCTAGAAGTCATACCGACCTTCTCTTTCCATTCCCACTAGAGGACTAGAGTACAGCATAGATGAAATTATTCAACTATCAAGAACTACAATACTACTAGAAGAAGGGCACCTTAAGGTTTTGGTGGTCATTCCTCTACTGGACAAGATGGACTACATAATTTACTAATTGCACTCATTTCCAGTCTTTCAGGATATCCTTGGAAATAGATCTGCTAAGGTATCCATTGAATCAAAATATTCCCACATTGCTGTTGATGAGCCCATGCGAACTTATATGCTAATTAATAAAAAAGAATTGGAACCATGTAAAAAAACTACAGAATATCTATTGTGCCAAAATGGAATAGCCATTCATGAAATCCGCGGGAGACTACCGTGCGAAATAAAACTTCTATTAAATCCAACAATGGAAACACTAAAATCATGTCACATTCTATTGGAGTACCAGGAAGAAGATCACTGGATCAAGCTAAACACCATTGGAGGATGGTTGTATTCCACAAGAAATTCAACTATCCTTAGTATTTACTGCTCTTCACAACCCAGTACCAGTGTTCTTATCGAAGGAATAAGACTACTACAGTTAGCTTCAGGCTGCTATGCTAGCTCTTCAAATATTATGATTTTAGCATTACCAAGGATTCAAGGAATCCTTAAAGTAATATACGAATCAGAATTCGAATTGAATTTAAATTATCTCTCCCCTAGGATTGCATAAATGAAAATGGTTCAAGAAAACTTCGAAATAGTGTTTCCTAAAGATAAAGAATTCTTAAAGAATTCACAAAGTTTAGACGAGTTAGAACAACAATTATACGAGTTTTCCTTACAACAAACGGAAAAAGGATACCATCATAACTGGATTAAAGGAACTTATTTAGGAATGGGAACTATTGTCCTAATTGCCATTATCGGGTGGATGGTATTTAAAATTTGAATATCTTGGAAAACTAGAAAAATAATTATTCAGAAACATCCTAACACCTAACACGAAGATAAAGAAGTCGAAATCCCTGTTCTCTCGTCGGAGGTTAAGTTTTGCTGATGCCACTCATGAAAACATTGGCATAACTCCAATCGAGGGTCCTGTTCCAGAATCTAGAACAAGCAATACCAATACTGGCGACAATAAACTAACAAAAATTGAAAGTCCACCTGAAGATATTGTTCCTAAAAACTCTACTCCTTACGCAGATTCTTCAAACAACTTCCCGGAAGATCCAACCTCGTGTATCAAGATTTTGACCACAAGTCCTTACCCTAACTTAGTCATTTTTGATTAATAAATACTGTAATGTATATATATATATTTATTTATTACTTACTTTAAAAAAAAGATTTTGTCACTCTTATAGCGAACTATCACAAATGTATAAAAAAGAACTTAAATATTAATCGACTTAATAGGTTTATACACTAGGCACACATACAATAGTATTACAATTATTCATGTACACACACTGAATTATGTAACCATATACGAATAATTAAAATGGACACATATTTTAGGCCAATTACAAATACATCCAGATTGTTAAGAAAATATATTTATATATGGGACGTTTCACGTCAAACGGCCCAAAGCTGTGCCCAAAATTGTATGCAATGAAAATACAAGTTATGCACATGAAAATACTCGTCATAACATCCCCTTTCAATTGCAAAGTGGCATAATTAAAAATTTAAAATGGCGTCCTTGCTACGTCAATTAGAAGAGGCTAAACTCGAAAATAAGTAAATATATTTATTAATTACTTTTAAAAAACGATGCATACATATTGGGTCAAAATATATTTTAATGTTTTTGGAGTCGCTGATTACGAATCTGAAGTCAGATTTTAAAAATTCAAAATGGCGGATCCAATATGGCGGACGAATTTAAAAAAATTTCTTGACTTCGCTTGAAACTTTTTACTCGGGGGTTTTCGAGGTCGCTGATTACGAATCTGAAGTCAGATTTTAAAAATTCAAAATGGCGGATCCAATATGGCAGGAGAATTTTAAAAAATTTATTGAATTTGCTTAAAACTTTTTATTTGGGGGTTTTCGGGGTCGCTGATTACGAATCTGAAGTCAGATTTTCAAAATTAAATATGGCGGATCCAATATGGATGGCGGACCAACCATTAGTCGTGCGCCTTTTCTTGGCACGCTTAAAGGGTCTCCTGGTTTCTCTCCTGAGATGTTCTAATCTCTCGTTCCACCAGCACACCTCTTTTCCCGAGAATACTTTTGTCGGTTTGCAGCTACTTTCATAAGCTGCCTTAATAGCCTTTGTAAAATCATTGGCCGCCTCATCTAGGGTCTGATAATCTCTTATCTTACCCGGTAAACCAGAAAATGTCCTTTGAAGTTCTAAAATATAACTAGCCCAATCCGTCCTTCTGGGATTACGAATCCACTTAGTTTCGGATCGGACCGCAGACTCCACCTCGAAGACTATCTGTGAATGATCAGAAAGAGAAGGTTCATTAGAAACTTTCCATCTTCTTACCTTATTTCCAATGCTTTAGGAGCAGAGAGTAATATCAATCACTTCCTGCCTGCTAAAAGTCGGGGTCGAACCCGTGTTGAGAATATCTAGATTCGTTCCGATTAGATATTCCAGTAACTCCTGTCCTCCAGTACAATCCCGAGAGACAGACAGGCGGCCGGCCCGTTGTGAGCGACAGATTTGGTAACCCTAGTGCCATTCATCTATCGACACGGCAGAAACATCTCGGATTGGGGGACCGTTTCTTAGTTGGGGCCCCGCAGGCAGTACACCCCTCCGCTTTCAGTGGTGATCATTTCTGATCGCCCAAAGGTTGCTTCCTCACCATTCTTACCCTCTACTCCATGGAGCTGGTCTATTGGGCGGTCCCTCCCTTGTGAGGAGCAGGCCGCCGCAAACGACCAACGAGGGAAAGAACGGGGTCCAGAGGTACTCCCCGATTAGGCCTTTAAGCCACCCCACCAGCTGCAAGGTCCTACGATCCCTAGGGGCAGTAATGGTGAATAATTAAAATGTAAAATTCAATTGGCTAATCTTTGCAAAAAAAAATTTTTTTTTGATAGGTTAAAGCAACCAATAACAAATTTTTAATAATTTAGCGTTTAATTGCAATACAAAATATCCATTATTTTGTAATGAGAAATAATGTTTAAATTTAGTAATTAAAATGTTTATTCACATAACCTGATATAAACTTATTCACAGAATTGAAATTTAAAGTTCTCCTTATTTCGTATTAAGAATTAAATATTATGCAATTAATAACTATTTCGTCAATCAAATATCTTGTTAAATATCGTATAAAATTAATAAAAATACACAAAAATAAACAATGTTTTTTCAACATGAATAAAAAATAAACTTATCTGCTTTTTAAGAAAATATTCTGTTAATTTTTTTCAATGTATCCTCCTCCTTCTTTTTTCCAAATACAATTATTGTTAATAAATTTTTACAACACGAAATACATTATTATTTTAATGTTTCTCGTAAAATACAACCAAAATGAAAACAATAACAAAACCTCTCATCCCATATTTTGACATTTGACAATTCCCGTTCCACATTCTGCGAAAATTAATCGGTCCACCATGAAAACAACATAGATGGTAGACAAACTACTTGAAATTAGTGCCTTCCTTGAGAGAAGGCATCTGTGCACCCTAGTGTACAAATCTAATGACCAGATTTACAAGATCTACTAAAAAGTATTTGAATGTGCTGCTTACTTTTCTCGATTAGAACTATCAAATCAATTGTTTGTAAACACAAAGTATTTTGCATATTATAAAAAAATTTGATTATCTTCCCAATAGCTTTTGAAATTCATACATATGATCATTATTTAGCATTGCTCCTTTAATGACAACAATACTTAAATCATGAGTAGTCGAATTACTAGTTTCTCCTTTGTTAGACATTGTTCTTTTATTTTATAAAATTTACTTATATTAAGGAATTATAATTTTAAAAATAGTAATATAACATTAGAATTTTAACATCAAGTTTTATACATTTAATTATAAATTTTATAATTTCCTTTTATCCAATTTAATCATTTTCCAGCTTTGTTTTTATCCAATATAATCAATTTCCAATTCTTCCTTTCATCCAATTTAGCCAATTTCCAGCTTTGTTTTAATCCAATAGAACCAATTTCCAATTTTGCCTTTTATTCAATATAACCAATTTCTAATTTTGCCTTTTATCCAATTACAGACGATTTCCAAATTATAACAAAATTTTAAATTTATTAATAAAGATAAAAAAATTATAACAAATTTTTAACTTTGTTAATAATTAACATCAAAAACAAAACACAACTCAATTAATTATTTAATGATTGAAAAAATTTAGAAAACAGTATCTTAATGTAATTCTATTATTATTTACTATTCTCTCATTATCACTAATTATATTCACTAATACTTACTGTTCACTAAATCACTATTTACTAATTCACAAAGTATTCACGAAGTATTCACTAATTATTTACTTATTTAACTTTATATTCACTTACATATAGTAAGTGAATTCACTAGTGAATTATAAAGATTTTTTAATTTAATTTTCGTTAAAGACACGTAGAACATGTCCCAAGGAAAATAATCTACTATATGATTTTTAAATTAAAAAAATATATATTCGTTCTTATATTTAGGTGGTAGGCCCTAAGCGTGAGTGTCCTTTTCGCACTCGTCGATTGATATATATATATATATATATATATATATATATATATATATATATATATATATTATATTAGATAATATTAATATATTAATAATATTATTATATTATATTAGACCTGTATTAGACCCTACGAAGGAATACCACCAACAATATGAACCCTTGAACAATAGCCTTTGTAAATGATTTTTCATATTAAGGATTAAGGATAATTGAACCCCTTGATACAAGAACCAGACATAGACCATTGAGGTTAAATGGGCTGCGTCTGGTTCTTGCATCAAGGGGTTAAATTGTAAATTTAACTTATTAACTTATTTTATCCTGAAAAAAATATAATTATTTATTTATATTATTATAATTTTAATATTTATTTCAAACTACAATTATTTATAAATTATATAATTATGTATAAATTATATATAATTATATATAATTATATATAAATTATATATAATTATATATAAATATATATAATAATATAATTATATATTATTTGTATTTGCTAATGATATTTAATTTTATTATTGAATATTAATTGAATTGTTTGCATTACGTTAAATCCAGTTAAGCGCCTGACGTTGGTTTTCTTTTGTTTTATTGCCAACACAAAATTTTTGAAAATTAACTGGTTGCTGATAACTGGGTGACAAGTTCAGCTTCATTTTTGAAGAATATTATTTAAACCCGGACAATCTACGGCAAATGTTATAAAATATGTCAATTCTTTTGACAAATCCCAAAAGAAATCTCAAGTGAGATCTTATGAAAAATTTTGCCCAGAAAGAACATTTTTCTTTAATTCTAAAGTGTCTTTTTAATTAAATTTATTATTTCGATTTTCTAATTTTGATCCTAATTGTAAATTTTTTTTTGAAAAATATTATTAAAAAAACACGGACAATTTACGACAAATGTCATAAAATAATATGTAAATTCTTTGACAAAAAAAAAAAAAAAATCTCACCTGAGATTTCATGGAAAATTCTGCCCAGAAAGAATATTTTTTTAAAAATTCTAAAGTGTCTTATTTATTAAATTTCTTAATTCGATTTTTGTTCTTATTCATAATTGTAAATTTTTTAATTTTTTTTTTTTATTCTAAAGTGTCTTTTAAATATAATTTCTTAATTTGATTTTCTTGTTTATTCCTAATGGTAATTTTTTTTAAAAATATTATTAGAAAAACATGGCCAATTTACGACAAAGGTGATACAATATGTCAATTCCTTTGACAAATCCCACGAAAAATCTTACGTTAGATCTCATTAAAAATTCTGCCCAGAAAGAACATTTTTCTCTAATTCTAAAGTGTCTTATTAATTAAATTCCTTAATTCGATTTTCTTTTTTATTTCTAATTGTAAATGTTTTTTGAAGAATATTATTTAAACACGGACAATTTACGACAAATGTGATGAAATATGTCAATTCCTTTGACAAATCCCACAAGAAATCTCACGTTAGATCTCATGGAAAATTCTGCCTAAAAAGAATATTTTTTTTAATTCTAAAGTGTCTTTTAAATTTTATTTCGTAATTCGATTTTCGTTTTTATTCCTAATGATAAATTTTTTTTTAAGAATATTATTAAAAAAACAACGGTCAATTTACGACAAATGTGATAAAAAATGTCAATTCCTTTGACAAATCCCACAAAAAATCTCACGTTAGATCTCATGGAAAATTCTGCTTAAAAAGAATATTTTTTTTAATTCTAAAGTGTCTTATTAATTAATTTCCTTAATTTGATTTTCTTTTTTATTCCTAATTGTAAATATTTTTTGAAGAATATTATTTTTTAAACACGGAAAATCTACGACGAATATGATAAAATATGTCAATTCCTTTGACAAATCCCAGGAAAAATCTCACGTTAGATCTCATGAAAAATTTTGCCCAGAAAGCACATTTTTCTTTAAGGAACTTTTCCTATGTGACGGCCGAAATTTCAAGGCAAAAGTTATATGATATAGGGGTGAGTGGTAGAATAATTAAAATCATTAAATTAATCTATGACCAAGCATATTTTATGGTTAGGATTGGGAATGAATTTTTAAACCCAATTGATGTAACGGAAAGTGTACTCCAAGGAGAACCACTCAGTCCCATGTTATTTACGCTGTTTCTAGCGGATTTCGAAAAAAAGCTCAGAGACGCCGGAAATGAGGGCATAAATATTAACGGTTGTGCAAGTCTGCTCTTGTCTATGTATGCTGATCATGCAGTTGTTGTGGCGAACTCTCCAACGAGAATGCGAAAATTAATAAGAGCAATTGAGAAATATTGTAATTCAAATAACCTAAAAGTAAATACCTCAAAAGTGAAATTGTACACTTCAGAAGGGCGGGAAAAGCAACAAAGGAGAAATTTGTTATGAACGGAGAACAACTTAACATTGTTGGTTCTTATAATTATTTAGGCGTTGTTCTCTCTAGTTCTACACTTAACATAAAGGCAACCGAAAACGCAATTACGAGGTCAAATCAGGCCTTCGGTGTAGTTAAGCAGATTGTATATAATGGTAAAATAAATTATTGGTCTTCACAAAGTAAGTTATATCGTAGTATTGATGCGGCGACTCTTATGTATTGTATACATGTATGGGAGTTAAGACATTTGTCAAGGATTGAAGCTGCACATATGGGTCACCTTAAGCAGCTCCTGTCTTTGCCAAAGTGTACTTTTAACGCGGCTTTGCGATTGAAACTGGGCATTGTGACTTCAAATTCGAGTTTAAGATTTTCAAAGCGGCTTATTTATATGTCATTAAAATATTATCCATGGATGGGACTCGATTGCCTCGGTTATGTTTTATGCGACAGGTTGAATTAATGCAACGTATTTAAGTAGCACCCGAATATAATTGGGTTGCCGAACTAAACGTATTTTTGGAAAAAATTAATATGACAGACTTATGGAGCTCTCTTAATTCACAAACGTGAACCGAAAAAATGAGCCTTGCTTTAAATCGGTATGAAAGATACCTTAAGTTTTCAGATATTGTCCGGTACGAACAATCCAATTCAAAGTTGCATAATATAATGAGAACTTTAGAAGATAAAACAGCTTTATATTTGTATAGAAAAAGAAAAACATACTTGACTAAAATTTTCGTTCAATTGCGCTTCGCTTCAAAATATTATGTAAGATTTTTGTACAAAGGAAAATATAGATTGAATCAGTGTGCAGTCTGTAGTTTGTGTAACCGGGAAGAAAGTGAAACGTTGTACCATTTTCTTTTCAAGTGTCCAATCTACGAAGGCTACAGAAATTTTTATCTAAAACAATTTGATTTAAATAATGTTCAAAATTGTGATGCTTTGACCCGGCTCTGTAATGCGCCTGACGAAAGAGCTATAAAGAATGTGTGTCTTTACATTGTAAACAGCCTGTTAATGCGATCGTTTATCCTGAATGAATGCAAAAAAAACAAATTTTTTTTGCGGAACTTCCTGCTACAAAATGTAAATTTTATACAGCAGAATAAATAAATAATAAAAATAATAATAATAAATTTATGAGAAAATTCTGAATTTTATTGTCCTCCAGCTTTTAAAAATATTAAAAAGATTTTTTTCATTTTATTTATTTATTCAAGAAAAGGTGGACAATTTTAAATGTTATCTTTGTTACAAACCAGAATAAATATTTAATTTGGGCTTTTGAGATAGCCCTTTTTATTTCTGAATTTGGGGAGACACCAAGCTGCCAAATTCCCTTGGGAATTTGTTTGAATTGTAGGTCCGTTTTTCCACTTTTAAAAGATACGCTCTGCTTGATAAAGTGTTAATTGTGTGAATATAGAGAGATGAGTCTTGGAGAGGTAAATAGAGAAGAATGCTTTAGTTAAGAGGAGTTTGTTTATTCAAATAAAAGTGAATTGGTTGAACGATACAGGAGTACTTACTACTACCGACGACAGCGGCGATACAGGTGAAGTTACCGTCGGGCGGAGAACACATCTTCGTTGTCACACACAACTATTGTCTTTATTTTCGAAGTTGAGAACTCGGATTTTTAACGCAATAAAAATTTAATTTCATTTAAATTCGAGTTCCAGCCGGTTTAAAATTATTTTTTTCTTTTTGTCGCGTAACAATTGCTTTTAGGAATTTGTTTTAAACACAACTTATTTGTGGGCCGTTGTACCGGGACGGCGCAGGTGTTACACACACGGGCTGGCCGGTTAAAGAACGAAATCCGATTTAATTAATTTTATTAGCTAAATCTGATTTTCTCCCAGCACAATCCTCACAGGACTCCGTCGGTTAGAAGAATTTAAATTTTATTTATCGTCCGCCTTTCGCTTTGTACTTAACAAGTTTTACGCGGGGGTCCGACTCGCGGACGGGCTAAGTCGCGGCGTTCTTGTTTTTCGCAACACTTGCCAAGCCAGAGCCAGGATTATCAGGATTACCAGGATTATCCAAGGTGGGATAATTCTAGTGATAAGAGGTGTAAAAAATTAGGAGTAGGGGAAGATTCGCGGCCCATTGGACATTGCATTTCTGCTGATCTTTTTAATTCTCACGGCAGCTCCGTGAGAACGGAAACAAAATGAATTTGATCCTTTTTGGGAATAATAATATTCGATGAATATTTTAATAATTATTATTATTAATAATTTATTATCGTGTTGTCATAGAAGACATAATTATAACTCACCTTGTTATGGTGGTTAATGTTTTTGAAAAAGGAATTAATATTTCTTATTTATTTGAATATATTTGGAGTAATATCCATTAATATTCAAATTTGTTTAAACTAAGCACGGGTGATGCATTAAGTATCCCGTCTTATTCCTGTCAAACGCACGTGCGTTTGTTGTGATGCTGCAAGCCAATCTTGTGGGCCCGGAGGGGAAGGGAAGGTTCTGTTGGGTAAAGAAACATTGAGTAGAGGCTAGCATAGGTGTGCATGTGTTGGTGCATTAACACTAGGCTTCGTTTAGTCGTGTGAGTCTCGTAGCGGAGGGAGACCTGTGAGAGTGCTGGTACCTACACACTGCAGCCGAGTGCTCGTGTGTGTGTTGCCGTCCAAACGCACGTGCACTCACAATGAGTTCTTTGATTCTATATATTTTTCTTTTGACTTTTCCTTTAGGCACGTTCGTTTTGTAAACTTAGTTTTACCATTTCAAGAAACGGTAACAAATATTGTATCGTTCTGGCATTGTGGTCGTAAAACACCAACTTATTTAGTTGCTATAATGCAATTGCAAAACAAGACAAAACATTTAATTCCCTTTTTTTAGATTTAGTCGCTATGCGAAACACTTCCCTTAAACAGAACGAAATTCCGATCTAAAACATCGTTGCTGACAAGGCCGGCCTTATCAAGGTATCGGGTGTCTCGCAGCAAGGTCTCGCTGCGAGGTAGCAAGTCTTGCCAGCAAGTAAAATTAAAATATTTATTAGGCAGCGTTGCCAAGTTTTTTTTAACATGCAACAATCCACCGCAGAAATTCCCCTTTTTGTCCCCAAAAAGACTGATGTTTCAGATTCGAAATTTCGTGTTTTCTCGGGCGAATTGTAATAATTAATTATACATGACATAGCTTGTCGCAGAAAAGTGTAACAATTTTACACATAACGAGAGGGAATTAAATACCTAAAATTACTTAATCCACCTAAAGCATATAATATAAGTTCTTATTTCTAATCTAAATTCACTTCTTAAGAAAATTTAATTATTTTCAATACAATTTTCATTAAATTCTGAATTAGTATAATTTTTTTTAATGTTTTCAGACAGAAATTTTTACAAAATTCATCGCAAGAGTTGATTTATTATGAAATTCTTTGAAGGAACTTAAATTAATTACACTGGGTTACAAAAAAATGGTCATGTCGTGTTTATTTAAAATTTACTGTGTTTATTGAAAGTTTAGGTGTCACAGAATAAGAATATACCAGAAAAACTTTTTTTCATTCGGTCATTCCCTTAAAAAACGAGTTTAAAGTCTCAAAAAACCGTATTTTTAGCACTTTTTGAGGCAGCGTAACAAGAAAATGCAACATGATAAAAATCTCTACAAAAGCTTAAATAAAAGCTTAAACCTTCAACTTTAAGGCTCAGAACTGAAAAGTACTTAAAGAAGCACTGAAAACCTGCAGTCACTATCTGAAATTATCAAAAAAGCTGGGTTAGGTAGCACTTGGTAAAAATCGATTTCCCTAACCGGATTCGGTTGCAAATTGTTATTTTAGGTTTTTTGAGGTTTCTAATGACGAATTGGAACTTAGATTTAAAAAATTTCAAAGTGGCGGACTCAATTTTTTAAAATTATCAACGCAAATTTTGAAAAATTGAGTGAATTCATTATTTTCAGTCCGCCATTTTGAAATTTTTTAAATCTAAGTTCCAATTCGTCATTAGAAACCTCAAAAAACTTCAAGTAACAAGTTGCAACCGAATCCGCTTAAGGAAATCGATTTTTACCAATTGCTTCCTGTTCTAGCTTTTTTGACAATTTCAGGTAGCGACTGCTTGATTAAGGAGGTTTTTATTGATTATTTAAGTACTTTTCAGTTCTGAGCCTCAAAGTTGAAGGTTTAAGCTTTTATTTAAGCTCTTGTAGAGATTTTTATCATGTTGCGTTTTCTTGTTACGCTGCCTCAAAAAGTGCTAAAAATACGGTTTTTGACACTTTAAACTCGTTTTTTTAAGGGAATGACCGAATGAAAAAATGTTTTACTGGTATATTCTTATTCAGTGACACCTAAACTTTCAATAATCACAGGAAACTTTGAATAAACACGATATGACCATTTTTTTGTAACCCAGTGTTATTTTTATGAATAAGACTGTTACATCCCGAGCAGAAGGCGAGTTTGATAGGTTAGGTTAAAGAATTTTGGAGGAATGGTAGGCTGATTATGGTCAAGTTGGTAAAGCTTGACCTTTATTTTTAAGTAGGATCGTTTGTACTTGTCAAAACTACGGGTTTTGAGTTACAACAACAATAAATATTCCCTTTTTAACAATTTATTTAAATATTCAAGAGTATGTTTACAAAATTATACAATGTTACTTACTTTTAGTTTACAGATTAGTCGTAGATTCAAAATTGAAGCGCTGGTCGATATAAGTTTGGTTTTCAAGATGTTGTTTCAATTGAATGAAACTGAGAAAGTTTGTTATGTTACACTTATGTAACTTTCACAACTTTAGGGTTTTTGCGTTTGTTTCAAGAGTTAGTACCGTTTCTAAGTGTTACTTATCGTCACTTGCACCTAATTATGGAAAGAAACTTGTTTCTAAGTGTGAGAAAAGCAACTTGCACAATAATTGAGTACAATTCGGTCTGCAATTGCCAATTAAAGAAAGAATTGGTGAAAAACTACAATTAATGAAACTTGACACGCAAAATACGACAGTTAATACATTAAAATTATTGATTCTAAGTGTCAAGTTGCTTTTCTTGCACCTTTTACGGAAAGAAACTTGTTTCTAAGTGAATAACAAAATTGACTTGCACAATAACCGAGTACAACTCGAACTGCAGTTGCCGATTAAAGAAAGAATACAATAAATAATGAAAAACTGAAGGGTCGCTCTACAATGACTATTGGTCTTATTAACCGCACCGGAACTTTTGACAATTTGTGTTAAAAAGCTTTGCCTTATATACTATAAAATTATTAAAAGTGGGAGAGTTTGTAGACAGTTATGGGGGTAAAAGGTGTCAATTCTTTAGAATAATACTTATTCATTATAGTTCTATTTATAATTAAGATTCGAAGAAAGAATGCGTCTCATCGGCAACTAGCCAACATTTTACCTCATATATGGAAAATATGATGCTCGAGTTACAAGCGATTTTTCCTAGAACTCGGGTTGCGGGAAAGAGGTCATAGCCGGCGCGCTCGAGCTTACGTGAGTCACTTTTTGATTCAACGCATTGTTCTTTATTTTTGTTAATTTCTATCTCTGGTTTTGTTTTTTTGATCATTATTCTAATATGTAGGACAAAGTATAAGATTTCAGTTATAACTTCTATCTCATTTATTGTATTTTTACGTTTTTTACTTGAGTATTATGTGTTGAAATTAAGATAGTGAAGTTACATTGCAGATATGCCTTTATAATCAAAATGAAAAATGTATCTGGGATGTAACAGTCCTCCCTCCTTACATTTTTCAACGTCTCGGTGAAATTTAAGTCTCATTATTGAGATACAAAGTTTATACTTGAGAATTTTGAAATTGAGAATGTCCTAATCGTGAACTATTTACAGTGTCTACAGTGATATGAATATCCTTGCGCTCTTCTTACATTCGGTGGCGCTTAGATAAGAACGATAAAATTACTACATAGAGTGTTTGTTGTGTTATGATATGTGTTGTTTGTGTTTTCTTAATCATCTTCTTAAGGTAGGTATGGATTTCTTCTTTCTCAGGGCGGTCGTTGACTTTTTGTTTCCCATGATGGTGATTTCAAATTGTCAACTTCAGCATTTTGCATCCCTATAAAGGATGGTAGCACATGCAGCATCTTCAGTAATTGTTTGACTTCTTGAGGTGCGGAAAACAAACATCCTGAAAAAGTAAGAAGTGTAAATCTTCTTTTTGTTATAATTTTTATAAGTGTTTATTGGTGTTCCTTTTTGTTATTTTTCTTTTAAAATATGTATTTTTTTTGTGTAGTGTCTGGAGAAGGAGATTGCCCAATAGGTTTGGAGAAGTTTTTGAAGTCTCTACAAGTTATAGCGGCTTCTATTCATCACTCCCTATTAGAAGTAGACTGTTTTGAAGCAATGGGGCGTCCGGGACGTCCGAAGCGAGGAGGATATAGAGAGAAAGTGGATGTTAAAACTCGAAATGAGAAACTGCGCCATTTGAAAAAGGAGATGCAGGAAGATTCGGCACAGATGACGTCGATGCTGAATCTTGTTCTGTGAGTATGATTTTAATTCCTTTGTGTATTTTATCTCTCTCTCTTTTCCTTTTTACATTTTCCTTTCTTTTTTTTTTATAGACGACCAGATCGTCCTAGCTGCTGCTATTGCGGGGGATGTTCAAGTTTACCAAAGGCATTGGAATTGACAGGTGATTATTTTAGTTATGTTTTTAATATAACTTTATTGATTCTTTCTCTTTTTGATAATTTTTATACGATATTTTTCTTTTCTAGTTATAATAATTTTGTTGTTTGTATTGTTTGTTTTAGAACCATTAGAGCCAAGAAAAATTGTGGACACTATGGTTTGGATCGATGATGCACCGAAGTTTGTGTCGTCATGCAAAATTGAAGATAAGCCTTTAGATCTGTCAATAAAGGCCTCCATCGTGAATAAAATTTTTCAACCAACAATATTCTTAAAGGATGTTAAATCACTTTTAGTTGATCCATTGTGGCTGGATCCTGAACTGCAACCACAGGCAGCACCTTCTCTTGAAACACAGCCAAAACCTTATTCGCAGCCAGGGCCTTCTTTTGAGTCACGGCCAAAACCTTTTTCGCAGCCAAAGCTTTCTTTTGGGATACAAGCAGGACCTTCTTTTGAGACACAACTAAGACCTTACTTTGAATCGCAGCCAGGGCCTTCTTTTGGGATACAAGCAGGACCTTCTTTTGAGATACAAACAGGATCTTCTTTTGAGTCGCAGCCAAAGCCTTCCTGGTATATGGAGCCTGAGGACGTGAAAGTGGTCTTGGAGGAAAATTCGTTGCCGAAATTGGTTCCAAAAAGATTTGAAATGTGTATGTGCGGTCTGTGCAATTTATAAGATTTTTCTCTTCTTTTCTGTTCTTTTTCTTTTACATATATTTAGGAGTATTTTTATAATTATAATACATGTCCGTTTAATAGTATATATACGTTGTGTGTGTGTTTTCTATTGTAGTGTGAAAGTGTGTGTGTGTTTGAATAAATTTGACATATTCTTACAAATTTTGTATACAATTATTTATTTTGCTAAAACCTCTCTCATTCGTTCTTTTACAATTGAAGCTTCTTACTTTCTTTTAATAAATCTATTATTTATGAATATATACTCATTAAAATTTTAAAGGTGCTTAATTTGTGGAACTAAAATTGTATTTAAATAATTCATTTCTTTCTCTACTTCCATTTTTAGCAATTGTCAATCAATTAAAACCTTAAAACAATTATAAAATTAAACTTATAAAACATCATTGCTGTTTTAGTCGCAATTAAAGGTAAGTAATTTGAATATACTTTTTTTGAATTCTTATTTGACATAACAATTATTTTACATAATTTATAATTTATCGACGAAATTGCTAAATTTATTGAATTTGTTGACCATAAAATATTAAAATTAATATATAATTTCTTTTCAACTATTTGCCTGATTAATGTTAATAGTTTTTATTAGGAACAATTAATTAACTAGTCGTAGTTAATTATTCCAAAATAATTTTGCAAAAAGTCAGTTGTTTATAATGTAATTTTATTAGATTTTCCAAAATGGGTAATTAGTTATTATAAAACAATATTTTTGGTTTTAATAGTTAATAAATAATAATTAATAAATAATAATTAATAAATAATAATTAATAAATAATAATTAATAAATAATAATTAATAAATAATAATTAATAAATAATAATTAATAAATAATAATTAATAAATAACAATTAATAAATAATAATCAAAAGGAATTATTATTTTCGAGCAATTCTGCACTTAAAGATGTTTAAATAAATTGTTCATTTATAAATTGTTCGATGATAATAACCTTAGAATGAAGCTATTCTAAAAGAAAATAAAAGAAAATAGCGGAATTTGTGTTAAATTGTTGTGTTAATAATGCATAATAGAAATATATGTCTGGCCGACATAATGGCGGGTCGAGCGGTTCTCGCCTTGCTCTGTATGTGGGGAGAGGCATGAGACCGATAACATGGCTGATCGAGCTGCTCTCGCTTCGCTCTGTATAAGGGGAGAGGCATGAGACCCAGCGCGCGAGTATTGGACAGTGGGCGTGGGGCCTTTCACTCCTCCGCGCGGTGAATCGACTCCTCCCTCCTTATATTCGCCTGATACTTGAGGCTTGCTTTGAGTCTCTTAAACCTCATTATTTATTAATAATAATTATTTAAAAATTAAAAGTTGATGTTGCTCTTAAATATTAAGTAATTTTCTTTAAATTTACATTATTTTGGTATATGTTTATAGTATACCAAAATTTATTAATCAATAATAATAATTCTTTAATATCAATATGTAATTCGTTTTTTTTTTTTTAATAATAATAATAATTTTAATAAAGTTGATTAAAATTGTTAATAGCAATTTTATAATTATTAAATTTGTTAAATGTTAATTAAAGCAATAATTATATAGTGTGTTAGTGATTGATAATATTTTATTTAATTCTAGTAATTATTATTATTGTTATTATTATTTTTTTTTGTTTATAGTAATAATAATGATGTTTATTGAATTGAATTTAATTATTTATTTATTTATTTATTCATTATTTAAATTTTTTTGTTTTTTTTTTGTTTATTAAATAAATTATTAATTAATTGTTAATACATTAAAGCCATAGTTAATTATTATTCATCATTAATTAATAATTAAATTGTTTACTTATTTGATATGAATATAATTTACAAATTATTAACAATATTTTATATTATTATTATTCCCAAAGTATTATTGTAAAATTTTAATTTATTTATTAGCTTAAAATTAGTAACAATATAATTAATTTATTAGTATTTTAAAGAGCATTAATTTTCAAAGCATATTGTACATTGATTAGTAGTCTTTTAATAATGTTAAAATTATGTGGTTTTACGTTCGATTTTTCATCATTTGAGAGCAAGAATTAATTTGAATTTGAATCATTTGCCGCTCTTTCATGATGGAAGTCGGCAAGGCATGCGCGTCTTACTCTTAAACTGGAGGTACTTGCATGCATTGGTCACGTGGTTGAGTGGAACCACTATTCGGCCATCGCGGTGTGCCATGCATAATAAAAGAGGTGCGAGCACGGTCGATGTACAATCGATGCGTGCTTAAAGCTGGCGCACTTATTTGAATTATGCTGTCTTATGCTCTATTCATTTTTTTTTATTCTATTTTTGTTGTTTTTGGGCTTAAAATTGTCAAAATTTTTGCAGATTTTTGAGACCTTTCCTCCCTCTTTAGACTTTACATTGCCCTCAATGTAATGGAGTGGTTGAACCCATTTATTTATTTATTTATTTTTTTCTTTTTCATTAATTTTGTACTATTGGTGTTTGGTTTCTTCTTCTTTTCCATCTTGTGGTTATTAATAAATAGCACAAGTACAGTTTTCTTACTATGATGATAATTATTATTAGTAAGAGTAGCTGAAAGAATAGTATAAAACCATCTTTAATTGTTGTGATGTAGTCTTTGGCATTTAATATCCAACTTATAACGGGAATTTCCATCTGTAAACAGATTTATTTTAACAGATGTTATTTTATATCTATAATTTTTGATTATATATGATACGAAATTATATTTTACTTATTTATTAATATTAAAATTAATTTATTATTTATTTAGTTTATCAATTGTATTATAACTTAGTTAATTTATTTTAATTGTGGGATTTTGTTATTATTATTAATCAATTTAATTATATTATTGTGACTAATTAATTATAATTATGGATTTTATTAAATAAAAGAGGAAAGAAGAAGGCAACCACCATTCCTCTTCCTTCTTTTTTTTCGTCTTTTATATGTAATTGTATATTTATTTATTTACATATAATTATTTTCTTGTTTAAAATAAAGAGGAAAGAAGAAGGCAACCACCATTCCTCTTCCTTCTTTTCTTTCGTCTTTATTTTAATGTTTTGTTTGGTTTATTGATTAAATTAGGAGTATACATTTTTTTTTTTTTTTTTTTTTTTTTAACATATATTTTACTGATATTATATATATATTTTTATTATTATTATTTTTATTTTTTTTTTATTTTTTTTTTTTTTATTATGGATAATTATATGGGTGATTAAATATTTTTTAATTAACCCTTTAACGCCCAGTGGTACATACGCTGTACCACAAATGCATTAAAGTCATCATAACTTTGAAACTAGTACATATTACTACAAATTTTAAATTCTTAGCTCTAGTAAAACTCTTCCAGCAGATAATTAAAAAAAACAAAAGTAAAAAAATAATAATAAATAATTAAAATAATAATAAATAAAAAAAGTGTCAAGATACATTTTCTCCTATGACGGACAAAAAAATTTTTAAAAATTAATCAGATTCGATTAAAACTTGTTACTCGGGGGTTTTTGGGGTCGCTGATTACGAATATGAAGTCAAAATTGCAAAATTCAAAATGGCGGATCCAATATGGCGGACGAAAAAATAAAAAATAATGGGATTTATATGAAACTTGTCACTCGGGGGTTCTTGGGGTCGCTGATTACGAATATGAAGTTAAAATTGCAAAATTCAAAATGGCGGATCCAATATGGCGGACAAAAAAAATAAAAATTAATGGGATTTATATGAAACTTGTCACTCGGGGGTTCTTGGGGTCGCTGATTACGAATATGAAGTGAAAATTGCAAAATTCAAAATGGCGGATCCAATATGGCGTACAAAAAAATAAAAATAATGGGATTTATATGAAACTTGTCACTCGGGTGTTTTTGGGGTCGCTGATTACGAATATGAAGTCAAAATTGCAAAATTTAATTTGGCGGATCCAATATGGAGGACAAAAAAATAATGGGAGATATATGAAACTTGTCACTCGGGGGTTTTTGGGGTCGCTTATTACGAATATGAAGTCAAAATTGCAAAATTCAAAATGGCGGATACAATATGAAAGACAAAAAAATAACAAATTAATGGGATTGACATTAAATTTGATGCTTTGAGTTTTTGGGGTTTCTGAGGTTAAAATGTTAAGAATCATAATGGTGGATTTAATAGAGCGAATTATGTTTAATAAAAGTAAGATATTTAATCCATTTGTGAAAGGAAACCTGGAACGCTTGACTCGAACGAAAAAGAACAAATGAAAATCAGCTGGCCAATCAATAAAAACAATTGACAACCCTGGAGCGCATGACTTGAATGAAATAGAACAAATGATAGTCAGCTGGTAACAATATTCAAGTAAATCCTATTTAATTTTTAATTCTCGTCCGCCATTTTGGATCCGCCATTTTAAATTTTGTAATTTTGACTTCATATTCGCAATCAGCGATCCCAAAAACCCCCGAGTAACAAGTTTCATATAAATCTCATTATTTTTTATTTTTTTTTATCAGCCATATTAAATCCGCCATTTTAAATTTTGCAATTTCGACTTCATATTCGTAATCAGCGACCCCAAAAACCCCCGAGTGACAAGTTTCATATAAGTCTTATTAATTTTTAATTTTTTCGTCCGCCATATTGGATCCGCCATTTTAAATTTTGCAATTTCGACTTCAGATTCGTAATCAGCGACCCCAAAAACCCCCGAGTGACAAGTTTCATATAAACCCCATTATTTTTTATTTTTTCGTCCGCCATATTGGATCCGCCATTTTGAATTTTGCAATTTTGACTTCAGATTCGTAATCAGCGACCCCAAAAACCATTATATACCAAGTGTGGTTGAAATCGAATCGGTGGAAATAATTCGGGCTTTAAAGGGTTAACTGAATATACATATATATATATATATATATATATATGTGTATTCTTTATTTATATTATCCTTATTTATTTATTTTTATTTTATTTATTTATTTATTTAATTTCCTATTAACAGTTAATTTATTAAAATTTTATACATGGCTTATTGAAATAACTGTTAATTGGAATCTATCGCGTTATTTTAGTCCCATGGTAGGGTAGGAGCTGGTAAATTCCAAAATTCGTCTGAATCGTCAGATACGCTTGTTGTTGGATTTTCTTTTCTTAATATTTTCTTATTTCTGATTACGCTAAAGCATTGTTCTTTAATGTGCCCTCTTTTGTAGCAATATTCGCAACAGTTTTCCCATTTGAAAAGTTTTAATTTTAGTACTGATGGTTCGTCGTGGGACATTACATAAATTTTTCGTTTTAGGTTTTTGGGTCTTTCTTCTTCGCTAAAGAAATAAGTGTTATTTAATTCTTTTAGGATTATTTTGGCTGCTGAATGTTCCGATTCCCTAATTGTTCTGCACTCATTTCCAGTAGCAACAAACATGTTATTGTTCTTATTGTCTGTTACTGTGCACTTCACTTGCCACAATTTATTAAAAGTGGGTCCTGTGGTTTTGTTAACTATATAATTGGGTTTATTAAGGTTGTATTCTGCCGTTAATTCCTCGAGTATTCCTTTTGGATATGATATGTTGTCTATGTTTCCTTTTGGAAACGTAGAAGTTGATACCATTTCTCCTTATAGTGGTGGGGAGAAAATTATGGATTCGGACATCTAAAAATTAAAATCATGTTATTATTGTTATTCATATGCAATTTTTAACTTATCTACGTGTTTTTGGAACCTGTGACCATCATCATTTATTAGAATAACATTGTTTTTGTTTAGAATATCCACAATTCTGTATGGACCATGATAATGAGGATCGAATTTTCTTTTTAAACCTTCTTTCATGACGTAAGCTTTATCACCGATTTTTCCTTGAAAAGGTTTGATAAATTTATCATACCTTTCTTTGGACTTTAATTTAGCATTTATTAGATTTTTAGCTGCTAGTGCTCTAATTTTAATTAATTTGGTGATAAGTTCAGTCAAATAGGAACCATATGTTTCTAATTTAATTTCCTGAGGAAAAGAACTAGGAGAGCGAGCAGTTTTTCCAAAAACTAACTCATAAGGGGTAAAATTGGTGGCTTCATGCACGGATGTATTGTAGGCAAACATTGCAAAGGGCAGTAGTTTGTCCCAATCGTCATAGTCTTTAGTGTATTGTTTTATATAGTCGGCTAAAACGGCATGACTGCGTTCTAAAGCGCCGTTTGTTTGGGGCCTATAACCAGAGGTTGTAACTTGTTGCACTTTGAAAATTTTGGATAATTTTGACATTAATTTGCCAATGAAAGAAGTACCTTTATCTGTTAAAATTACCTTTGGGGCTCCATACACTGAAAATAATTCTTTTGCAACAGCATGAGCAATAGTAGTTGCTGAAATATCTGGAATTGCAACTGCTATACAGTATTTGGATAAATGGTCTTGCATCGTGAGAATATGACAATTTCCGTCTGGGGTTGTAGGAAGTTTTCCTACTGTGTCTAGTGAAACTTTGTCAAAAACATCTAGGGGTGTGTCTGTTATAATCATAGGTTCTCTAGTTTTTATTCTAACTAATTTTTGCATTTGACATGTGGGACATTTTCTTACAAATTCTGTCACTTGTTTCTTTAATCGTGGCCAATAAAACTTTTCGCGAATTCTTCTATATGTTTTCACTATTCCTTTGTGTCCTGCTATTTTACTTTTATGGAATTCACTTATGATATCTTCTCTATTTTCTTCTTTAGGAACAGATACTTGTCCATAGCACATAGTTATATTAATGTTGCTATTGTAGAAAACTGATTCAATAATTTGACTTAGTTCTCCTTTTAACAATTCGTCTGTGAAGTCTCCATGTCGAGAAATTCTTATTTCTTCTGCCTTCTCGTTAGAGAGAAGTATTTTTAAATTTTGCATTCCTAAAATAATGTCTTCTTTTGATAATGGATCATAGTAATTATCTTTTGCTATTATAGAATATATGTTATATCGTCCTCTTGGGGTTACAAGAATTTGTCCTTTTATGGGTTTTTTATTTTTTATTTCTTCAGGATCTATTACTGCAATGTCAATAAGTAATCTGCTTATTGAAGTTGTAAACTCACAATCGGCAGATAGAAAATGAACATAGTTATTTCGATGATAAGTAAGATTTTCTCTGTCACTTGTGATGTTTGAAGATTTTTCTGATATTTTTGAATAATTCGGAGGCAAATTTGGAGGAATGCTGTTTATAGCATTAAACTTATTTTCCTGTGTTTCGTTGTCCGTGGATTCTTCTTCATTTTCCTCTTCTTCATTTTCTGTACTGTCTTCTTTTTCTTCTTTTTCCTCTTCGTCATCTTCATTATTATCATCTGTGGTTTCTTCATCTTCATCATCTGTATCAACATCTGTTTCGTGCAATGAAGTGTGATAAGGTGTTGACATAGCTTTTGGAGTTTTGAAAAATACAGGTGTATTAGGTTCTGATGTTGAGGGTCTGAAAGTGACATTTTTGAGTTTGTTTTTATCCATTTTGTTTTTCTGTGGTGTTTGATGTATTGGTTTTTCTGGTTCTATTGTTTCTTTAATTGAGTTTTCAATATTGAAATTATCTGTTTGATTTTTCTGCCACATAGATTCACCTTTAGCATAATCCCAATAAAAATCTAATTTTTGTGAGAATTCTGAATGGTCTCCTGAAATTAATTCGTTAGCTGCTTTATGAATAGATTCGTCGTCGTTTCCATCTGAGTGTGTAATCCAATCTCTAGGGGATTGAGGTGAGTCTATTAGCCAATCTTCATGTTGTTTTAGGGATTGATTAAATCGCGATATAGAATTTCCTAAGTCTTTAGTTATTTCTTTTCTGCTTAAGTTCATCGCATTGTTTTCTTCTTCGTCGGAACTTTCTTCGCTTTCACTAACTGGTTGTTCTATCGTTATTACTGTTTTTTCTGAGCTTGGAAAATTTACACCTTTGGATTGCAATTGTGGAGGTGCACTTTTAGGTCCAGGCATGTTTTTTATAGCTGCTGGTGGAAGTTTCAAACTAGGAAGCACACTTCTACTAGGTTTTTGAATAGGAGGATTTGGTATCTCTATATCTTCTTCAGTAATATCGTCGTCTGAATCTTTATCTATTGTTATTACTCTGGGTTGTGTTGCTCTTCTTTGTGATACTCTTGATCCTATTGTACTTTGATTTAAATTACCTTTTGATGTTGATGGTTTTAGTATTGATTTTTGAGGTTGTAATTTTGATTTTAGAGGTTGTAACTTTGATTTTAGAGGATTTACATAGACTTTTGTCGGTGGTTTCTTTGGTTTCTTTGGGTCATTATCAAGTTTTTTATTAATTAGGATTTTAACTTGCTTTTGTTGTTCGATCTCAGTTTGAGAATTTTTGTTAATTTCTTCATTAACATTTCTAGAAAGAGCGTCGGCATTTGTGTTTAGTTTTCCTGATTTATGTTGAAACTCATACTCATAGTCTCTTAATTTTAGTCTCCATCGTATTAATCGCTGTCCTGGATCTTTTATGGTGTCGATCCATCTTAATGGTTCATGATCACTTACTAAAGTAAATTTCTTCCCATAAATATATGGTCTAAAATGATGTACAGCATATAAAACAGCTAGACATTCTTTTTCAGTTGTTGAATAATTTAATTCTGGTGCATTCAATACTCTAGAAAGATATGCAATGGGAAGATCGAATCCATCTTTTTCTTGACTTAATACTGCGCCTATAGCGAAGTCTGATGCATCTGTTGTTAAAGTAAATTGTTTTTCGTAATCTGGATATTGTAAAATGGGACTAGTACACAAAGCTTCTCTTAGTTCTTTGAAACTTTCTTCTTGCTCTTGTTTCCACTCGAATTTAGCTTCCTTTTTTAACAAATTAGATAGTGGTTTAGCTTTTGCCGAAAAATCTTTTATGAATCTTCGATAATATCCTGCTAATCCTAGAAATTGTTTTACATTTCTGGGTGTTTTAGGTGTAGGAAAATTTTTAACTGCTTCTACGGTTTTTGGGTTGGGTTTTACACCTTCACTGCTTATTATGTGTCCTAAATAAGCTACTTCTTTAAAAGAAATTCGCATTTTTCTGGTTGTAATGAAAGATTTGCACTTTTTAGTCTTCGTAATAATCGTCTTACCTTTTTACCGTGTTCTTCTAAATCATTAGCGTAAACTACGATGTCGTCTAAGTATACAAATAGTTCAACTCCTTGAAGTCCTGTTAAAACTTGGTCCATTAATCTTTGAAATGTTGATGGTGAATTTTTTAATCCCATGGGCATTCTTATGTATTCGTAATGTCCATGTATAGTAGAAAATGCTGTTTTTGATCTATCAAGGGGATCTAATTCAATTTGATGAAATCCACTTGCTAAATCGAATACAGAAAAATATTGAGCTCCTCCGAGGGTGTCAAGTATACTAATTATATTTGGTAATGGATAACAATCACCAATTGTCTTCTCGTTTAGTGCCCTGAAGTCGATTACTATTCGCCACTTTTTCTTACCAGTTCCATCGATTTTCTTTGGAATTATGAGTAGTGGTGAGTTGTATGGTGAATTAGAAGGACCTATAGCTCCTTCTGATTTCATTCTATCAACAACTTTATCAATTTCTTCTTTTTGGGTTGGTGAAAATCTGTATTGTTTAGTATGAATTGGTATTTCGTCATTTGTAAGAATTTTATGTTGTACCAAATGTGTTGGTGTTAATTGTTCTCCTGCCAGATGAAAACTGTCTGGAAATTCTCTTACTAATTGCTTTACATGTTCTTTTTCGTCTTCATTCAAATGATCAAGTCGCAAACATTCTAATATAGCTGAAACTCTATCTGTTGGTGGTATGTATTCTTCTTCTGTTGAATAGTTATCTAAATCTTCACCTGGTAATTTATAGAATTCGAAAGGAATTAATTCTTGGGGTGGTATTTCAATTTCTGCATCTTCAGAAGTCATATTTATGGCATAGATATGACAAACACCGTTGTCGTTTGTTACTACTCCTTCACCTACTAGTAATCCTTCAGCTGTTTTTATTAATGGTAGATATCCTTCTTTTAGTTCCGTATTTAAAATGTCAATGGGTATTACTTGTCTTGTTCTGGCTTTGATAGTTATATTTTTTCTTTTATTAGCTTTGTTTTCAGTTAATGCATCTCTAGCTTCGGTTGATTCTTTATCCGCGAAAAATATAGGTTTTACAGGATCTGAATGTGTGACTATAGTATTATGCCAAAATGAAATTTCGACTTTTTCTTCACGTAGATATTCACGACCTAGTATACCATCCGATTCTATAGGGAAACTTGTAGATACTACTTGAAAAGTTATTAGTTTTGAATTGATGTCTAATTGAACTGTTCCTAATGTTAGAATTTTAATAGGGACAATTCCGGCTATATGTATAGCTTCGTCTTGGTTTATTAATAATTCTGGTAATATTACGTTTTCCTTTATGATGTTTATATCAGCACCTGTATCTATCAATAAGGTTGCTGATAAATTTTGAAAGCTTGAGTATTTGATAATTATTAATGGAGATTCTCTGGAGTTTCTTGCACGGAAGATGTGTTTTGTAACAACAGAATTCTCGCGTTGGCTGGACGCTCTTTGAAATCTTCGCTCGTCGTCGCGTCTGTCCGTCGAGTCGTGTTTAAGTTTAAATTACTCTTTTCAAAAGAGTGAGGAGATTGAGAACGAGGTGGTGTTCTATTTCCATCTTGAGGTTTACCAAAATATGGTTCTTGTGGAGGAGAATAAGGATAAAAGGGATAAGAATTATATGGCATATAAGCATTAGGAAAATTAACGTTAGGGTAATTAGAGTATTGTTGAGGAAAATTATTATTTGGCATATAAGGTGGATATGGATTTCTTAATATTCCAGTAGGAGCAGATGATTGAGATTGATATCTCGTTTGTTCATGAGGATATGAAAATTGCACTCTATTACTGGGACTTCTTTCTCGATATCTATAATCTTGTGGTTGATGTCGGGAATAATGATAAGCATTGTAGTCAGGTTTGTGATAACCATGACGTTGTTCGAAATCTAGAGCAATATCAAACGCATCATCAAGTGTTTTAGGATTTCGCGCTTCTATTATAGTTGCCATAGTATCTGGGAGTCCTTTTATAAAGGCTTCTAAAGCACAATGATTTAGGGGTTTCATTTGGGTTAGAGCATTAATTGCTCCATAGGAACTAGCAAGTGTTGCATTTGCTCCTGATAATAACTGAGATAACCTGTCATAAAATTCACTAACATTTTCGCTTCGATTCATACGAATTGTGGATATTTCTTGTAAATACCATGCGTATGATTTATGAGTAGAAAATCTTTGTTTTAAATGATCTATTAATTGTTGAATGGTTCCAAAAAACTTACCATGAGTACTACTTCTAGCAGCACCTTTTAATTTTGCAAGAACAGATTTCAAATACTGATCTTCACAATGTTTTGGAATAGTAGATTCAGCATTTATAATATCTTCAATAAAATCTTTGACTGGCATATTATGGCCGTCATAAAAAGGAATATTCATTATACCCTGTTGTAACGCAAAACATTCAGCCATAGAATTTACCATAGTATCATGAAGGGATCTATTAATGGAGGTTGTGAAGGTTGAGCCACTTGGTCCTGTGGTTTCATCATTATTATCGTCTACGTAATCTTTTTGGTGCTTTCTACGAGGCATTTTGGTGTTAGTTTAAATTATTTCGTTAATAATATCAAATGAAAAAGGAAGCCCTAGAACTCCAATAATATCTGAATTGTCGTCACAATTTATTGTTTGAAATTCTACTACTGTATAATTAATACAAACTTTTGTTTCTCCGTGCGTTCGTAAAGTACCGTCTCTCAAGAAGTATTTTATTATACGATCTATTCCTAAAAATGGATTAAGTCTGTCTTCTTTAATGATATTAATAGGTAACGAGGGATCTAATATGAATAGGCCTTCGTTATTCGTAAAGAATGAAGAATTTAATGATAATAGTGGATATAATTCGCTATACTTTAGTAAGAACTGAAAATATGAGTTCATTAATTAAATTTTACCGGGAGTATTATTCTCGTATAGGTGTGAGATTTGCTTTATATATATATATATATATATTTTTTTTTTGATATTCTTGAGATTTATTTAAATTAAAATATTTGATGAATTATTGAATTTAATATTTTGATTTATGTACCAAATTCTTAGCCACAAAATTATTGAAAATGTTACAATAAAAAGTGTTGTGAATAATATTATACAATACATGTAATATGTAGTCGATTAGAATGTAAATTTACTAGGATCTGTATTAAGGAAGGGAGATCCTAATATACCTGTTAACTCAGGTTGATTTTGATTAACAAAAGTTTTAAATTTTATTGCTTTATTAGCAATTACTATTTTTGTTGTTCCGGATGTAACGAATGACCCGAAATTTATTGTGTATTTTTCAATTCTTTTGATTTCAGTATCTTGAGTGAGTTTGTTTTCGTTTATTAAATTAATATCCAAAGCAGGATTGATTAAAAAGAGTCCTCTATTCTCTATTAAATTTTTAGAAGATATGTGAATTTTCGGATAAATCTCTAAATTGAATGAAATGTTATTAATATGCTCACTCATGAGAAATTTCTATGAGTATTAGAAGAATCTTCTAAATAAAGTATTTCGAAAGAAATTAGCTACTCGACTTCTTAATCGTCTTTGAATTGATAATTCACGTCTCCAGATTTCTCTTTCGTAAATGACTGCTATTCTTTCAAAATATCTAGTTTCAAAAATTTGATCCAGAAATGGTGCTCCTAATATACCGATAATTTCTGTATCACTATGAGAATAAGCGTCAACTTCAAATCTCAAAGAGAAATCACTAAATTCTATTATTGTATTTCCAATAGTATGAATCGCACCTTGTCGAGATATAGTTGAACTATTACGTTCTATGTATACGAATGATGCTATTGCTGATTGTTGAATTAAATTTATTGATAAGGTGTGATCTATTAAAAAGTTACCTCTATGTAAATTGAAATAACCCGAAATCAATTCAACGTAAGGGTAATTATGTTGATTATAACTTAGATTTGAAAAATAACTACTCATTTAATTTTCGAATTTATATTTTTATTAAAATTTGGCTAGTTGTATGCAATTGTTTTAGCAAAATTAGAATGTTTACAAAATTTTTGTTATGATTCTTTATTTCTGTTTAAAAATTGCTCCGTATTAGTTAATAATTTTTCGAAAAATTTTGAAAATTCTTGATTTGAATTTAATTTTCGTACTTCTAATAAATTATCAGTATATTCGACTTGTTTTTGTTGACAGCGTTTCTGATTTCTTTTTCCTCCTCTATTTCTTGGTGTATCGTTATTTTGCATGATCTTAAACTGCAAATAAAGACATTTTGTCTTTGATTATAAGAAATTTAAATTATTGTTAAAGTAGTATGTTTGATTATGGAATTTTATTAAGGAAAAAGCCTCTACTTCTTTAAAGTTAAAATTCGCCGATCGGCGTAAAAATAACTCAAAAGTAGGCCTCAAACTTAACAAAATTTGAGAAGCTCTTTATTTTAACAATTTCGCCGATCAGCGTAAAATGATAAAATCAAGAACTTGTGTTTTAATAAAGTTAGTTGTCCTAATAACAAATTCGCCGATCAGCGTAAAATGCCATTAGTAAAATCGAAATTCGCCAAAAGGCGTAAGAACGATTTTATACAACTTGTTCTTTTATTACTTTAAGTGATTGTTGTATAATGTGTTTTGTGTAATTAATAATTTACTTGAAAAGAATGTTGTTAGAGCGTCAGTTAAATTTTTCTTTATTCTAAGTGTTGTAAGTGTTTAACTTGCACCTTGTAAAAGGAAAGAATAGTGTTTCGTATAACTCCGATCCGCGAGCAGAAATCAACAATCCTAAGTGTTAAAACTTAACAACTTGCACAATAACCGAGTACAACTCGAACTGCAATTGCCGGTTAAAGAAAGAATAATTTGAATTATTAATTAACACTCCTAAATTTTTGAAATTTTGAATTTAATACTTTATAACAGGAAATGTTATAGTTGTCTAACAAAAGTGACGAATCCCACCGCTGCCACCAAATCAGCTGTTACATCCCGAGCAGAAGGCGAGTTTGATAGGTTAGGTTAAAGAATTTTGGAGGAATGGTAGGCTGATTATGGTCAAGTTGGTAAAGCTTGACCTTTATTTTTAAGTAGGATCGTTTGTACTTGTCAAAACTACGGGTTTTGAGTTACAACAACAATAAATATTCCCTTTTTAACAATTTATTTAAATATTCAAGAGTATGTTTACAAAATTATACAATGTTACTTACTTTTAGTTTACAGATTAGTCGTAGATTCAAAATTGAAGCGCTGGTCGATATAAGTTTGGTTTTCAAGATGTTGTTTCAATTGAATGAAACTGAGAAAGTTTGTTATGTTACACTTATGTAACTTTCACAACTTTAGGGTTTTTGCGTTTGTTTCAAGAGTTAGTACCGTTTCTAAGTGTTACTTATCGTCACTTGCACCTAATTATGGAAAGAAACTTGTTTCTAAGTGTGAGAAAAGCAACTTGCACAATAATTGAGTACAATTCGGTCTGCAATTGCCAATTAAAGAAAGAATTGGTGAAAAACTACAATTAATGAAACTTGACACGCAAAATACGACAGTTAATACATTAAAATTATTGATTCTAAGTGTCAAGTTGCTTTTCTTGCACCTTTTACGGAAAGAAACTTGTTTCTAAGTGAATAACAAAATTGACTTGCACAATAACCGAGTACAACTCGAACTGCAGTTGCCGATTAAAGAAAGAATACAATAAATAATGAAAAACTGAAGGGTCGCTCTACAATGACTATTGGTCTTATTAACCGCACCGGAACTTTTGACAATTTGTGTTAAAAAGCTTTGCCTTATATACTATAAAATTATTAAAAGTGGGAGAGTTTGTAGACAGTTATGGGGGTAAAAGGTGTCAATTCTTTAGAATAATACTTATTCATTATAGTTCTATTTATAATTAAGATTCGAAGAAAGAATGCGTCTCATCGGCAACTAGCCAACATTTTACCTCATATATGGAAAATATGATGCTCGAGTTACAAGCGATTTTTCCTAGAACTCGGGTTGCGGGAAAGAGGTCATAGCCGGCGCGCTCGAGCTTACGTGAGTCACTTTTTGATTCAACGCATTGTTCTTTATTTTTGTTAATTTCTATCTCTGGTTTTGTTTTTTTGATCATTATTCTAATATGTAGGACAAAGTATAAGATTTCAGTTATAACTTCTATCTCATTTATTGTATTTTTACGTTTTTTACTTGAGTATTATGTGTTGAAATTAAGATAGTGAAGTTACATTGCAGATATGCCTTTATAATCAAAATGAAAAATGTATCTGGGATGTAACAAAGACAATTTGAAGTGATTCAATTATTATTATTTTTTTTAGTGCCTTAGAAAAGAAAACAATCTATTTGTTTATAAATAACAAATAAATTGCTTTGAGAACTTCAATTAGGGATGTAACTTTAATTCAATTCCTCGAAAGAGCTTCATAAAATGGCATGTGCATAATTTAAATATGTCAGATTGAAGATTATGAAAGTTAAAGAAAACCGCATTTTGCCATAACATGAATTGTATATATTTTTTTTGTAAAAATGTTAGATTTAAATCATGATTTTAATTCAGAACAATTTGCTTAATCATTGTTTTTTTTATTTAATCTTCAAGACATTGGATTAGAATTTTATTGCGTTTAAAATTCAAACAATAAAACGGTTCAATTATACTATTCAATGAATTACACAAAAAAATTTTTTTTTAGCCTGTTGAGAAAAGAAACATGGCATAGTTCGTAGAAGAAAGCAACAATCCTACACATAACGGGAGGGAATTGAATGCCTAAAATTGTTTAATCCACCTGAAACATATAATGTACATCTGTTGTTTTCTTGTTCTTATTTCAAACCCTAAGTGAATCTTTTGCAAATTGAACAATCTTCTCTTTTTTTATCAGTTCAATTCAAATTATGCTTAATTACTAACTATGTGGTAAGGTTACTATAACCTGATTTTAGCAGGCTACGCCTGAATTCAGCAATTCGTCTTTTATCGTAGTAGTAAACAATTAGATTTATAAATAATGTTAATATTGATTACACGGAGGTAGTAAAATCACAAGAGTAAGATCTTTTAAACCAGTATTCGAATAATTAATATTGTATATAAAATTTCAAAACTCGGTCATTTCTAAAATTCAAGCTGTTCTGCCTTTACCATTCAATTACTATCAAAGTTATTTTCAAGAAAATATTTCTTTAATTAAATTCCTATATTAATGAAATTCTCTTTTTTTTAATTTTGAATAAAGTCATTGAGTTTTCTTTGACTTGTGGCAACCCTGTGGCATTTGGATCATCTGATTTTCATGCTGTATATGGTACCAGTTCTTTGTTCCCTGCCTCCTTGATACGTGCTTAGTTATCGTTGTCGCGGTCCGGTGTCAACGATTAGTTGTATCACGCCCTTCATAAGAGTGGCTCGGTAGTAAAGTGTGCTCAGTGCGTAAAAAAAAATCATTTTGTTAAGATGAGTGGTGAAATAAGTGCCGGGTTAGTAATGTTGTTGGAGAAGGTGAAAGAAAGAATGGAAATATACGCGAAAAATAAAGCACTTCGCGCGGAATTAGTGATGGAACGGGACTTGTCTGTGGTGGAGGTGATCCAGAGGCAGAAAATCGAAATGCTTTTGGAGAAAACTCTGGAGATGCAGCAAATCTCCGAAAAATCAAATGGGTAAGTTAAATATTTAATTTATGTAATAACTAAACTACTTTCATCTCCAAAGCCTTCCTGAAATACGCGAGTTTTCTTTTTGCTGTAGTATTTACCCGCATTGCTTTGAAAAGTTAGCCGGGTTACTATTACGTCAAATATTTTAAATAAATATATAATTTAACCCTTTAACGCCCAGTGGTACATACGCTGTACCACAAATGCATTAAAGTCATCATAACTTTGAAACTAGTACATATTACTACAAATTTTAAATTCTTAGCTCTAGTAAAACTCTTCCAGCAGATAATTAAAAAAAACAAAAGTAAAAAAATAATAATAAATAATTAAAATAATAATAAATAAAAAAAGTGTCAAGATACATTTTCTCCTATGACGGACAAAAAAATTTTTAAAAATTAATCAGATTCGATTAAAACTTGTTACTCGGGGGTTTTTGGGGTCGCTGATTACGAATATGAAGTCAAAATTGCAAAATTCAAAATGGCGGATCCAATATGGCGGACGAAAAAATAAAAAATAATGGGATTTATATGAAACTTGTCACTCGGGGGTTCTTGGGGTCGCTGATTACGAATATGAAGTGAAAATTGCAAAATTCAAAATGGCGGATCCAATATGGCGGACAAAAAAAATAAAAATAATGGGATTTATATGAAACTTGTCACTCGGGTGTTTTTGGGGTCGCTGATTACGAATATGAAGTCAAAATTGCAAAATTTAATTTGGCGGATCCAATATGGAGGACAAAAAAATAATGGGAGATATATGAAACTTGTCACTCGGGGGTTTTTGGGGTCGCTTATTACGAATATGAAGTCAAAATTGCAAAATTCAAAATGGCGGATACAATATGAAAGACAAAAAAATAACAAATTAATGGGATTGACATTAAATTTGATGCTTTGAGTTTTTGGGGTTTCTGAGGTTAAAATGTTAAGAATCATAATGGTGGATTTAATAGAGCGAATTATGTTTAATAAAAGTAAGATATTTAATCCATTTGTGAAAGGAAACCTGGAACGCTTGACTCGAACGAAAAAGAACAAATGAAAATCAGCTGGCCAATCAATAAAAACAATTGACAACCCTGGAGCGCATGACTTGAATGAAATAGAACAAATGATAGTCAGCTGGTAACAATATTCAAGTAAATCCTATTTAATTTTTAATTCTCGTCCGCCATTTTGGATCCGCCATTTTAAATTTTGTAATTTTGACTTCATATTCGCAATCAGCGACCCCAAAAACCCCCGAGTAACAAGTTTCATATAAATCCCATTATTTTTTATTTTTTTTTATCAGCCATATTGGATCCGCCATTTTAAATTTTGCAATTTCGACTTCATATTCGTAATCAGCGACCCCAAAAACCCCCGAGTGACAAGTTTCATATAAGTCTTATTAATTTTTAATTTTTTCGTCCGCCATATTGGATCCGCCATTTTAAATTTTGCAATTTCGACTTCAGATTCGTAATCAGCGACCCCAAAAACCCCCGAGTGACAAGTTTCATATAAATCCCATTATTTTTTATTTTTTCGTCCGCCATATTGGATCCGCCATTTTGAATTTTGCAATTTTGACTTCAGATTCGTAATCAGCGACCCCAAAAACCATTATATACCAAGTGTGGTTGAAATCGAATCGGTGGAAATAATTCGGGCTTTAAAGGGTTAATCGAATTAACTATATTTGGTATCGGAATATGCAAATGATTGTTTTAAGCAGTGTAATTTTATTTCTAATTTTGTAAACGATATTAGTGTTGGCTTTGAATAGAAATTCGTGAATCAAAATAAAACTAATTTTTTCTTTTATTAATTTTAAAATTAATAGTAAAGTTTCAAAAGTAAAGTTTTCCAGGAGAATCTAATTAATAAAATAAAATTCTCACAACATTTATTATAAAAAAAAAATGAATAATTTAAAACAATTTTTTATAAAATTCATATGAAGAATTCAATTTCTTTTCAAAATAACAAAAAAAAATTTTTTTGTTTTGCAAATTAAATTCCTTTTAAACACTCTAATAAAATTTTCCAACAATTAAATTACTCTCAACCATTTTAACAAAATTGTTCGAGAGAATCAATCATTTCAAATACAGTTTTAATTACATTTTTTTAGTTCATTTATTCTTTTATATTTTAATAAAATTCTCTTTTTTTTAAATTCAATCATTTCCAAAAATAACAATATTCATTACGAGAATTCAATTATTTTCATAGATAATACGAATTATGGTACAATTCTTCGAAAATGTAATCATTCCTAAAATTTTGTTTGTAAAATTCTGTTATGAATTAAAAGTCAAGACACATTCAGTAATTCAATAAATTATTTTGTACTTAAGTAATTGAAATATATATATATTGATTAAAATGAAAAAATTTTTTTTTGAAATACGTTAATTGACAATTTTTTATTTATTATTTTTTTTTTTTTGAAGATTTTATTTTGTATATATATTTAACTGAAAATTCATGAGTAATTGAAATTTCATAAAATTGATTTAAAGAAGAATTCCAGTTAAAAATTGCCGAAAACAATAATTGAATTGATAACGATTTTATCACTCGGTTATCTTTAATTATTATAAAATAATTTTAGAATTTTAAGTAAAATTTTCTCTTATTTGACTTGGACTGCTTATATTTCGTTCGTAAATGGTCCGTAATTTTTTATTTTTATGGTCCGAAGAGTAGGGGAGAGTCTCCAGTTGTGAGACGGGTTTCATTTTTGACCCGTAAATTGTAAACGGGTAAACGAAATTGTTAATAAAATACACCGTTCGAAAGGTAACAGAAATACGCAACTTTTATTAAAAGAAAGTATAATGTTTCGATGAACTCAAAAAATTTTACGATACATTTTCCGAGCACATCGCTTTTTTCAAAAAAAAAAAAATGTCTCCAGTTGTGAGACACTCATTAAAAATTGCTAAAATTTAATAAGTTTGACATAAAACGTTATGTTTAGTAGAAATAATTAAATATATTAATAATATATATTATTATATGCTAAATAATAATATTTATTCGCCAAAATATGACTATCAAATAAACACAATTTAATAGCTTCAACAAGAGCATTAAAATTGATTTCTTCTGAATCAATTGACTTTTTTCACTTGACATGCCCAAAAATACTAGAAAAAAATCAAAACAACATTTAAATAGTATGCCTGCAAAGTCGTATTTTTTATGCTGCCCAGATGGGTGTTGACACCGTCTCACAACTGGTGATATGCTGTGTCTCACACCCAGAAATTGGCGCTATTTTGAAAAAGGAAAATTAAATTATTTTCAACCGTAGATTGGAACAATGCATGATTGCATCACAAAATATAAGGAAAACACTAAAAGAAAATGCATTACATTTACCTTTTCCAATTAATTAACTCGGAAAAAAGTACTTAGCATTTAATGAAAAAACGCTGTTTAGTCGATTATCACACACAGTGTTGGTATTTAACAAAAACAGTTTATATATCCGCTTCGGCGTACACGAAAAAGTTGGCTCATATAAAAAGAAATGTTTTTATATAAACCAATCGGCTTTTTAATATTGCATGTTAAAAAAAATTGACTGTCTCACAACTGGAGGTGTCTCACAACTGGAGACTCTCCCCTACGTATTTTTAAATACTGTGTCACTGGTTTGAGCCCTGATAATTTTGTTCATTTTATATTCATAATTTTATAACGTTGGTGACATTTATAATGATTTAGAAGAAAATAATTTTTATTCAAACTTTTGTCTTAATAAAGATTTTTTTTTACGTAAAATATTTATTATTAGAATTTAATATTATTTAAAATAAAAAATAAAATGTCCCCTTTTTTTACATTTTTTTTGGATGATAAGACTTTCTTCAAAATTGAATTACTTCAAAACTTAATAATTTTCTGGCTAAATTTCAATTATTTCCAAAAAAATTTCTTAATTTAATTAAAAAATAATATATATATATATATCTACTATTTAATTAAAATTGTGCAAAAAATTCAAATCAATTGAAAATTGATTGATACAGTTCCTAAAAAAAATTCAACTTCAAGAATCATGTAATTATTCAATTAACTGTTGTCTTTTTCCTTTTACAATGAAATTCTCGCAGAATTTCCTTATAAAATTTATTTAAAATGGATTTCGGTTAAAATTTCAGATTATATCTGAATACACAGGTCAACAAAAAAAGACTTACTTTTTTTTATGAGATAGCGGAATGGTTTCCTATGTATTTTTGGACGCTGAACACGATCCCGACTTCCAAATTTGCCCATCACGTCAGGATTTTGAGAAAAGTGGGGGTAAAGACCCCAAAAACGCTTTTTTGAGGATTTTCAACATTTCTTTTCTCTTTAACCTGACGTGCTGGAGACTTCCACAAGGTCTTAAATTAAAGCTTGTAATGTGCACTACAAGACCAATATCCATAAAATAAAAAAAAATTAAATTTTTTTTCAAAAAATGGGGTTGAAGACACCAAAAATTTGTGTTTTTGGATTGCTTTAATAGACTTCTTGCAATCGCTTGGATTCGCTTGAAAATGGGTACTTGGGGTTTTTGGGGTCGCTGATTACGAATCCAATATTTGTTTGCAAAAATTTAAAACGGCGAAACCAAGATGGCAGATGTAAAAATTAAGAATTGCTTGGATTCGCTTGAAAATTGTTATTTCAGGGTTTTTGGGGTCGCTGATTACGAATCCGCCATTTTTAATTTTTGCAAACTAATATCGGATTCGTAATCAGTGACCCCAAAAATCCCAAGTAACCATTTTCATGCGAATCCAAGCGATTGCAAGAAGTCTATTAAAGCAATCCAAAAACACAAATTTTTGGTGTCTTCAATCCCATTTTTTGAAAAAAAATTTTATTTTTTTTTATTTTATGGATATTGGTCTTTTAGTGCACATTATAAGCTTTAATTTAAGACCTTGTGGAAGTCTCTAGCACGTCAGGTTAAAGAGAAAATAAATGTTGAAATTCCTCAACAAAGCGTTTTTGGGGTCTTTACCCCCACTTTTCTCAAAATCCTGACGTGATGGGCAATTTTGGAAGTCGGGATCGTGTTCAGCGTCCAAAAATACATAGAAAACCATTCCGCTATCTCATAAAAAAAAGTAAGTCTTTTTTTGTTGACCTGTGATATTAGAAGCATTAGAGCACAGCGTTTTAAAACAACTAAACCCTGAAAGGGTTTCACATGGTTGCCACAAAATCTGTATTTCAAAATTCCAGGCTTTTTCCAGGTTTTCCATGTCAAAATATTAAAAATTCCAGGTTTAAATTTAGGAATTATTTATGAAAAAAAGTATTTTACAAAACAGTGTTAACAATATTCATTATTAGGGGAGACTGGGGCGAAAAGGTAAACTGACAAAACCGTTAAAATTTATTATCTTTCGAACGAAAATAGTTAGAGCATTGCAATTTTAATTATAGAAGGGTGTTATCACACTAAATAAATGTCCGGAGTTGTGTGCAATTCTGTTCATTTTTGTGGTGTCTATATTGAAAGTTTTTTTTTAACCTACTTTTGAAAATTTTTTCGAAAAAGAAAATATCAACTTTTAAGTATATTTTTTGAATTTATTCTCATCGCGATTTTTTTAGATCCTTATTTGGGTCTCCTGAAGAGATACCTAAAGATATTTGCCAAATATCTTTAGTCAGATTTTTTATATTTATTGTTAAAGCCAAAAACGCACCCTGGCGCGAAAAGTTAAATAATGGGTGGGGCAAAAAGTTAAATGTATTTTTACATGTTGTTAAAATTTTTTTTTTTATTTTTCGTTTTTTTGGGTTTATTTGTTTAAAAACAATTTATTTGACATTGGGCAAGTACTCTGTCAAAAAATAAACCGGTTAACGTGAAATAAACCAAAAAAAATTTTTTTTCTTTTGAAATTTCAATTTTTTAACTTTACAACTATTCTAAAGCTTTTGTCAAATAAACAAAGATCTTTTATTTACTAAATTACTTGTTTACGTATACTTTAACTTATCTACTACTTATCACCTATCAGAAAATAGTTTTAGTAGGCTAAAAATAGAATTTAACTTTTCGCCCCAGCCATTTAACTTTTTGCCCCAGGGTGGGGCGAAAAGTTAAAAAAAACAAAATTTTCAAAAAAGGACAAAACATGTATTTTTTGCGAAAATATCAGGAACTTTTTTATTGAAAGTTGTAGAGGACAAGTTGCCCTACAATATTGATATACAAATATTTGCATCTAAGCGGCTTATATTGACAAAAAAAAATCATTTATGCAAAATTTAACTTTTCGCCCCAGTCTCCCCTATGTAGTTATAAATTAATGTTCTCTTAAACAGTTAAAATCACAGGCATTTTTATGTTTATTTTTTTTGAAAGTAATACCCTTGATATTCGATTTTTCAATTTATTTTTTTTAACAATCGTAATACTAATAAAGATATAAAATCCTCCTTTTTTTAACAATCTTAACAACACTTTTCACAGTTTTAGTCAATAATAAAAAAATTAAATTAATTTAAAGAGAAGATAACACGGAAAGGAAAATTGCATGTTAACATTTTTAAAGAAAATAACATGTTGAATGGAATTCTTCCTAATATCTTTCATTGACCCAAAAAAATTCCAGAATTCGTTCAAATTCCATGCTATTTCCAGGTTGTGTGGCAACCATGTTTCAGATTCGAATCCCTGAAACTCTAAAAATTTTTTTTTTACATTTTAACTAGCAACAAAAATTTATTGGAATGCCAATTGCGGGTTTTTATATATTATTTGAAATTTTATATTCTAATACATATTCAATTAAAGAATTTACAAATAGCTAAACTTCGCAAAATTGAATAATGTAAAGAAATGGATTTGAAGATTGCTAAAGAATTCCTTCGAAAATTACCAGGAATAATCCATTTTAAGAAGGATTGTTTGATTCCCCAAAACAATAATGAAATTGATAATGACCTTATTACTCTATCTTTCGATTATTATAAAACAGTAAGGGATCGATCGCTCCGAGTTGAAGACTCGGAGTTATCGACATCCTTATGCTTTTAGTTGTAGGAAAATCCAATTTTACAGTTTAGGCAAAATGTTTTCTTATATACTTTAAGTGTTAAACTAATATTACTAATAATATTATAATTGGAGTTTGTTTGTTTCGTTTTTTTTGTGGAGAAAAAAAAATTCCTTTTTTTTTAGACTTTAATTAGAGCTTTGAACAAGAGTTTCTCTCAGAACAATTTTGCTCACACATTTTTTTTTTGAATACCTACTATACGGAGGAACAGTTGATAATAATCGAATACTTATTTCAAAAAAATCTATTTAAGTTCAAATTGTTACTAGAGTAAACTAAAATAAAATTTTTATAAAATAATGTTTATATTTTCAAAAATCTGTCTCAACCAACCTAGGGTTTTAAGAGAATGGCGATTGACGTAATTTTGACAGCGGGTTTAATTAATTAATGAACTAAATAGTATTGCTATGAATTTTCGAATTTATAAATATGAAATTGAAGATATAAAGACTACTTAGAATCCCCCTCTTTTTTTTATGGCATGTATTAAGATGTTCGAGGAATATTTAAGAAATGCTCTACTAATATAATATTTTAACTTGATTTGTAGAATTATTAACACCCATGCTTGGAAGAATTTAACAATGAAACCTTTATGACTTTAAACGAGGGGTGAACAACTTCGATATCCCTCGTGCACTCGGTAGATATTTACACGTATTCTATGGGTATTCCCATGTTTTCTAGCATATTCAATATTCTCAGTATTCACTGATATTCTTTAATATTCCCAAGTAATCTCTAATATTTTGGCATATTCTATAATATTAACGATCAGTAACATTAGTTTCAAGAAATCTGTAACATATTTTTACATTTGTCGTTGTTTTTTTTTATACGCGTAAGGCTCCGGAGATTCAAAATTGTCTGCTGTTTCGTTACTCGAGTTAAAACAGAGTCAATTATTGTTTCTTTATTTGTTAACGCAGTGAGACCGCATGTCCGTAGAGCCAGGGAAATATACAATAAAGATTCCAAACAATTAATTCTGCAAAATTTAATTGAAATTAACTAAATTTTATCAGATATTTTATTACAATTTTCGAAAATTGACTTTTGAAGATTGCAAATTTTGAAAATAATCCCATTATCACAGAGTTAATGAAATAAAATTAAAATTTGACTTTTGTTCAGAAAAGTAGTTTTTGGTAGCATTAGTAGAAACGTGCGAAGCCTGCTATATAATAATCTTATATTTTCAAACATATTCCCCTTTTCTCTTCAGTCTTCTTGTCAATTTTGGAACTTGGGCTCCTGCTTTTACTCGAGAGGATGAGGACTCATTTTGGAGTTTTGATAAAGATCTTGCCCGGGGGCGAGAGAAACATCACCCAGCTCAGTCGTGGTTCCAAGAATACTTTTGGGACGAAGATGACCAAATATACATTAGACGAGGCTTCTGGGCTCCAGTAAGGGTTAATTTATATTTTCCTTATTCGATATAAATAATATATTTTATACGCACAAAAATATATTATTTCCCCCCTTTTTTTAGAAAAGCTTCCGCAATCCCGTGAGGGTAAGCACCTATTTGCCCGGGCTCAAAATGGTAGTAGGGGAGTTTCCCAAGGAGGGGGTTCCAGAAATTTGGTATGTGAATTTAGAATGCAATGTGATTGATGTAGTGTTCTACTTCTTATCCTCTTTTTTTTAATGTAATTTTCTTCTCCCCTTTTAGCTTACTGAAGGATCTTCCCGAGAAACCCCGGCACGTGGGAGTGCAACCATTGCGCAAGGGGCTAAAAATTAGTTTCCTCCAGTGTCATGATTGGTTGGGGATGAACCAACCCCGTATAAGAGGCTGGTGGCAACTGGTTAGTACGGAATTCATACCCATGTGTTTTATATGTGATTTTAATATGACCTTAGGAGAAATAATTAATTATTACTAAATTTTCAGAGGCTAGATGTGGATAACAAAAGTGCTTGGCACACATTCCCGGATCCTCGTCCTCTGGCGATCACCCAAATAAATTATGAGAAAGAGGAGGAAGAGACAAGTTGGGAGGAAGAGGAGGAAGAAACAAATTGGGAGGATGAAGAGGAAGAAACAAATTGGGAGGAAGAGGAGGAAGAGACAGGGAGAAGTTGGGAGGAAGAATTCCCCAATAGCTTGAGTGGATAGTATGTAGGGTCGTAAAGTTTCATGAAACCTTCGCTTATGAAACATGGAAGCCTTGAAATGAAAGCTTCATAGTTTCAGCGAAACGCTTCGTCACTCGCAATCCTAATAATGCGTACCATATTATATATTATTACTATTATATGTTTCATTAGTTAAAAGTGGATGCATATGGCGAGAGAGCTTCCATTCTATTATCAAAAAAAAAATCTTTTTTTAAATTATATTTTCTTTCCTTTATATTTTCAATAAAACAGTAGCCATTTTCTTAACCCCTGTCGTTTCAATTTACCCGTGGATTCATAATTCCATAAATTATATACTTATTCGAATTCTGGTTATTTCTTTTCTCTTTTGCCTTTAGAACATTGAAGTAGTACACTTAGCTACGCCAAAATGAGAAAGTTAACAGCCATTGTGAGAGTCGCCATCGGTCATGTGCTGACCCAAAACTCCCATAGCTCATGGGCGAACGCTTGTGCCTTAGTATTACACAAGCGTTCGCCATCGTTGACTACATGGTAGGAAGGAAGTTTGGCGATTTTGAGGGCGGCCCAAAAATTTTTTTTTTAACGGATACCTTACACTTATAGATTATTAATTATTAGCTAATAATAAAATTCATTAAGTAAATATTAGTTTGATAAAATGCAAAAATTATTGTGTTAAAAGAAAAATTTTTTTTTACATATGCAGATATAAATTTATATTTTTAGAAGACTTTGTTCGTCCTTTTTTTTTAATGAAATGGAATAACATTTATCATATTATTATAAGAATATTGTTGCTCTTTTTTTTTTAAATAGTATTTAAATAGCCGTGACTCTAATCGTCAGTTACGGTTCGTGTGAGCACTAACCTTCTTCTGTTGATCTACCGGGTTGTCTCTTTTGAATGACGTTCCTTTGGTGTTGAAAACGTCCGGTGGTCGTAAAATTTTTCTTTTTCTCTCGGCGTTATCTTCGGTTGGAGATTGAAAGGTCCAGGGTTCTAATCCTTCAATTAGTCACCTGATCTTCCGTTGCTGAGACTCTTCGAATGTTGCAAGCTTTTTCTCCCCTTGGGTGGTACTTGGTTTAATGTCCACTGTTGTCTTCTCTTGGGTGGTAATCGGTCCAGTTGAGGGTGAATTAATTTCCTTGTACAGTGGTTTGGGGTTTTCTTGTTGGCGGACTGCGGGGTTGGGCCTTTTTTGTGTTGATGTTGGCAACTCAAAACTCTCACTCTTTGCTTTGGTGAAGAATGCGCGAGTGAGGTTTCTCAATCCGTATTTAAAAGGAGCACGACAGGCATACAACATGAAGATTATGAACAGCAGAATCAACCCTCCATATGATCCGTATACTAAAATTTGATGCTCTCCTTTCAGGTGACGTTGAAGAGACAATTCCTGTAACTGTTGTTCCAGATCATCTAATGTTTTAGAGTTAGCCTCGAAAATAGAGAGGTTAGGTTCAATTTCGGAGCTGGGGTCAAGCGCTGACCCTTTCAATAAGTGACCGTATTTCACCAACAATGGTGATAGCATAGTTAAATTCAGATGTAGTTCTGATTCAAAAATAAATTCAGACTCTCCAGCCTGGGAAGTCGTGGCTGGTACAATAGTGTCCTTGGTTTTTAGGGAGCATCCAGGTCCCAGTTTTATGATACCGGCATTACTTAATAAAGACAAACTACCGTTGCTGTCTCTGGAACTGCAAAGGAATACATCCAACAACCAATGGTATTTAGTGGTTTCCAATAAGAGTCCTGTTTGCTGGTGACTCTTACTTCACAAAGCCTGAGAGCTTTCATAGTTGGTTTGATTAACAGTGAAGCTTCGCAGGACGCTCGTTGTTGGAAATCATAGATAGGGGCACCTTGCAGGCATGCATGGAATGACGTTGTCGATTTGCACTGGTTCCAATCTTGCTCTTTTAACAAAAGGTATGTTCGTTGATCCTCGTCTATAATCAGGTAGTCATATTTCGATTTTATATATGCTCTTCCGGTGCCCTTTTCGAGTATCTCTTGAGTGGTGGGGAGTGAGTGGAGCTTAAAGGCCTGATAATAATATTTTTCTAGGAGAGGAATATCGATGAGGACCTTAAGTTGGTGATTTTTGCAGAGGATCTGGGTGTAGGTCTGGGTGTAGGTTTCCTTTTCTAGCTTCATGAACTGCACCTAGCATGGTGGATGTAGCCTGGATGCTGTGATCGAGTCCCAGTCTCAGGGCTCTTGCTATTGCGTAAGTCAGGTTTCTCCTTTCTATCTCAACCTTTGACATTGTGAGACCCTTGGTAATTAGCGTCTGAAGTTGCTCCTGTAGATGATGCAACAAGGAATCGTGTCGCTGCACTTGGCTATGTAACGAGTCAAGCTGTGATCTGACAACATGGGTCTGTTTTCCAATGAGGTGCGATAGATTTGCATGGGCGTCGTTCAAGTTTTGAATGGCTGCGTTATACTTCTCTCCATCGTCATACGTCATCACGCCAATAATTGGTCCTGCGATTTTCCCTAGGAACCCTAGTAAGGGAACTGTTCGCCTTGCTCGCAACTGAGAGGTCAACTTTCTAGGTGAGGTCGTTTTAGTATTTTCTAGTTCCTCGATTTGGACTCGGAACTGTGACTGAAGTTCAGAGGCCATCTCCCACCTGTCTTCCCATTGGTATGATTCCATTAATTCTAGACACCATTCTTCTTCAGGTCCGCACTGCGCTCCTAGCTTCCTCAGGCGCTGCATCAGGTCGTCGAAGAATCGGCACTGCCTTCCAACATCCAAGAAGACAGCAATTCTCCAGTTGCTAACTGATCTCCTGACTTCCCCGATGTACTCAAAGTACATCCCGCTGCTGGATTGGAAAGGGGTGATCTGGTACTGGTCACTTCCTGTAGGCATATCCGGTCGACTTGAAACATTCCGTCTATCTTCTGTAGATATGATCGGGAGAAGACATAGTAGGATTATATTTGGAGATTGGGGAGGTGGGTTCACAATCCTCAGAAATAAAGTGTGCGTAATTGTCACGTTTGTAAGTCAAAGGTTCAGTCCATTGATTTTAAATGATTTCAAATGATTTGTCATTTGGTGGTGTATATTTTTGGGGAACACAGTCACTATCGTTTTCACTTCCGGTTTCGTCGTCCTTATCACTGCTTGATTGCAGAGAGGGAGGATCAATATAGGGTTCTTTAATGTCTAAAAAGGAACTGCTCGAGAATAGATTGGTCGATGGCTCCTCGTTATTTATTTCGTGAATTCTTCTTGGTTTCGAGTTTGTTTTTCTATCAATCAAAGTTTCTTTTAGAGCGCGGCTGTTACCCTTAAATCGGGTGAATGGGGTAGATTATGCAAAACGGGCTGTTGGAGTTCCTGAGAGTGATAGGTTTGATGCCTTTGATTGTTCATCCTTCGCAAGTTCGAAGACTTCTGGCATTTCCTTGAATCTAACGATGCTCTTTCTTTTGGGTCCTGGCAGGCAGGTGGCCAATGGAGTTTCCTGGGAATGGGCAGGGGTGTCAGCGGCTGGTCGATATTCGAGAGGATCGTCGGATTTTCTCCCGGATTGATCCTTAGCTCGGCTCTGGTTGTATTTATCCAGAAATTCCTTTACTCTTCTTGAAAGTCCATCGTCATATTCATCAACAGGATCCTGGGTCCTTAAGTAGTCCAGATGCTCTTGATCGTCCTCACCATCGGAGACACACTGTCTTCTGGAAGTGTGATCCAATCCTTCATAATCCCAGAATAGGGTGTTGTTCGTGAGATTAGAGACACCTGCTCCTGCGCCTGTGAATGAGTTGAATTTATTAATGGATTCATTCACTCCCTGGATAAGATGTTGAGTTTCGGTTATAGGATCATCCTTGGGTTGGTCCTCCTGATCACTTGATTCACTGCTGCTGTTGCTGATTCTTCGTTGACCTTCGATGATTACTTGGTCGGGAGGTAGTTCTTCTGATTCTGACTCAGAAGACGATGATGAATCAGGTTCAGGATCCTTAAAAGTTCCTTCTCTTGCCAGTTGATCAGCCTTTTCGTTTCCGAGGATTCCTTCATGGCCGGGAACATGTTTCCAGACTACATCCAAAGGTTTCAGAGCCCTAATCAACTTTTCATAAACTTTTCGATTCTTTACAGGTTTGTTTTCCGTGGTCTTCCAGTCATTCTGCTTCCATCTGGGTACCCATTCTTGGACGCTCTGCACTAGGTATTTGGAGTCAGTGTTGATCCTTAATTTTCGGATTCCTGCCTTTATTGCTTGTTTGGCAGCAATAGTTGCTGCTTCGATTTCTGAGGCGTTGTTAGTTTGTTTGCCTTTATAACGTTGCGAAACGTTAAGGGGGTGATTTTTACCAAACCAAACGCCGACTCCGGCTCTTGGACTGGATCCGCCATTTTCGCAGCATGCTCCATCAACGTAGACGTCTGTGTATGCGTCCAGGGTTTCGTCTTTGGAAGTGGAGGGTTGAGAAAGGGAGAGCTGAGGTGGAAGATGGGGAAAGGCACTGTAGGTTTTCCGGAAAACAGGGGGATCAGAATCTTCTTCTGACAGTTCCCTGATTTCTTTTTCTGGTTCTTTCTCCGAAGTTGCCTCAGTAGCGGACGGTGATGAAGAGTTGGTGTCGTTAGGGTCTACAGAAATAGCACCCTTGCGTGGGCGCAGGCGTTTGGCGATGCAGCTCTCGTCTGCTGCATTTATTTTTAATTTTTGAGTGGGACGGAAGGTTTCGTCTCCTGTAGGTTTCACTGAGTTCGTGCTACCTGCTGGTCTTCCTCTGCCCCTGAGCTCAAACTTAGGTTTCGGTTCGGCCTTACGTAGCTGCTTCTTGGGATCTAATTTAGGTGGGCCGGGTCCGACATCCAGGTTGCTAGGTCTTTTTAAAATAGTTATTTGCCGTTGTTGTCCTCGACTTTTGGACGGCTGTCCAGGATATCCTCCCTTCGCTGCTAGTTTCCTTCTGAGGGTGGGGTCAGCAATTTTCTGCTTTGTTCCGGTTTTTGCAGGAATTACTGATTTTGATCCTTTGGACTTTAACCCTTCTTTTAGGCTTCCGGTCCGCTCTAGTGATTGGGTGGGCCCTTGAAGTAACTTTTTCTTGACCTTTGGATCATTAGGGTTCACTCGCGCACTTTCTTGTTCTTTGCTAGTGGAGGAACGATTAATGGGTAGGGCTCGATAGGCTTTAGGACTAGGGCTCGCATCACTTAATTGTTTCGACACTTTCGATGTAGCGCCTGGGTTATCCTGATCAGGGGAGGGTAGATCTGATCAGTTGGAATCCGAACCAGCTTTGGACTCACCTGAATGATTAACAGGATTGTTGGACAGTGCTTCGACAATCCTATTAATTTTTCCAGGTTTGCATTCAAACTTATATTGATAATTCTGCATACGAATTCTCCATCTTTGAATTCGGGCTCCAGGATTCTCAATATAAGTCATCCAGTGAACTGGTTCAAAATCGCAAGCCAAGATAAAATCTCGTCCATAGAGATAGGGTCGGAAATGTTCCATGGCATATAAAATGCCGAGACACTCTTTCTCTGCCTTCGGGTACTTTTGTTCATTGGCATTCAAAATTTTGGAATAGTACGCGACAGGCAAATCGATGTTGTCCTTTTCTTGAGTTAGAATTGCACCTATCGCATACTCTGAGGCATCACAGGTTAGTTTGAAAGTCGCGTTAAAGTCTGGATATTGGAGGCCTGGTTCCTTACACAGAAATCGTCTCAATCTAGAAAAACTATCTTTTTGTGGTTTTTCCCATTTCCACGCTGTGTCCTTTTTTAACAATTCTGTGAGAGGATTTGCATGTTTTGCGTAGTCTTTTATAAAGCGCCTGTAATATCCCGAGAGGCCGAGAAAACTTTTAATGTCTCTTGGTGTTTTTGGTGGGGGAAAGTTTTTGATCGCGATTATTTTGTTAGGGTTTGGTTTTACCCCGTCTTCACTAATAATATGTCCCAGGTATGCTACTTCAGTCTTTAGGAATTCGCACTTGTCGGGTTGAAGTTTTAAATTAGCTTCTCTTAGTCTATTGAATAGCTGTCGCGCCCTTCTATCGTGTTCTTCTAGGGTAACTGAATAGACAATATTATCGTCCAAGTATACAAATGCTTCGGAATCTTGCATCGTGTTTAGGACACTATTGAGCAACCTTTGGAAAGTAGGGGGTGCGTTTTTTATTCCCATAGGCACTCGCTTATATTCGAAATGTCCGTTTCGCGAGGAGAAGGCAGTTTTGTGTCTGTCCTCGGGGTGAGTTTCCACCTGGTGGAAACCGCTCTCTAAATCGAACACTGTAAAGTACCGTGCCTTTCCGAAGTCGGTCAAATACGTAATTTATACTCGGAAGCGGAAACGCGTCACCTATAATACTGTCGTTTAGAGCCCTATAGTCTACTACGACTCGCCATTTCTTTTCGCCCGATGCATCAATCTTTTTCGGTACTATTAAAAGGGGTGCATTATAAGGGGAGTTAGAATGCCCGATGATACCGCTATCGAATTGTTTCTTTAACTGAATATCAATTTGATCTAATGCTTCGAACGGGGTGTTTTTTGTGTATAACTTTATTGTCTACTGTCGGAATTCTATGTTGTATAAGGTTAGTGCAGGTTAACAATTCCCCATTTAGGTGAAATATATCTGCGTAGTCCTCTGCCCACTTAGAAACGATTTTACGCTCGTCAGGAGCTAGGTGGTTCAAAAACAGAGCATTTTTTACCTTTATAACTCTATCTGCATAAGTCGGGCATTGTCCGGGGAGGAGTGTCAATCTCTGAATCCGTTGGTTCCTCCCCCGGGAATTTACAAAAATCGAAAGGAATTAGTTCTTGGGGAGGGATGCGTACATCAATATCTTCCTCGGTGGTATTAATTGCCATTGCATGACAGATGCCATTTTTATTTGTGACAATGGCTTCACCTAGGTAGAGTCCAGTGGGAGTCTCTATTCGAGGAAGATATCCCTGTTTAAGGTCAGAGGTCATGACATCGATGACCACAGGAGTTCGTGTTCGGGATTGGATACGCAGAATTCGCGTGAAAGGTTTAATTTCAGACCTCAGGGCTTTCCTGGCTTCCAGTGATTCCTTATCAACAAAGGGGATAGGGGTCACTGGGTTAGACACTGTTACCAAGGTATTGTGCCTAAAGGAAATTTGCGCCTGTTCTTTCCGTAAGTATGGTCTTCCGAGTATTCCATGTGTGGAAATAGTAAAGCTATCTCGAACCACATGGAATTCCACAGGGTTACTGGAAATAGTTAAGTTAACCGTTCCCAGTGTTGTTACCACGTGATTTGTTATCCCAGAAATCTCAATACACTTGTCCTTGACAAGTGTGAGTTCAGGATTCAAAACACACAGTTTAACAAGATTCGAATCTGACCCTGGGTCTACAAGAAATTGAACCTTGTCATGCTTGAATTCTGGGGCCTGTAGTAGAACTACTGGGGAGTCCTGGGCCGCTGCTCCTGTTGTAGAGAACCAACAGTGTTCTCTGCGAAATGTACATTCCTCGGACGCTGGGGAGTCGGGCTCGCTGTCGCGTCTTGACGACGAGCCGGTTGATAGTTTAAATTTCCCTGGGGTGCCGGAGAGACAGCCCGTGGCGGTGTCGCACCAGAGTGATACCCTTGATTTTGTCTGGGATATTGTCCAGGTGTTTGAATTGATTGTTGATTTGGTTGTGGTATTGGCTGTGAAATTGGTTGTTGGAATGTTGGATTAGGGTAGTACGAGGGATTATGAGGTGGAATATTTATCGGGAGTGGAGAAGGGTATGGAAATGGGGGTGGGTATTGAGGCATCATTGACCTGTAGAACTGACACAATTGTTCCGGAGTAAGATGGAGTACATCTGAGGACCGACGATTAGAAGAGGAAGGGGCATGGGACGCAGATTCTCGTTCTGGATCAGGCCTTCTTTTCCCCCCTGATTACGGGCATCCACGAATTTTGATATTTCGGTGGGTAATCCCTTAACAAAGGCGTCGAGCGCGCATTCTCTAATCGGTTGGAGGATAATATCGCATTCTCTCCGCCTGATTTCCCTATCATCGTTTGTTACTTCCCGGAACATTTTATCATTTTTCGGTTACAGGGCATGTCTAGCCCCACTAATCAAGTCTTGGAGTCTGTCATGGTAGTCATGCGCAGTTTCGGTTTGTTTTTGTTTTATGGTCACTATGTGTTTGAAATACCACTGGTATTTCTTTGTCTGCGCAAATCTTTTTTTTAAATGTTTTAATAACTCGGTTAGTGAGTTAAAGTCTTTATGTTTGCAGCTAGCATGAGCCGGGCCATCTAGCCTACTAAGGACTGCTCGGATATATTCGGGTTCCGCTACGTCGGTGATAAAAATTCCGGCTCGTTTTACGGCTTGCACGAAATCTCGTAAAGGGGGGGTTTTTCCGTCAAATACCGGTATGTCACATGCGCTTGTGCGTAACGTAAACCGGTCAATGGCTGAACTTGCGTCCGCACCCGCAGGGTTCATAGTCCCATTTAGGGCGGCATTTCCGGGTGGACCTCCACCCGGACGTCGTTCGTTGTTCCTATCCTGTATATCGTCCGGATTAGATTCGCCGTGATCCGACATGATGTGTGCTGTTAATGTTGAGTAAAGAGATAGGCAGAGAGAAATGTGTAGAATTAGAAATAAAATTAGTTCTAGGGGAGGAAATTGTTACTTGAGACTGTGGGCGTCGCCACCGCGGAAAATTCCTGCAGCTTGGCGCAAGGTTGGCTGTGTTCAAGTTTATATACTTGTTCCCCTTTTTCTAATTCTGTTTTCGATTCTGCATAACCCTTTTTATGATTAAAGCTGTGATTTTTTATTCGAGTTCCTTTTGAACTTCTGGGTGTTTGTCATTAAGGGCTCGAAACTTTATGCAAAGCCTACAATTTTCACCTTTAGTTATTCTTTCGATAGGTGCTGAGTATGGGGATGAATTCGATTGAGACAGGGGCATTTTTTATAGTTTTAGGTCCTTTAATAATTTTTCCACTTCGCTCAAGGATTCAGTAAGCGAAATAGATTTGTCTTGTTCTTGTGTAATTAAGACGTGTATGTGGTTAAATTTTTCTTCCAGACATTCTATTTCCAATTGCAGGTGGAGATTGGCTCTCGCTAAATTCGTGCTTTCTCGGGAGTAAAACATTAAGAGGGTCCTAATCTTATGAATGTTTTCTTTGGAATTGTTGAAAAAAATATTTTTCCACTCGGGTGTCATTACCCCTTTCTTACTCGATTTTTAGTTCGTCTAGTTTTTTAGTCAAAAAATCCATGGTATATTTTAGCTGACGTCCCTGTTTTTCGACACTTGAAACTAACAGGGATTGTGCGAAAGTAGCTTGTAAAAGATTGGCCAGGGAGGTGTTGAGAAAATATGCTTGTTTTTCCAGATCAGCTGATCGTTTAACTAGTTCCGAATTTTGTTTCATAAGACATTCGTATCTTTCACCGATTAGATTTATTCCTTCTGCTAATTCCGACCACTGGTCCTGGGAAAATCCAGTAACTATAATGCTTTTGCGAGGAAACATGAATTATCGTGGAGGAAAGTTGACCTTGACAGTTTCTATTCTTTGGATTTTAAGCTTATTTTTTGGAATTATAGAAACAATGTAAGCGGATGTTATGAACGCAAGAGGGATAGATTTTAATTCCGCCTGACTTAATAATTCGGGATCAGATATGGGAAATTTGAGGCTATATTCTACAAGGTAGTAAAAGTCAGACATTTATTCGACTTAGTCTAAACGTTGGTTTGCATAAGGGTGATTTCGTCTTCGTTCCCGGATTCTGTTTCGAATGTTTTCTCTCATCTCATCGGTAATAGGAATCACTCCGGGGGTGGGGGAATAAATTATGGTTGCCTTGGGAGTAGATAGATCGGGAGGGGGGACAATGTCTGGTATTTGCCTTTGATAACACATTCGATGGAGGTTAATTAATAATCATGACATCACTATCATATTCTAAGGTGGTGTCTGAGTCGTCGTCAGGTTGTGTTGTATTTTGTCGCGGTGCGGGGACTATTCTAATATGATTTTCTTGGGCGTATGCTATGTGTCGCTGTGCTAGTGCCACTTCGACATCCAAGTCGATTTCAATAATGGGGATTCGTGGTTGTACTAGAGTTGGCTGGACAGGTTCTGGTTGTCTGACATTGGGTGCAACCTTACAAGTAGGTCCTAATTTTATCACGGGCTTGGTGAGGCGGTAATAAATTTCCGATTCTGGTGCCCTATTTGTTCTTAGTTCGGTCAATATGTGTCGTTTTCCGGCGCGTTTTCCTTTTTTTGATTTTCCTGGGTTAGAGGACATTTCCAAGTGACATTTTAACTTCAAAAAAAATCCCAATAGTGCGTTAAATTACAGATTCGGCACGGGAGCTCTCCTAGGCGGGACGATCGGTTGTCCCAACGGCGCTTCCTAGTATAAGGGAAAGAAGAAAATAAATTTCCTTATTTCCGAATTCCGGTTAGAATTCTCTAGGATTCGACCAGAAGGTTTCCAATCATGCGGCCTTGTACCCACAACCGGCGATTCTGTTTTGCTAGTCGTTAGGACTAATTTTTTTTACTAATCTCAACAAATATGCATTTAAAACACTATTATAAATTTTGTCTTCCCCTTGAAATATTAAATGTCAAGATTTATACGGGACAATTAGAGGATAGCCAACTCGATGCAACTCAGTCGCCCAAGTATTGCGGGGGCCACTGGCCAGGTATGGGAATAGAAAGAATCTACGACCTGAAAGCACACCGTTTGGTTTTCAATCTGGAGATATACGAATCCAAGAATATCCACGTAGGTATTATTGACGTAGTCTGCACTTGGATGACCTAGGATAGGGGAGTGTGGTTTTAGGGCAGTTTCACAGATGTAGTTATGTTTATAACCAAAATCTATGGAGACGGTAACTATTTCGCCTTGTAAAATTTCCGAAGTAGCAAGGGTACTACCAAAGCAATAGAAATTTTCGGGAATAGTCATTGAGGGGAAAAAATAGTAAAGTTTTTTTCAGGGGGGGGGGGTATCAGTAACCCCGCTCGACACTGGTTCTTCGTCCAATAATTCCTAAGATGTAAGACCAGGCGTAAGAATAGGAAGAGTCGATCACATGGAAACACACTTCCCGATCCTCGATCAGAATATATACCACGCCCAAAACGTCTTTATGAATGCTGTCAAAGCAACCCCCTGTTGGGTAATTTAGTATGGGGCAATCTGGGCTCAAAGCCGTTTGGCAAATGTAATTATGTTCATAAGACGGGTCTATTAAAAGAATCACTGCTTCATCTTTTAGAAGATCTGAGGTGTATACAATTGTATTCGGGTCATTAAAGTTTTCGAAATTAAACATAGCACAAGAGAGAATTGATACAGTTATTCCTTCGATTCTCGTTCTTTCAAAGCCACTCTTACCCGCCTTTCGATTTCACGACGCTTATTGTTTTTATTGATTTCGGCCTCAGCCTTATTTAGAAGGTGTTCAAAAAAATTGGAAAACTCTTTCCAATCATTTAAGAGTTCCTTTTGCTCCTTTTTAATGGGTGCAGAAGGTTTCTTAAAAATTTCCGATTCTGAAAATGTTAGAGAAGTATTTTCTTTTGTAACTTTTGGAGAGTGATTTTCTTTTCGGGCTCGTTTCTTAGAACGGTTTCCGCGCAGCCGCGGCTTGTTAGGCATCGTTTAGAGACATCGTCGGAGAGCCAAATTCGAAATCTGTTGAGACAATTTTCCTGTGAAACTTTATAGTCCTGTTTTCTTCCAAATTACCAGTTCTTAGCGATTATTACTAATCAAAGAATTACCCTTTTCTCGCGTACTAGCTCGAATACAAAGTCGCAATTGAAGTGAAACTAAATAATTGACAAGCAATTGAAATAAGTTCTGCCACTGAAAATAGTAGGAAAAAGAATGCTAGTAACGCAAAAGTTACGGTGGTAAAAATTTCTAAAATCTTTATTTTAAACTGTTCTAGAATTTGAAATGGTGCCACTAGTAACAAGTGTTACCAGGTAACGAAGCAGGGCGGTAACGTGTGGATAGATCTCACCGCTGCCACCATCAGCTTGTTACAAACCAGAATAAATATTTAATTTGGGCTTTTGAGATGGCCCTTTTTATTTCTGAATTTGGGGAGGCACCAAGCTGCCAAATTCCCTTGGGAATTTGTTTGAATTGTAGGTCCGTTTTTCCACTTTTAAAAGAAACGCTCTGCTTGATAAAGTGTTAATTGTGTGAATATAGAGAGATGAGTCTTAGAGAGGTAAATAGAGAAGAATGCTTTAGTTAAGAGGAGTTTGTTTATTCAAATAAAAGTGAATTGGTTGAACGATACAGGAGTACTTACTACTACCGACGACAGCGGCGATACAGGTGAAGTTGCCGTCGGGCGGAGAACAGATCTTCGTTGTCACACACAACTATTGTCTTTATTTTCGAAGTTGAGAACTCGGATTTTTAACGCAATAAAAATTTTATTTTATTTAAATTCGAGTTCCAGCCGGTTTAAAATTATTTTTTTTGTCGCGTAACAATTGCTTTTAGGAATTTTTTGTAAACACAACTTATTTGTGGGCCGTTGTACCGGGACGGCGCAGGTGTTACACACACGGGCTGGCCGGTTAAAAAACGATATCCGATTTAATTAATTTTATTAGCTAAATCTGATTTTCTCCCAGCACAATCCTCACAGGACTCCGTCGGTTAGAAGAATTTAAATTTTATTTATCGTCCGCCTTTCGCGTTGTACTTAACAAGTTTTACGCGGGGGTCCGACTCGCGGACGGGCTAAGTCGCGGCGTTATTGTTTCTCGCAACACTTGCCAAGCCAGAGCCAGGAGAGATGTTGCTTGAGAGAAGCGAGAAGTTGTACTGCGTTAGTTTTGGGATTTTGACTAGCCTCTAGTCCTTGCTTCGAACCAAAGTGGGATAATTCTAGTGATAAGAGGTGTAAAAAATTAGGAGTAGGGGAAGATTCGCGGCCCATTGGACATTGCATTTCTGCTGATCTTTTTAATTCTCACGGCAGCTCCGTGAGAACGGAAACAAAATGAATTTGATCCTTTTTGTGAATAATAATATTCGATGAATATTTTAATAATTATTATTATTAATAATTTATTATCGTGTTGTCATAGAAGACATAATTATAACTCACCTTGTTATGGTGGTTAATGTTTTTGAAAAAGGAATTAATATTTCTTATTTATTTGAATACATTTGGAGTAATATCCATTAATATTTAAATTTGTTTAAACTAAGCACGGGTGATGCATTAATTATCCCGTCTTATTCCTGTCAAACGCACGTGCGTTTGTTGTGATGCTGCAAGCCAATATTTTGGGCCCGGAGGGGAAGGGAAGGTTCTGTTGGGTAAAGAAACATTGAGTAGAGGCTGGCAAAGGTGTGCATGTGTTAGTGCATTAACACTAGGCTTCGTTTAGTCGTGTGAGTCTCGTAGCGGAGGGAGACCTGTGAGAGTGCTGGTACCTGCACACTGCAGCCGAGTGCTCGTCTGTGTGTTGCCGTCCAAACGCACGTGCACTCACAATGAGTTCTTTGATTCTATATATTTTTCTTTTGACTTTTCCTTTAGGCACGTTCGTTTTGTAAACTTAGTTTTACCATTTCAAGAAACGGTAACAAATATTGTATCGTTCTGGCATTGTGGTCGTAAAACACCAACTTATTTAGTTGCTATAATGCAATTGCAAAACAAGACAAAACATTTAATTCCCTTTTTTTAGATTTAGTCGCTATGCGAAACACTTCCCTTAAACAGAACGAAATTCCGATCTAAAACATCGTTGCTGACAAGGCCGGCCTTATCAAGGTATCGGGTGTCTCGTAGCAAGGTCTCGCTGCGAGGTAGCAAGTCTTGCCAGCAAGTAAAATTAAAATATTTATTAGGCAGCGTTGCCAAGTTTTTTTTTAACATGCAACAATCTTTTTCTAACAATAATAATTAGTCTTTACAGAATTGCAAATGAATTTATTTTAAATAATTTAATTTTTAAAAACATATCGAAACAATTATTTTCTATAAATTATTTTGAGAATAATTTCAGATTCAAAATTTTTAAAAGTTCAACTTTAATAATACATTAAAAAAAATGTTATTTCTTAAAAAAAAATTAAAAATTTATAATTACACAGGCACACAAAAAAAATGAAAAAGTCAAAACCCAGAGGTTACACCCCCCTTTCCCCATGTTTTTGGGGTCGCTGAAACCGAATATGACCATGAAATTTTTTTTTCATCGGCCATTTTCCCGCTACCACCCCCTTACACCTGCTCCCGGGGGTTGGAATTTCAGTTTTAAAAAAAGTGGAGTAGGGTGTCTATTCCTATGTTTTTTGGGTCGCTAAAACCAAAAAAGACTACCAAAAACAAATTGTTCCCTCCATTAACCCCCTTAACACCCGAAAGGTGGGTGGTCGAAATTCGAATTTTCACGAAAAGTCGATTACGATGTCTAAACCTACGTTTTTTGGGTCGCTGAAACCAAAAAAGATTCCCTAAATCAAATCCTTTTCACCCCGATCCCCTACAACCCCCTGTAATAATTTTTTTCAAATAAAACGAACCGATTTTTGGGAGATTGAAAATTAAATATTAATTATCAAAAATTATTGCAGGGGGTTGTAGGATGTTGAGGGTGGAAAGGATTTGATTTTGGTAGTCTTTTTTGGTTTCGGCGACCCAAAAAACGTAGGTTTAGACACCGTAATCGACTTTTCGTGAAAATTCGAATTTCGACCCCCCACCTTTCGGGTGTTAAGGGGGTTGTAGGGGATTAAGGGAGGGAAGAATTTGTTTTTGGTAGTCTTTTTTGGTTTTAGCGACCCAAAAAACATAGGAATAGACACCCTACTCCACTTTTTTTTAAACTGAAATTCCAACCCCCGGGAGCAGGTGTAAGGGGGTGGTAGCGGGAAAATGGCCGATGAAAAAAAATTTTCATGGTCTTATTCGGTTTCAGCGACCCCAAAAACATGGGGATAGGGGGGTGTGACCTCTGGGTTTTGACTTTTTTATTTTTTTGTGTGCCTGTGTTATGTATAAAAAGTGTAATTTATTGATAAATTAAAGTCAGGACATTTTTTTACATTTATATAAACTGTCGAAAATCCGTGGTCCCCATTCCCGACTTTGCACTAATATACTAAAACCTACTATTTAATACTTTTTTGCAATTAGTTACTATTTGGATCCTTCTTTTAAATTTGTGAAATTTAAAGCTACTTTTTTCAAAATTTGAACTAATTAAAAATTTAAATTCGCTAATAGTTAAAGTAAAACAATTATTAAATAATTATTAATAAATATTCTTCTTAAAAATAATTTTAAAATTTTTTGCAAAAAATTATTTTTATATATAAAAAAATTCTCACCTGATTTCGATAATTTAAAAAAATTTACTGAAATTCGTTGCAAGAATTCAATTATTTTTATAAATGATAAAATTCTTCATACGATTTCGATTTTAATAATAATAATAATTTTTATAATAACTAAATGTTTAAAAAATAATTGAATTTTATAAAAATTTAAAATTCCTTTTGAATTAAGTATCTATTTAAATTGTTTTTTATTTTATAGACAAGAAAAGGGTGCAGAAGGTCGTGGCCAATTTATCTTTCATGAACATCATTATTTAAAAAATAAAACGGAAAAAATGGAGTTGTGTGAGGGGTCGTCCATATACCACGTGGACACTTTTTAGACACTTTTTGACCCCCCCCTCGTGGACAATCGTGGATTTTTGACGAACCCCTCCCTCCCCCCCTGATTGTCCACGTGGACAATCGGGTTTTTTATTTTAAAATAGTGAATAATAAAAAGATATTTAATAAGAAATACAATTAAAAAATTCTTTAAATTTTTTTATAACAAACTTCTTTAAAATTCAATAAAGATTAAATTATCTTAAAATATTATTAAATAGGTAAATACCATTTTTAATATTATAGAGAGGACTTTGGCAGCAATATATCTTCAATTATTATATTAGTAGAAATACTTAATCTCTTCTGTAACAAATCTAAAAATTTTCGAAAATCCAATAGCTATGAGCCTTCACATAAACAATAATAGAAATTATTTTTTTTAGAATTTGTAAGAGTTTGTAGAGGTTGCTTTGTATTCCTAATTGTCAAATTTGCATATATTCATATTTGTGCATTTACGATAATGATTTTGTAATATAAATTAAAAAAGAATTTGGCGTTTTTTTGACAGTTAAATAAATTTCGGATAACAAATATTGTCTGATCACAATCTAATAATAATCTAATAATAAAGTTGAATATAAAGAAAAAAAAAGATATAAAATTAAACTTTTGTGTCCACGTGGACATTTGTATTGACCCCCCTCCCCCCTCGTGGAAAATCGTGGATTTTTGGCGAACCCCCCCTCCCCCCTAAACTGTCCACGTGGTATATGGACGACCCCTGAGTAAAATACTGTTTATAGCAGTAAATAAGTTTTAGGTAAAATAATTTTAATGTCTTTTTGGTTATTTACAGGTATTTGAAATGCCGTTTTAACCCACAAATTCATACTCGGGGGTTTTCGGGGTTGCTGATTACAAATCCGTTTCAGATTTTAAAAATTAAAAATGGCGGATCCAATATAGCGGACGATATTTTTAAAAATTCATCGGATTCACTTGAAACTTGTTACTCAGGAGTTTTCGGGGTCGCTGATTACGAATCCGATATCAGATTTTGAAAATTCAAAATGTCGGATCCAATATGGCGGACATTTTCAAAAATTCATCGGATTCACTTGAAACTTGTTACTCAGGAGTTTTCGGGGTCGCTGATTACAAATATATCAGATTTTGAAAATTCAAAATGTCGGATCCAATATGGCGGACATTTTAAAAAATTAATCGGATTCACTTGAAACTTGTTACTAGGGGGTTTTCAGGTCGCTGATAATAAATCCTATTTCAGATTTTAAAAATTCAAAATGGCGGATCCAATATAGCGGACGACATTTTTAAAAACTCGTCCGATTCATTTAAAACTATCACTAATTTATTTACGTGTGCCATTAAGACCTTCTAGGTATTTTTCTTTATTCTCTGTTCCATTTCATAGAACAAATTATGGAAATCATTCTTTGATGACCAGGCTTTGTAGAAAAGCAAATGATGTTTATAATGATATTAATTTTTTTGATCGTAACTCTACGAGATTTCACACACTTTTGCGTCAACTTGTTTTTAGAGATATGTAGTTCACTATTTTAAGTTCAGCTATTTATGTTTCATTTTTTATAATATTTAGTAATTTTGCTTAGTGCAATAAAATTAGTATTAAGAGTACTTTGTACGAAAGGGCACATTACCTTTTTCTACTTAAATAAATAAATAAAAACTCGTTACTCGGGGGTTTTCAGGGTCGCTGATTACGAATCCGATTTCCGATTTTAAAAATTCAAAATGGCGGATCCAATATACAGTACCGGCCAAAATTGTCAGTCCATCCATTTTTGAAGGAATGAAAAAAAATTTTTAACATAAAATTTATGATAACTCAAAATTTTTTTGGTTTATATTTTAAAAGACGATAAAATTTTGAAAAGAATAAGACCTCATAGAAGTCATTTGGCCAAAATTTGTAGAAGATATTCTTAAAAATCGTCATTTTCAATGTTTTACAAAAATTTGAATAACTTCTAAAATAATGAACGCTTTTTAATAATCTTAGGCTTATTTTAAAGGTCATTTTCTACGAAATAAGAATTACTTATAGGCATTAACCTGTAATTTTTTATTTGGAATAAGCATAACGTCAAAGTTGGACAAAAAAATTGGAAAAATTTGAAATAAATTTTTTGTACTAAAAACTATTCTAGAACATATATAAAACATGATATGGTGTAGATTTTTCAAGAAAATTTAATAAAAAAATATGTTTGAATTTCAAAAATTATTTTTCTTTTAATAATATTATTTCAAATTTTTCCTATTTTTTTGTCCAACTTTGACGTCATGCTTATTCCAAGTAAAAAATTACAGGTAAATGCCTTTAAGTAATTCTTATTCCGTAGAAAATGACCTTTAAAATAAGCCTAAGATTATTAAAAAGCGTTCATTACTTTAAAAGTTATTCAAATTTTTGCAAAACATTGAAAATGACGATTTTTAAGAATATCTTCTACAAATTTTGGCCAAATGACTTCCGTGAGGTCTTATTCTTTTCAGAATTTTATCGTGTTTCTATATATAACCCAAAAAAAATTTTAGTTTTCATGAATTTTATGTTAAAAATTTTTTTTCATTCCTTTAAAAATGGGTGGACTGACAATTTCGGACGGTACTGTAGCGGACGACATTTTTAAAAACTCGTCTGGTTCATTTAAAGCTCGTCACTCGACGGTTTTCGGGGTCGCTGATTACGAATCTAGCATCAGATTTTTAAAATACAATGTGGCGGTTCGAATATGGCTGGCGCCATTTTGAAAAATTTATCAGATTTACTTAAAAGTTGTTACTTGGGATTTATTGATGTAGTAGATTAAAAATGTAATATCGGTTTTGAAAATGGCGGATCCAATATAAGAACAAACAAAAAAAATATTAAAAAGACAAAATAAATAAAAAAGTGTAAAATCCGACCGCATACCTCCACGTGGTAAACTCTGGGGTCGTAAGTAAAGTAGTATATTTACAAATGACTGCGAAGGAAAATTTTGTATTTATAATCGTTTTAAAAGTTTTTCGTAATCATCGAAATCCCTCTAGTAACGAGTTTCAAATAAAAATGATAAATTTTAGAAAACTTCATTCGCCATATTGGATCCACTAATATGAATTTTCAAAATCTGAAAACGGATTGGTAATTAGCGACCCTGAAAACCCCCGAGTAAAAAGTTTCAAGTGAATCTGATGAATTTTAAAAAATGGTGTCCGCCATATTGGATCCATCATTTTGAATTTTTAAAATATGATGTTGGATTCCTAATCAGCGACCTCGAAAACCCCTGAGTAACAATTTTCAAGTGAATTCAGTCGATTTTTCATTTTCATGTCCGCCATATTGGATCCGCTATTCTGAATTTTCAAAATCTCATATCGGATTCGTAATCAGCGACTTCAAGTACAATAGTATGTTCGTTTGCGCAAATTTTAGTTTTCTAAAAAGTTGTCGACATTTTGAGCCCACTTATGAGATTTTAGTCTTGACTGCGAAGGGGTTAAAAGGCAGCTAAAGTGTAATGGAACAGGGAAAATTAACCCGGATCGAACTTTTGTAACCGTTGCAGGCACATGGACATAATCCTAATTTAAATATAGAAAGGATATCATTCCTAAGGACAGAACTGCTGAACACAGTTGCTACGCAAAATGTGCCTTTAGCATCGGTATATGAAGAAATAAGTGATCTGTAAGCACGTATTTTTTATTATTTCTTATTTTCTTGCAACTGAATTCACACTTCTCGTTTTTATTCTGTAAAATTTAATTTAAAAAAGACAAAAAAAATATTATTATGTTAATACGATTTAAACAGTATATCGTTTGTCTGTGATTTAGAAGTTTATAGTTCCTAAACATTTATATCAATGTTTAAATTTCACTTTTTCGAAGAAAATAACATATCATTGAAATCGTGAGATATTGTAGATTCTGAATAATTTGTTAAAAATTTTTAAAAATACATTATTAAAATTTATCTAATTTTGTATTACCCTTTCAACTCAGGTTTATGGTAACCCTCATAAATGTGAAATTGAAGAAAAAATTTACCTAATGTCAACATTTTAAGGGTAGGCTAAGACCACGGCTCAAATATAATTTTTTATCGAAAAAGGCGTTTCTATATTGAAAACCACACCAACTCTTTCACTTTTACAACATTCTGCGCGATCTAGACGAAAAATCGTCCTTTGCCAAGGGCATTCTCTCTTTGAACAGAGTATAATAATTTTAGGGCGCATGAATATGCTTTAAGAATAAATTTGCTAGAATATTTATTAGACAGGATTTTATTAAAAAGAAAATTCATATTTATTATATAAAGAAAATGTTATCTGATCGAATTCTAATTTAGTAAAAGTAGCACTCTGCAGAATCTAAATGAATTAGAAGTTTTAAATGTAAGAAATCGACATTATTTAAATCAGCTGCATAAATTTTCTATTTTATAAAATTATGTCTAATAAATATTCTAACAAATAAATTTTATGGAATATTCATTCGCCTTAATAATTTTGCAATTTTTATGAAATAAACAATTTACTTTTTCCAGATCCAGAACAATTAGTAGGGGACAACGTCATTGACCTCAATGCAGAGGAAAATAACGAAGAAGTGAGCGTCAACAATTATGTTCCTGCAATACATCCTGCAGTTGATTCAGCAGTCGCTCCTGCAGTTAATCTAGCAGTTGATCCTGCAGTTAACCCTGTAGTTGATTCTGCAATTGATCATTTAGTTGATTCTGCAGTTGCTCCTGAGGATAATGCCGCACAAGAAAGAGTAAATGGTAATTATACAAAAAAGAAACAGTTATCGAGTAATAGGTGAATCCAAAATCTGAATTTCCTAGATTCAGTCCCTGTCCTAGATCTTTAACTTTTGCCCTTGAACTGTTCATATTTTACATTAAAATCTATATTAATAATCGTTGTGTTACTTTTTTGTTTCCAAATTTTTTAAATAATTTTCTTTTTTAATATTTTTAATTTAAAATTAATGAAATTAAAATCATTTAATTCTTTGAAAAAAATTGGCCAATAATTAAAATCCTTCAAAGAATTTTATTATTCATAAAAATAATAAAATTCTCGCGAAGAATTGTTAAAAAATCTTTAAAACCCCTACCCAGATAGCACGTTACGCTACAGTAACCTTATGGTAAGGTTACCATGTAAGGTTACCAACATTAGAGTTAGGTTACGATAAGGTTAAAATGTCCCACATTTCCTAATGTTACATTGTAAGGTTACCATAACATTGACCCGTAATATAATATAATATTTTCAAATATGGGGCATTCTTTCTGAATCCGGCCACCCCCCTGCACAATTTATTTTTGAAGATAAAATGTTGTAAGTATACTCAAAATTTGCGTAAGAAAGTCAAGTTTTTAATGCTGTTTGGCGAATTTTATTTCCATTTAGGGGTTGGGCAGTATGTCCAAAAAATCGCCTAAACTACCCTAAAAATATGGCTAATTGAGTGAATAACAAAGAAAAATAAAGTAATCTTTCTTGTAACAGAAAACAACATTTTATTTATGTAGTTTTAACACAGTACCCTCAAAATAATAAAAACCACCCCTATAATCACCCCCTAAACATAGGTTTAAAAAAGTTCCAATTTTACTTTAAAAAATTCGTTAAAAAAAATAAATAACATTTATGAGGCTCGTAATTTAATCAGAATATATTTTAATCAAATTTACCCCCATAAAAATAATTACCAATGAACAAAATCAACCCCTGTACATTATTTGGTCAATTTTGTAATTATTCTCATGAACATAAACATAACATTTTTTTATACATTCTATAAGTTATAAAATTTTCTCACAATATATTATGTTTTAATTAAAACTAATATTAATAAAAACAACCGCAATAAATCATCCCCTAATCATAGGTTTAAAAAAGTTCCAATTTTACTTTAAAAAATTCGTTAAAAAAAATAAATAACATTTATGAGGCTCGTAATTTAATCAGAATATATTTTAATCAAATTTACCCCCATAAAAATAATTACCAATGAACAAAATCAACCCCTGTACATTATTTGGTCAATTTTGTAATTATTCTCATGAACATAAACATAACATTTTTTTATACATTCTATAAGTTATAAAATTTTCTCACAATATATTATGTTTTAATTAAAACTAATATTAATAAAAACAACCGCAATAAATCATCCCCTAATCATAATTTTCACAAATTTCCAATTATTCTTAAATAATTTGTGTACAAAAAATTTAAATACGGTTTCTGAGGTCTAAAATATTTGTTCTGAATATATTTCAATCAAATTCACCCCCATAAAAATATTGACCAATGAACAAAGATCATCCTCTGTACATTAGTTGCCCAATTTGGTAATTATTCTCCTGAACATCATATTTAAATTTTTTGTACACAATTTATTTAAGAATAATTGGAAATTTGTGAAAATTATGATTAGGGGATGATTGTTAAGGGTTCTTTTTATTAATATTAATTTTAGTTTAAACATAATATATTGTAAGAAAATTCCATAACTTATAGAATGTATAAAAAAATGTTATGTCTATGTTCATGAGAATTATTACAAAATTGCGCAACTAATGTACAGGGGATGATTTTTCTTCATTAATTATTATCTTTATTGGTGTGAATTTAATTAAAATATATTCAGAACAAATATTCTACACTTTAGAAACCGTATTTTTATTTTTGTACACAATTTATTTAAAAATAATTGGAAATTTGTGAAAATTATGATTAGGGGATTATTGTTAGGGGTGGTTTTTATTAATATTAGTTTTAGTTTAAACATAATATATTGTGAGAAGATTCCATAACTTATAGAATGTATAAAAAAATGTCATGTCTATGTTCATGAGAATTATTACCAAATTGGGCAACTAATGTACAGAGGATGATTTTTGTTCATTGGTCATTATTTTTATGGGAGTGAATTTGATTGAAATATATTCAGAACAAATATTCTAGACCTCAGAAACCGTATTTAAATTTTTTGTACACAATTTATTTAAGAATAATTGGAAATTTGTGAAAATTATGATTGGATGATTGTTAAGGGTTGTTTTTATTAACATTAATTTTAGTTTAAACATAATATATTGTGAGAAAATTCCATAACGGTATGCCCGTATAAATGTTCTAAATAAATAAAAAAAAATTTCGAAGTCCAAAAAACGGATTTTAAAAATTTGTCCCGATGTGTGTGTGTGTGTGTACTAACATTACATTTACCTCAATATCTCAGAACGAGAAAGAGCTAAAGGCCTCAATTTTTTTAAATTGTAGGTCTCTCCGGGGGACATAAAATGAGAGTATTTTCAGCTCGATTCATAAAGTTTAACTATATTTTTTTTGCATTTTTCATTTTGTAAAAAAACGTTTTTTGGCCATAACTTAAAAAAATGTTAGAGCACCTATAAATGTTTTTCTTAAGTTTTGTAGAGTTTTTTCAGACGCATCTTTTGAGCCTTCATTGAACATTTTTCGTCTATATTAGCCAGAGATATTAAAGTTTTAAAAATCTAAATTTTTCGAAAATAACACTTTTTTGAAAATTTTGTTAAAAAATATAAAAGAAACTTTAAAACTTTCATTACCAACTTGTAGAGCATTAAAAAAGGTTTCGATTGACCTATTTTTGGACCTGATTCGGTCAAAAATTATCAAATTATTGGTATTTTAAAAATTAAAAATTGTGGAAAATATAATTTTGTCAACATTCTTGTTATTATTAACTTATGTGTAATTATTAAACTATTATAACCATCTTATAAAATATATAAAAACATATTTTTTGGACCAAAATTTAATGATTTTTAACTTTTGTATAAAAATTAATTCTTATATTTCAATTATTATTATTTCTATGAGGAAGCAAAGTGTTAATTTAAAAATCATATCGTAGATTATTTTCCTTGGGACACATTCTAGATTCACATTCGCGTCTTCAACGAAAATTAAATTAAAAAATATTTATAATTCACTGGTGAATTCACTCACTATATGGGTGATTCTTTATTCAGTGGTCACTTTTGCTTCCCCACTGTTCCCTATTTAATAACTTGAAAAATTGTTATCTAATATAATCTAATCTAATATAATTTATAGATTTAAAACTACAAAAGTTACTATTATTTTATAGCGTATTTTAATGGTATGTAAACTCCAGTTCCGCCAAAATTACCGAATTCTAAATGTATAAAAAAATAAAAATAATAGTGATTGTTACGATACATTCAAAGTATCGTTTTTTTATTATTGATTTAAAAGTTATACTTTGAAAAATCGGTTCTCGATTTGATTATGTGCCATATATAATAATTAATTGTTATATGAAATTTAAATAGATTATTAAATTCAATAAACTTATTTGTAAAAGTCGTAGTGTCGCAAACAGGTCAATAACATAAGGATTGCTTCGAGTTCATAACAGTCTTTTTGCATGATTAAGAAATTCCAAATTCTTTCATATTCTATTTCTTCTCACGATTCTATAATTGAAAATAATTGACAAGCACAAAATACAAGAATGATTTCACCACTTTTAAGCACTTTAAGATTTCACCACTTTAAGATTTAAGTGTCAAAGACTCTTTTGGTTCAATGACCAGATTGTAGTTTGTTGATAAAACAGAAACGCAGGCGTTTCTGAAAAGGTCCTTAACCTCACAGACCTTTTTGCCATCACATGATGCAAAATCAAAAATGAGTTAAGCATTTTTGCACAATAAGAAAAAGTGCAATGAAATCATAATTATTCAAGTTCATCAGAACATATTTCCTAATACTTAACCCTTCCCAATAATTTATCACACCCAAGCCTCAATTTTATGCAATAAAACTGGTGTGCTTACGATGTAATTCGCTTCTTCGCGACAGTTAACTCCTGGAGACAGGTTATCGCGAGGTTGACCGTCTGCGAAACTCGACCGGTTCAAGGGTTCGCCACGGGCAATCGAATTCGGGTAGACGTTAAACTCAAAAATCGCAAAGTGTTTGGAATAGATAAGACTGAGAAGTTATAGTGAACACAAAATAAAGAAGTGGAATAATTTAAATCAATTCATTAAACATAACCTAAAAATTGTTAATTACTCTCTCTTGCACATTATACAATTTTGGCAGCCCTTCCGTCACACTTTGAATTGCTCTAAATATATGACAGTGATCATATAACAAACTCAAAGCAATAGATAGTCGAATTAAATAGCCGCGTAAAGATTGAGAAATTAAGACTAGTAGAGACGAAAACAACGTAAGGTTAAAAATGAGTGTTTTAAATTGTCCCATTTAAATAAACCGTTAATAGTAAAAAGTTTAAAATAGTAATGACTGAGAAGTAACAAATGAACAACCCATTAACAAAATAATCAATCATCAAATTTGCCCGTTCTGACCAGAAGAAAGGTTAGTTTTAAATGACTCTCTCTCATTCTTCTTGTTTCAGTGCGGTAGGGATTAAGGTTACATAAGGGTCATTTCGCAGGAGAGTTAAGGTTCATGTCTCAGATTTTTTTTATATTTTGCTTATTAATAGTATTTTGGGTCCTAAACAACTATACCAAATTTTAATTAAATATTTTTATTATTTTTCAAGATATTTGCATTGCAAATTTCTTGACATGTTTTTTTCATTTTATTATAACTCACTTATTTTTAAAAATTTATTAAATTTGTTAAGTACCTTTTTTACGTAAAAACCATTGAAGTTTAATAAAAAAAATTTAAATTTAAAAAATATCATTTTTTTTAATTATTTATTTATAAAATTATATTTATTTTTAATGTTTAAGCATGAGCCCTATCAGATTTTGTTTAAAAAAAATCTTATTTCAAAGTTTAAGATCTCATTAAAAAACCGTGAAATTTTTAGAATGGCATCTGTCTTTGTTTTTTAGTAATAAATTGTCAAAGTTTTAATTGCACTATCGCGCGCCGGCTCACAGTTGGATTTCTTTACAATTTACTGTTTAAAAATGACTACAGCCTACAATTTTTAACCGATTTGAGTGTTTTTTGTTTTAAATTAAAGGGGACATCCTGGGAGGCCATTTTTTTAAATATTAGTTGTTTATAATTTTTTATTTTAAAAAAATTAATACAATTTTTTTAAAAAGGACGTTTATTTTCTTATTCCGTTACTGCACATGATCTATATAAGTTAAAAATAATCCAATATATCCACCAGACAATTAATAAAATAAAGTAATTTATTTCAATTGTTATGAACAATATTAATTAACAAATAGTTAACTTTGATTCCTCTTCAATAAAAAATGTTTTTTTTCACATTTACTTTTATATTTAGGTTCATTTAAAGAATATATGTCCTCTCCTTGTTTAAATAAGTTATTTTTTAAACAAGTAGGACATGTATTTTTGAAATAAAATTAAATCAAAAAGAAAATGTGGAAAAAAACCTTTTTTAGTGAAGAGGAATCAAAGTTATCTATTTGTTTAATTATATTGTTTTTAACAATTTAAATAAGTTACGTTTTGAACGAGGAGGACATATAAATGATCCTAAATATAAAAGTAAATGTTAAAAAAAAACATTTTTTAGTGAACAGGAATCAAAGTTAACTTTTTGTTAATTAATATTGTTCATAACAATTTAAATAAATTATTTTGTTTTATTAATTGTCCGGTGGATATATTGGATTATTTTGAACTTATTTAGATCATGTGCAGTAACGGAATAAGAAAATAAACGTCCTTTTTAAAAAAATTGTATTAATTCTTTTAAAATAAAAAATTATAAACAATTAATATTTAAAAAATCGGCCTCCCAGAATATCCCCTTTAATTTAAAACAAAAAACACTCAAATCGGTTAAAAATTGTAGGCTGTAGTCATTTTTGAACAGTAAATTGTAAAAAAATCCAACTGTGAGCCGGCGCGCGATAGTGCAATTAAAACTTTGACAATTTATTACTAAAAAACAAAGACAGATGCCATTCTAAAAATTTCACGGTTTTTTAATGAGATCTTAAACTTTGAAATAAGATTTTTTTTAAACAAAATCTGATAGGGCTCATGCTTAAACATTAAAAATAAATATAATTTTATAAATAAATAATTAAAAAAATTGATATTTTTTAATTTTAAATTTTTTTTATTAAACTTCAATGGTTTTTACGTAAAAAAGGTTCTTAACAAATTTAATAAATTTTTAAAAATAAGTGAGTTATAATAAAATGAAAAAAACATGTCAAGAAATTTGCAATGCAAATATCTTGAAAAATAATAAAAATATTTAATTAAAATTTGGTATAGTTGTTTAGGACTTAAAATACTATTAATAAGCAAAATATTAAAAAAATCTGAGACATGAACCTTAACTCTTCTGTGAAATGACCCATAATATAAAGATAATTGTAAGTAAAAATCAATTATAACTATTGCTAAATAAATATAATATCTTATTTGGTCTAAACAAGATGTTAAATTGTTCTGAACCCATAGTTCTTATCTGCAATCCCTAATGAAATTCCTAAAAGTCCTAAATTAACAATAGATTGGTTAAATTAGATAAAAGAAAAAATTGAAAATTATTTATATTGGATAAAAACAAAGCTGGAAATTGATTAAATTGGATAAAAGGAAAAAAATTGAAAAATGGTTATATTGGATAAAAACAAAGCTGGAAATTAGTAAAATTGAATAAAAGGAAAAATTAGAAATTATTTATATTGGATATAAACCAACCTGGAAATTGGTTAAATTGGATAAAAGACAAAATTGGTTATATTGGATAAATACAAAGCTGGAAATTGGTTAAATTGCATAAAAGGAAAAAATTAGAAATTGGTTATATTGGATAAAAGGCAAAATTAGAAATAGGTTAACTTGGAAATTGGTTCTATTGGATAAAAACAAATCGGAAAAATTATTGGAAAAATTGGAAATTGGTTAACTTGGATAAAAGGAAAAATTGAAAATTGGTTAAATTGGATAAAAGGAAAAATTGGAAATTGGTTATATTGGATAAAAGGCAAAATTGGAAATTGGTTCTATTTGATAAAAACAAAGCTGGAAAATGGTTGAATTAGATAAAAACAAATCGGAAAAATTATTGGTAAAATTGTAAATTAGTTATATTGGATAAAAACAAAGCTGGAAGTTGGTTAAATTGAATAAAAGGAAAAATTGTAAATTGGTTAAATATTGGATAAGAGACAAAATTGGAATTTTGTTCTATTTGATAAAAACAAAGCTGAAAATTGGTTAAATAAGATAAAAGGGAAAGTTGGAAATTGGTTATATTGGATAAAAACAAAGCTGGAAATTGGTTAAATAGGATAAAAGAAAAAATTGGAAATTGGTTATATTGGATAAAAGGAAAAATTGGAAATTGGTTAATTATTGGATAAGAGACAAAATTGGAAATTGGTTAACTTGGAAATTGGTTCTATAGGATAAAAACAAATCAGAAAAATTATTGGAAAAATTGGAAATTGGTTAACTTGGAAATTGGTTCTATTGGATAAAAACAAACGGAAAAATTATTGGAAAAATTGGAAATTGGTTAACTTGGATAAAAGGAAAAATTGGAAATTTGTTACATTGGATAAAAGGAAAAATTGGAAATTGGTTATATTGGATAAAAGGCAAAATTGAAAATTGGTTCTATTTGATAAAAACAAAGCTGGAAATTGGTTGAATTGGATAAAAACAAATCGGAAAAATTAATTGTAAAATTGTAAATTGGTTATATTGGATGAAAACAAAGCTGAAAGTTGGTTAAATTGAATAAAAGAAAAAATTGTAAATTGGTTAAATATTGGATAAGAGACAAAATTGGAAATTGGTTCTATTTGATAAAAACAAAGCTGAAAATTGGTTAAATTAGATAATAAGAAAAATTGGAAATTAGTTAAATTGGATAAAAGGAAAAATTGGAAATTGGTTAAATTGGATAAAAGGAAAAAAATTGAAAAATGGTTATATTGGATAAAAACAAAGCTGGAAATTGGTTGAATTGGATGAAAACAAATCGGATAAATTATTGGAGAAATTGGAAATTGGTTAACTTGGAAATTGGTTCTATTGGATAAAAACTAACGAAAAAAATATTGGTAAAATTGTAAATTTGTTACATTGGATAAAAACAAAGCTGGAAGTTGGTTAAATTGAATAAAAGGAAAAATTGTAAATTGGTTAAATATTAGATAATAGACAAAATTGGAAATTGGTTCTATTTGATAAAAACAAAGCTGAAAATTGGTTAAATTAGATAAAAGGAAAAATTGGAAATTGGTTATATTGGATAAAAGGCAAAATTGGAAATTGGTTCTATTTGATAAAAAAAGCTGGAAATTGGTTGAATTGGATAAAAACAAATCGGAAAAATTATTGGTAAAATTGTAAATTGGTTATATTAAATTGTCGTCAAAGAAATAATAATAAAGCGTATGAACGACCAAATGGATTTATTGTTGATAATTAAACGATCAAACGAACTTACCTAAAAGTGAAGTTCGATCGTAATTATATGAATAAGCCTCGTTCAAGAGATTACAACTGTAGTACTTCCATCGTTGATGCTAGAGGCCACTACGTTTAGAGTTAGAATTTTTCCAAGTCCCTCTCCCTTGGCCCTTCTCTTCGTTTATCTTCATATTTTTAGAGTGTTTAAAATTGTCACATAAATTGGGATTTGGGGAAAAAGGAAATGGAATGTTTTGTTGGGTGGGAAAGTAATCTCTTGAACGAGGCTTATTCATATAATTACGATCGAACTTCACTTTTAGGTAAGTTCGTTTGATCGTTTAATTATATTTCATTTGCCTCGTTCCTTCGATTACAACTGTAGTTGTTTAGAGATACAGCAATTTTAAACTTGTTAAACAGAGTTTTATTGTTAACAAACAATTGAAAATTACACTTTTTTATTAATTCTTTTTTTTTTTTGTAGAAAATTACTAAACAAAAAATATCTAGGTCGATGAAACAATAACTGAGAAATAATCAACATCGTTTGTGATTATCGGCTTGTTATAAAATTTTGCGATTACAAAGGAATTATTTGTCCATCCGGCTGTTTTCCTAATAATGGATAAATCAACTCCCTTTAGCAATGCTGTCGATGTAGATGCATGCCTCGTAGAATACGACGAAAATATGGTGGTATCTATACCACTCGCGGTTAAACAATTTTTTATCTATCTACTAATGGTCTGAGCGGTAACTGCTTTATATGGCTTGTTTAACGTAATAAATAATTCATTAACATTATTTCGTATTTGTTTAGTATTTTCAATATAATCTTCTAAAACCGAAACAACACATAACGCAGGATCTTGTGTGAATTTTGTAAAGGTCAACAACGGTTGATATCGTCCTGGTCCAGACGTTTTTATAATATCAGGTATTTGTATTTCTATACCTCGTGGTGACGATTTAATATTAGACAGTTTGATCAATGATAGAGTTTGGGGTCTATGAGCTGTAGTCAGTGCAAGTAGAGTAACTAGTTTTTCTGTCAAAAGCTTTAAATTTAATGTAACTGATAAATTTAATGTAAGTAAGTAGTTTAATACAATTGAAACATCCCAGGTAAAATTGTATTTTGGCTTAGTTGGATTTAATCTAAATATTCCCTTTAAAAATCGTCTAATTAGGGGATCGTCGCCTATTTTGTCGTGTAAGATTAGGGAAACTGCAGACCTGTAAGTATTAATAGTGCCGTATGAAGCACCCTCTTGGAAGCGTTTGGTGAGAAAATTGAGTAAATCGTTTCGCGTTGGAGAATAAAAATCTAAATTATAATTGTTACAAAAATCCCACCACGCTCGCAAGGCTGATATATATTGCTTAACTGTATTTGGTGCCAAAGATGACAAAATAATGTCGATTGATTCAGTCGGGATGTTTTTATTTATGAACGCCTTCCTGAGACTCTGCATGCCATCAAAGATAGTTGCTGAGCCTGAGGGTGCATTTTGGTCCTGCAAGGTGATATTAATAGATTATTATTTGAGCTGAAAATAATAGGTTCATCTATTATTAAATTTAATAGTAATGGATACCACGATTGATTTGGCCAATGGGGTGTAACAATAATTCCTTCGGATTTGTCATTTTTAATTTTTACAAGAGTTTTTAGAATTAAACTAAATGGAGGAAATGCGTAAAAATTTAAATGTGTCCATTTCACAGTAAATGCGTCTATTTGCAATGCTCCGTAGTCAGGTTTCCAAGAGAAAAAATTTGTGCATTTAGAATTAAGATGCGTTGCGAATAAATCATAATCGGGAGTTCCAAAGTTTTGTACAATAATTTCATAATAATTTTGATTTAGTTCCCATTCCGTATCGATATTTTTTATTCTGGATAAAAAATCAGCCTGTTTATTATCTGCAGATGCGATGTAACTCGCAAAAATAAAGATTTTTCTTTTTTCTAAGAATTTCCAAATGTCTTTAGCTAATTTATTGTATGCATAGAATCGAGTACCGCACATTTTATTAACGTAAGACAGTGCCGTAGTGTTGTCAGTCCGTAAAAGTACTTGGCAGTTTCGTTTGTCAAGTAAAAATTGATGTACCGCGAATCTAGATATATGACGGAAGTTAAACCATTCTGTCTCAAATGATTTATTACAGGTTTCATTAATTTTGTATATATAAATGGGCTTAAATTTAAACCAAAAGGTAAGCATGTGAACTCGTAAAGGGTACCTAAAAATTCAAATCTCAAATATTTCCGACTTTCCTTGTGAATTGGGACAAGAAGAAAGGCATCTTCTAAGTCAATTTTCCCCATATAATAATTGGGAAACATTAATTTTGCAGCTGTTCGTATATCTTCCATTTTTAAGTGGCTAGTTTTTATAAATTTGTTGAGTTTTTTCAAATTAAAGATAAATCGATAGGAACCGTCTGGCTTGGGGACTAAAAAGTAACTTGAGAGAAATTGATTTTTATGAGGCTTAGCTTTTCGTATTGCTCCCTTCTGGTATAAATTATTAATTGCATGCTTATAATTTTTAATTTCTTTAGAACTATTAATTCGAATAATTGGAACTCTTTTTTGTATTATTTTTTTGAAAAATTTAATTTTGTACCCTTTAAGCCATTTTCATATGCATTTATTAGAAGTTATTTTTTCCCATTGGGGTAAAAAAAATTTTAATCTACCTGCTACATTACCTACATTTATTTGGGTCGCTGCTGGTTTCTCTGTCTGTTTTGACCTTGATATGGTGCCCTTGGGTTGAATGGCTGCTTTGTCTTGAAGTATAGACGTCTGTTTTGAAAATTTTGTTGAGTTCCCGATGTGCTCGGAGTTGGCCATTTTGGATGTTGATTGTTGTAGTTTAAATTTTTAGTCACAGGAATTTTTGGTTTTAATTGCTTTTTTATGGAGGAGGCTACTTTGTCCATAGCTTTAGCTTCTTTAATCCTTTTAGACAAATTTTTACCAAATAGGAATTCCTCAGTTTGTCTGTCTTCCAAGAGAGCCTTAGTTTCTTTATCGAGACCCGCTAGAATGAAAGCTATTCTAGACTTCGTTTGACTATAGAAAATTTCTGTAAGGATTTTTCCTATGTCATTCATTCTCTCCATAAAGATCAATTTGTCGATACTTTCGGTATCATCCATCAAAGACGACATTGCAGATCCTAAAGACGTTAATGCTGCACCAATTAATCTTTGTCTTTTTGTCATGTGACTATCTCGAGTTTTTGAGTGTTTGGCTAATTTTAATAATATCTCAGGGTTGAGTTTTGGCTCTTCTAACCCTGTAGGACTTTGATATTTTTCTAGGAGTTTTTCGACATCATCCGCTTTTTGACCTTTTGAGGCCCAAAATTTCCATCTACTCAAAATGCCAGAGTGCAATTTTGATTCAATCGCTTTTGAAGCGTTAGGATCTAAACCGAAAATTTCTGCAAATTCTTCGTTCATTGGTATTTCACCATTATTTTCCTCCTGTTTTTTGGTGGAAGGGTCGCCTTCACCTTTGACATTGTCATTTTCTATAAAAACAGAAAATAATATTTGGTTTTAATTACGTCCTGCGAGCGAAATTAACTTTTGGGTAGGAGTAAATTTACTGCCTGGTTGAAAGGAAATTGTTTCCTTTTATTAGAGATAAAATGCGGAATATTATTCCGAAATAATGAGCACGTTTTACAAGCGTGTTTACAAATTTTTCTTAAACAAGAGTCTAGAGGTCATTGTAAACAATGAGAGTTTAAATGAGGTAAACATTGTATAGGAAAGATAAATTTGACTATTCTTCGAGAAAATTATTGAGAAATAAAATTACTTATAAATTTTTTAAAATAATTTGTAATACCAATAACCAATAGTCAATTTTTATAATAGTATAATCATAAAATTATGTTTTATTTTTTCATATTTTATTTTTTCATATATGCATTCACATACGTATACACATTTTTGATTGCATATACGTATATAGCATATTTTATTTAATAAAATAATGTACAGGATTATGCAAATATTTTATCTTACCCTTTGATGACTGCCGATCGGGATCAGTTTCGGGGTCCTCGTCTTCGCTGAGATGATCTCTCACTTCCTCGGTGGAACTGCTATCCACATCACTTTCTGGATCACTCGCGTCACCAATTACATTTTTCATAGTTTCTTGTATTAATTTAAACTGTTTCTTTAAATGTTCCACTTCTACCGGGCTAACACTTTTTCGCTTTACCATTTTAATTTCGAAAATTGAAAATATTGAGAAACACGTGTGACCTCCAGCGCACTACGAAAGAATATGAAGATAAACGAAGAGAAGGGCCAAGGGAGAGGGACTTGGAAAAATTCTAACTCTAAACGTAGTGGCCTCTAGCATCAACGATGGAAGTACTACAGTTGTAATCGAAGGAACGAGGCAAATGAAATATAATTCTAATGTTGTTCCGTATTGCCCTAAACTTTCAGAAATATTTAATTGCCATATTAATGTAGAAATAGTTTCGAGTATCAAGTCTGTTAAATATTTATATAAATATATTCTCAAAGAGCATGATGATGCATCTATTGTTATCACAAATGCGAATGCTGAGGTCACTGTTAATCATAATGAAATGTATCATTATGAAGAAAATAGATATGTTAGTCCAGTTGAGGCAGTTTGTAGAATACTGAGTAAACCTTTAGAGAAAAAGAGTCATAGATAGTAATGCTCAAAAGTATTATTATTATTACCGATCTTGCAGTTGATCCTGCGGTTGCTCTTGTTGTTGATGCTGCGTTTGCTTCTATTGAAAATGCCACACAAGAGACAGGAAACGGTAAATATACAAAAAAGAAACAGTTATCGAGTAATAATGGGTGAATTAGAGTATCGTCAACTGGGGCTGTTTTGTGCACGCGAGTTTTTTAATGAATAAAATTATTAAAATGAATTATTTTAATCTGCTATTTTGTAAAATGATGATGAAAGTTTGATTACATGACAATAGAGAGCACTAAATGTTATTATTTATTACTTTGTCAATTAAGAGAAAAAAATTCCTAAAAACGGAAAATTTGTGTCAAACATTTTGAAAGTTCGGAAAAATTATACCAGATCTTCTAGAGTTTTAATGTGTCTCATAAACTGAGTTAGGTATTTGTTGTCAATTGTGTTGTGATGATACATACATAATGTGCTAACTTTTTATTTATTATTTTAAGACAAAAGTGGAAAAAACTGAAAAACCAGGATTCCATAGGGCTATTTTGTGCACTTAAAAAAATTAAATATTTTTCATAAATGTTTTATTTAGTAAGTAAAGAAGATTTTGTGTATCATTTTTATACATTTTTGTCTTACTTTTATGTCAAAAATCTGTAAATACGTTAATTAAAACGATTAAAACCTCAACCGGTGCGCAACGTAACCTCAAAAAATGAACTTTAATTAATATTTATAAGTTTCTCAAATTAGTTTTAAAACTATTTTCTCGTTTCTCTTAAAATAACTTGAGAAGTATATAAGATATTACGTTGTTATCTATTTAACCTTAAAAATATTTATTTCAAGTTTTTTAAAAATATCAAAGTCATTTCACGTCAGAAATATCACGATTTGCAAAGGGTCTGCCGATTTTCGCAAAACTTCGTGGGATTATAGTTCTATATAAGAGACTTCTTTCCCACAAATTTAAAAAAAAATTCAAAATTGTTGAAGATACGCCATTTTGAATTTTAATATTAATTTTTGTAAAATTTTAAATATCTCGGAATATTGTTTATGGATTTTTATGAAATTTACACACTTTTAAGGTAAAAGTATGTACTTTAAAATTCAAATAAAGTTTTTTTAAAAAAATTAATTTTTAAATAAAAAAATTGAAACAAAAGTTTTAAACAATTTTTTGTTTATTTACTCCTCTCCGAGAAAAATGTTATTAACATATTTGGTGTATTCCACGTCAGTTCAACACAAAAAATTTTATTAGGTTTTGGGATTCGGTTGAAATTGGGTAGATTATATCCTCTGGTGGTAATAAATAAAATCCCCAAGCGATTTTAAAAAATTTCAAAAATTGGAGGACATATTGGATTTTTAATTTTTTTGTACTTTTTTTTGAAAAATATATATCTCTGCTTGTTCTTAACGGATTTTAGTTTATGACCTCTTACATTGTTCGTATTGAAATATACTTTTATTTAAAAAATTAAAATTAAAAAAATTATTTAAATTTTTTGTTTAAAAAATTAATATAATTTTTTGAAAAGCCATAGAAAAATATGCTACCTTGAATTTTGATCATTTTTTTACCATTTGTAGCCATAAATGTGTTGAACTTGTCCTAAAATTTTCATCGTAGGACAGCCAGTAGTTTTTGAGAAAAAAAATAAAACGTAAATCCTCGCATAGCGCTGTAGCGCTCAATTTTAATGCCGCACGATTGTAAATGGAATTTTAATGAAAGTACGAGTTTTTATTAACCCTAGAACTAAAATATGATTTTTTATAGACTAACGAAAAACTGGGGTGGTTTGGTACCCCAGATTTGAAACAATTGTAAAAGGTTACCTTTTTTGTAATTTTTTTAATTTGTCAACAATGTGGCTAATTTGAAAAAATTAAACGGATTTTAAAAGGTAAATAAAGAAAAACTGTAAGACCTCGGAAACTCCCCCGTAAAAGTAGAAACCTCCTTTGTAATAAATGATTTTTATTCTATTTTAAAATCATTTAACATTTGTATATATTGTAAATAATATTTAAATTTTCAAGTTGCCTTAATCAAAATAAAATTGTCTCTATTTACCTTTTAAAATCCGTTTAATTTTTTCAAATTAGCCACATTGTTGACAAATTAAAAAAATTACAAAAAAGGTAACCTTTTACAATTGTTTCAAATCTGGGGTACCAAACCACCCCAGTTTTTCGTTAGTCTTTAAAAAAATCATATTTTAGTTCTAGGGTTAATAAAAACTCGAACTTTCATTAAAATTCCATTTACAATCGTGCGGCATTAAAACTGAGCGCTACAGCGCTATGCGAGGATTTACGTTTTATTTTTTTTCTCAAAAACTACTGGCTGTCCCACGATGAAAATTTCAGGACAAGTTCAACACATTTATGGCTACAAATGGTAAAAAAATGATCAAAATTGAAGGTAGCATATTTTTTCTATGGCTTTTCAAAAAATTATATTAATTTTTTAAACAAAAAATTTAAATAATTTTTTTAATTTTAATTTTTTAAATAAAAGTATATTTCAATACGAACAATTTAAGAGGTCATAAACTAAAATCCGTTAAGAACAAGCAGAGATATATATTTTTCAAAAAAAAAGTACAAAAAAATTAGAAATCCAATATGTCCGCTAATTTTTGAAATTTTTTAAAATCGCTTGGGGATTTTATTTATTACCACCAGAGGATATAATCTACCCAATTTCAACCGAATCCCAAAACCTAATAAAATTTTTTTATTAACTTTATTTGCATTTTGAAGTACATACTTTTACCTGAAAAATATGTAAATTTCATAAAAATCCATAATTAATATTCCGAGATATTCAAAATTTTACAAAATTAATATTAAAATTCAAAATGGCGTATCTTCAACAATTTTGAATTTTTTTTGAAAAAATTTGGGGGAAAGAAGTCTCTTATATAGAACTATAATCCCACGAAGGTTTGCGAAAATCGGCAGACCCTTTGCAAATAGTGATATTTCTGACGTGAAATGCCTCATCATTCAAAACCATTAAAAAAATCCTATTGAAATGATGTTTTAAAGTTATTTATAGGTGTTAAAACGATCAATTTATAATTATATTAATATATTATTATAAAATATATAGGGTAATGTCACCTTGAGTGGACCGCCTAAGCTTTTTTTCTAAAAAAATTCTTTATGACAGCAAATTAATCGTAGGTTTCTATTCCAAGCTTTAGTTTAGATCCCTAGGTAAGTGTTTATACCATAATAGCTTTGATTTTTTTTTATTTGGGAAAAACAATTGACTTTAAAAAAATAGCTCATTTTTAAGGAATGAAAAAAGTGTAACCTTGAGTGGACCACTCTTAAAAAATTGTAAAAGTTATTCTGAATTCTTTAATGTATTTAATATTTCTGATATATTGAAACAAAATTTATGCTTCTGCAGCTTCAGACCATGTTTGTGTCGCAATGTTTACAAGTGAAACCATTTTCAATAATTTTGGCACATATCACATCAAAATCACAAAAAAATTAATAAAGAACATAAAACAGTTTCAAACCAATTTATTGTCAATTTATTTCCATAAAAATGTTAAACTGACATTAAAAATATAAAAAACAGGCAGTCCACTCATGGTTATAAACTGTGGTCCACTCATGGTGACATGCAACTTTTTATGGCAGACACCAAAATTTTTTTTTGAGTCATAATTATCACCTTATTAAACTAAGACAATCAATTTCAATGTCCAAAGTAGTAGGAAAAAAATAAGTTACCTTTTAAAACTTAAATTTTACACTACTTTTACACTTCCGAATCACTTTACTTATTGTAAGAGCGACTTCTTTTTTAGTTTGTGTTCTTAAAAATGCGTTACATGAAACGATAACGTATATGATTATCGCAGAACATAAATTCTTACGGCTTCTAGGTGCGGTGCTGCTATTCGTTTTATTTATTTCACGTTTCCGCTGTCAGATAACTTAAAAACTCAGGTGGTTTACTCAAAGTGGCGGTCCACTCAATGTGACATTACCCTATTAAAAAAGAAAAAAATGTTATTTAATATTCGCGTAATATACAGTTTAAAGAAAGATTGTTAATTTTTAGTAAATCTAGATTTTAGCAAAATCTTAGTGTTTTATTTTACATTTTTTTGTATAATATCTACAAAAAAAATTTTACTAGGTCATTCTTTTTTATTTACTCTTAAATATATACACAAAAGATTTAATAAAGCAGAAACGATTAAAAAAATGTATACGCAACATTATAGAAAGACAAAGTTCGATGCACAAAATAGCCTCATCCCGGGAACTATTGTGTGCACGACTTTCAATGACTATAACATAGGCAAAAAATTTTTTTCTTTGCCAAATTTATAGAAAACCTTCAGGAGGATGTCCACAACATATATCAAAAGTTGATTTTCTTTATTCTTTTAATTCTGAATTTTAATAAATCTTTGAGTAAAAAAAAAGCTATTTGGTGCACAAAATAGCCCCGGTTGACGGTAGATTATCATTTTAATGTAGCCACCTGCCTTTAACAACATATACTAGGTGGCTACATCAAAAAAGAACTTACTATATAAATAAACAAATTTCATTTCTAGAATTCGAAAGAAAAATCTTATTTAAAATGAAAAAAGAAATTGTTAAACCTTCTTCTGAAAACATTTTTTACTAAAATGTATTAAAAGTCCATTATTTTTGGAGAGTTTTCCACTAGTTGAAAAATAATTTACGATTTGCTCTGGAAGACATATTTTTCTCTTTTTTTGCCAGAAATGTTTCCTACTAACATTGGTTAAAAATACATCACCTTCGGAAATTATTCCGTAAATTAAAGAATAATTTCCATCTTCGGAGATTAATCCGTATATTGATGAATAATGACTGTGAATTGGATTTCAGAAGATTTTTCTTTAATTAGACGATTTAATTTCTTTTTATTTTACAAAAAAAAATTTTTTTACTGAAATACCTTTTTTAAAGATATGAGCATTGTGATAAAAAAACAAAAATGTACTTTATAAAATAATATTATTTCCATTAAGAAATTTATTTTTATTAATTAATAAAAAGAAAGACTTGTACCTATAAGTTTTATTCGCTTTTAATAGTATTAAAAGGGACGCACCCCTACGAGAGATGTTAGGAGGAGTATTTTTTTAAAATACAATGAAAGATTTAAGGAATGGAATATGTAACTGTAGACGTCTTTTCAAAATGGTTATTCTACTTTGGGCGTGGTTTTCACAATTTGTTTTATTATTCTGATAAAAAATTAAATTCTGATAACAATTGATTTAAAGATAAATTTTAGAATTTTGAAGTGTAAAAGCCCTTTAAAAAATTGCAAAAAGATCCAAGTCGTGGAAATCAGTAATTTTGATTTTTTCACAAGGATTTTCCAAAAATCTAGTTATTCCAACAAAATTATTTTGGTTCGGAAGCAATTTTTGTCTTTTGCTATTTGTTTATTACTTAAGGGGGGAAAGAACATTAGAACGCTATTTTGTAGTCGTTTTTCGCGAATTTTTTTTATGGTAAGAATTTTTTTAAAAGAAAAAAATATTTCACCATGTTGTTAATATATTTAACTGTAACTCATATTTTTTAAGCGTTGATATATAAAATATCTTCCAAATTGGGAGCTATTGCATATAGAACTGCTCCGCTGGAGTTCATGGCTGCCGTGCAGTCCTGTGCCCACAAATTTTGTCCGAAAGCAAAAATCAAGTTTATTCACATTTTATAAATATTTTATTATTAAGTGAACTAACTTTTAAGTAAAACTATTGAAAATTGAAAAGTTGACACTACTTTTTAAAAAATATTCGATTTTTTGTCTACTTTCTTGCATCTTCTTTATTTAAGAAAGGTACTAAAATTTTTTTTTCTTTTTAAGTTTAGTTCACTTAATAATAAATTTAATAACGAACAATTTCCAATTTTTCATTTTAAAATCGGTCAATAACTTTTAAAACAGGGTTGCCACGCTTTTGCTCATTTTAAATTCCCTGAATTTTCCAAGTTTTCCAGGTTAAAAAACGGAATTTTCCAGGTTTTTAAAACCACATTTATATTTTACAAAATTTTTAATTCAAACCTCATTGAAATTAAACATCTTATAAAAAATTGTTATAAAACATGAAAATATAGATCACTCCGAGTCTTCGACTCGGAGCCATCGATATCTTCATGTTTTATAATATTTAAAAATGTTGGACTGATAAAATCATCATTTTATACCTATTATAAGAATATTGTTTACTGTAACTTCTTCAAAATTACTTTCATTATTTTAATTCAATTATTGTTTTTCACATTTTTTAACTAAAATTCTTCTTTAAATTAATTATTATTAATAATTTCTGAAAAATTTCTTTTAAGGAGGTTCTCCGGCTGCTACTCTTTAAAAAATCGATTTTCTTCCAATTTTATTTAAATTTTGAGGAAATGTGTCTTCGAGTGCGCTCTAAATGTGGTAGAAATTTTAGAACGCTTTGCCATGCTAAATTTTGAAATATTCAAGTTCAAACTTCAGCTTCTACATGCGATTATTTTGAAAATGAAAAATGTTAACTACGATATCTCGTTTTTTGACATGGCAAAGGGTTCTGAAATTTGTACCACATTTAGAGCGCACTCGAAGAAACATTTCCTCAACATTTAAATAAAATTAGAAGAAAATCGATTTTTTAAGAGTAGCAGCCGGAGAACCTCCTTAACATTTTCAAATCCTTTTGTTTACAATTCAATTTTACAAAATATAACCGATTATACTGGGTTACAAAAAAATGGTCATATCGTGTTTATTCAAAGTTTCCTGTGTTTTTTTGTTTATATGGCCTCTTGCAAAGCAGGTAGCCAAACACTAACAGGTAGCTAAACACTAAGTTTCCTGTGTTTATTGAAAGTTTAGGTGTCACTGAATAAGAATATACCAGAAAAACATTTTTTCATTCGGTCATTCCCTTAAAAAACGAGTTTAAAGTGTAAAAAACCGTATTTTTAGCACTTTTTGAGGCAGCGTAACAAGAAAACGCAACATGATAAAAATCTCTACAAAATTTTAAATAAAAGACTAAACATTCAACTTTAAGGCTCACAAATGAAAAGTACTTAAATAATCAATGAAAACCTCCTTAATCAAGCAGTCGCTACCTGAAATTGTCAAAAAAAGCTAGAACAAGAAGGAATTGGTAAAAATCGATTTCCCTAACCGGATTCGGTTGCAACTTGTTACTTGAGGTTTTTTGAGGTTTCTAATGACGAATTGGAACTTAGATTTAAAAATTTAAAAATGGTGGACTAAAAATAATGAATTCACTCAATTTTTCAAAATTTGCGTTGATAATTTTAAAAAATTGAGTCCGCCATCTTAAAATTTTTAAATCTAAGTTCTAATTCGTCATTAGAAACCTCAAAAAACCTCAAGTAACAATATGCAACCGAATCCGGTTGGGGAAATCGATTTTTACCAAGTGCTACCTAACCCAGCTTTTTTGATGATTTCAGATAGCGACTGCAGGTTTTCAGTGCTTATTTAAGTACTTTTCAGTTCTGAGCCTTAAAGTTGATGGTTTAAGCTTCTATTTCAGCTTTTGTAGAGATTTTTATCATGTTGCGTTTTCTTGTTACGCTACCTCAAAAAGTGCTAAAAATACGGATTTTTGAGACTTTAAACTCGTTTTTTAAGGGAATGACCTAATGAAAAAAAGTTTTTCTGGTATATTCTTATTCAGTGACACCTAAACTTTCAATAAACACAGTAAATTTTAAATAAACACGACATCACCATTTTTTTGTTACCCAGTGTTATTCAGGCATTTGGAAATTCTTCAATCAAATAAATATAAGAAGAATAATTTCATTTTTCGAGAAATTAGATCAAAAATGTATTAAAAATCTCTGTAAAGAAATTTCATTGAATTGAGAAAAGTTTTTAAAAAGAATTTAAATTTTGTCAAGAATTTTATTAAAATTTTTTTAAATAATTAAAATATTGCCAAGAATTTTATTAAAATTTTTAAAAATATTTAAATTTTAGAGAAAAATTTTAATATTTATAAAAATAATTGAAATTTTGACTATAACTTTTTTAAAACTTTTGACTATAATTGAATTTCTGCAAAGAATTTTATTACTTTTGAAAATAATTGAATTTCTTTGATGAATTTGAATAAAATTTTTAATTATAATTATACATTTTTCGAGAAATTCCATTAAAATTGTATTTAAAAAAATTGAAATTTTGCGATGAGTTTTATTATTTATGAAAATAATTGTACATCTATAAATTTTTTGATTATTTATGAAAATAATTGAATTATTGCGAAGAAAACTTGTAAAGGCAACCCTTTTAAAATTGAATTAAAGAAAAATTAGATTTCAAGAATAAGCCCAATAACTTTAGAAAACAATAATTTTCCAGAATTCCAATCAAAATTCCCTGACTTTTCCAGGTTTTTTCAAGGTTTATAAAAATTCCCTGACATTTCCAGGTTTTTCAGGTTGCGTGGCAACCCTTCTTTTTGAGCTACACTGCATGGTAATTTCAAAAATTCTGTTTTGAGAAAAACGCATTTGAAAAAAAAATATCAAAAAATTAATATTTATATACAAAAATTTTTTTTAAAATAATTACACTTTAATCGGCTATTCCAGCACTATACATATCCCTTCATCTGCGTCATAATTAGCATGTAAGTCTAAAAATAGAGTGGAATCTTGATTTTGATACTGTAATCAGAATATAAACAACATTTATTTTTGATTCAGTTCTCTGAATCAAAACTGAATAGAGACTAATTTTGATTCTGATACCCATATCAGAATCAAAACAAAAGTATTTTTTAATTTTGTTTTGATTCCGTGACGGTCCCTGATGTATTTAAATTTATTTTTTAAATTATGCAATGGAAGATATTGTTTAAAAGAAACTAAAATTTAGAAACGCCATATTAATTTCAATTGTCAGGACTAAATTTAAAATTAAAAAGTTGTAAAATGTTAACTTGAAAACTTGAAATTTTCTACGGTTCAAATACAAAAAATTCAATTTTTAGAATCAGAGTTTACAAAATTCCCTTACATTTGTAAGTTTTCTATGACTAAAAAAAATTCCATAACAGCTCTAGGTTTTTCAGGTCTGTTTTCCTATTAATAGGGATAAATATAGGAAAATAAATTTTTTTGATTTATTAGTTTCCTTAAAAAAATAGAAATTTCAAATATAATATTAGTCAAAAATTCTAAAAAGTACTTCAATTTGGGAAAAGTTGTAGTTTACATTTATATAAATAATTAAATTTCAAAAGTTTTTACATTGTAAGTCTTTTTAAAACTCTAAGCAAATAAATAACAAGAAGTATCAAAGAATTTTATTTTTTCACTTCATTTAAAAAATATTTTCAAACATAAATGTATTTTTGAAGTGTAACTAAAAATGTAAAAAAAATGATTTTTAAATAAAGATTCTATTAAAATATTTCAATTCTCGCACTTGAAATATTATAAGAATAAATTTAAATATTCGTTGATAGGATCTGCATTAAAACGCAAAATGCGATCCACAACTTCTAATCCTGTAGGAGGATTACCATCTCCTAAATCGTTCCACTGACGAATGAGGAATTCGTTTCTCATTATCGTAATGGCCTTTTCGCGCCTCGTGATTCTTCTACCCTCTGTCAATGACTTGTAATCAAGATGCAAATTTTCTTGAAATTCTCTTAATTTCTCTGAAAGAAAAAATATTAAATATATTAACCCTTTCACACCCAGGCATAACTGGACGGTTAAAAAAACGTAAGTGTAACGTTATTCATAGTTTTCGGGGGCGCTGATTACGAATCTGATATCAGAATTATAAAATTTTTTAAATTCAAAATGGCGTATCCAATATAGCGGGCAACTTTTTTACAGATTGATCGGATTGGCTTGGAAATTGTTACTCGGGAGTTTTTGAGGTCGCTGATTACTAATATGACATCATTTTTTAAAAATTCAAAATGGCGGATCCAAGATGGCGGACGATTTTTTTTAAATCGTTTAGTTTTACCAGAAACTTGTTACTCGGGGGTTTTCAGGGTCGCTGAATACGAATCCGGTCTTATGTTTTTAAAATTCAAAATGGCGGATCCAATATGGTGGACGTTATTTTAAAAATCGTTGAGTTTTACCAGAAACTTGTTACTCGGGGGTTTTCGGGGTCGCTGATTACGAATCCAGTGAGAGTAGAAAGAAACAAGTCCATCTACTGACAGAAATAAAAATAACCGATGGTATAGCCCGGTTGGTGGAATCCCGTTGCTTGCGATCACAGAGGTAAAGCCACTTTGAGTGCGGTTAGTACTTGGATGGGTGACCCTCTGTGAATCGCTACAGTTTCGGTGTTTTTCACTGATGAGATATATTAAACGGGAGGTTTGATGCCGAGGTTATGTTTGTGCATTTGTGATGGCTATCCAAATGTACATTCATGACTCGACGTCAATAAACCGGTTGTACTTGGGAAGTAGGTTTTCTGCAGTTTTCCTCTCCCCTGGCCGAATGTCCAGGCGAATGCGAGTACTCCTAACCTAAGTCGGCTGCAGCCGCAAAAGTAGGGATATGGAGGAAGAGTTTGTGAGTTAGAAGAATTTAGTATAGTGATGTTGAGGAGATTGTAAAGGCCCGAAAGGGCATACAATGAAATCATACTTTACTTTTTACTGACAGAAATAAATAAATACACAATCGCAATTTTAAAATAAACTACAAATTCGTGATCAGAGACAATAAAAACCCTTCAGTGACAAGTTTCCCTCTAATCCAAACAATTTTTACATTTGTCGTCCACTGTATAGGATCCGCCATTTTGAATTTTTAAAAATTAACACTTAATTCGTAATCAGCGACTCAGAAAACCCCCGAGTAACAAGTTTCAGGTGAAATTAAAATGTTTAAAAAAATTGTCCGCCATCTTGGATCCGCCATTTTGAATTTTAAAAATAAAACACTGGATTTGTAATCAGCGACCCTGAAAACCCCCGAGTAACAATTTTCAGGTGAAATTAAAATGTTTAAAAATAATGGTCCGACATCTTGGATCCGCCATTTTCAATTTTAAAAAACTGATATTATATTCGTAATCAGCGACCCTAAAAACTCCCGATTAACAAGTTTCATGCCAATCCGTTTAATTTTTACATTTGTCGTCCGCCATTTTGAATTTTGAAAAAATAGCACCGGATTCGTAATCAGCGATCCCGAAAACCCCCGAGTAAGAATTTTTAGGCGATTTTAAAATATTTTAAAAATTCATGATTTTTAACAATAATTTATGAATTTTTTTAAACAATAGGAATTTTTTAACATGATCTAGGTGACTTATTTTTAAAGCCCTATTTTTCCTGAAGAGAACGCACTAAATTAGACTCAAAAATATTAAGTTTCTTCAAAGATATTGAGGTTTTTGTAGGTGGTACGTATATGTCCCATGGGCGTGAAAGGGTTAAGTAATATTTAATAAATTACATTACAATAATAATTATATAGTAAAGAATAATAATGATAATCATTGGAATGAATAACAAGTTTTATGAATTAGTTATTTTATAAAAATTCACTTTAAGAAAAATAGTACTATTTACTATTTTAGAAAAATATTTATAGCTATTTAGAAATGTTTGAAAAAATTATTTTCAACCTTACACGGAGAGAAAAACCAAGCTTTTGTAGTATGAACAGTTATAATTACTTCGCAAAAGAATTGACAAGCGCCATAGGTGTAAATTTGCACGATTTGAACATGAAAAGTTTTACCTCTAAATGTATGGAACATCAACATATTACGATTGCAAGAGATTTATGCTTTTTAAGTGTGAATTTCATGCAACTGTAGTATGAACATCCATACAAAATTAGCTTGGAAGGGCTTCATACTAAAAATGCTTGGTTTTTCTCTCCGTGTACTCGATACAATTGAGGGGCTGGATCCTACAAGGGGATGCGCATAGTTTTCGTTGTCCCCTCGGGCAGCCGCTGTTTCGCTATACGCGGAGATTTCTACTTACACGCGTATCCCCTTATATCATCCAACCCCTCAATTATATGTAAAGAAACACATTTAAACTATTATTAATTTAATTACTTAAGAACGAAATTTGCTTACTGCCCTAATTGGCACATTTTCATTGAGATTTACTTTATATTCATTATTACTTCCACTTATCTTACTAAAATTAACAATTCATAACAATGACATTTCGCAAAAGTACCAATTTAAAAAAAAATAATTCACAAAAATGCTAATTCGTCATACAAACAATTTGTTAAAATGACAAATCGAAAAAATAAGAATTTAGATTTAAATAAAAATATTCATTATTTCCTTAAAAACATGACATAAATGTTTTCCAACAAGTTCACAGCAAGATCTGAATTGTATAGGTATGGATTTTATACACTATGATCACAAATTTTCAATACATTTGGATTGATTATTATTTTTAAATACTTGCTTCACTTCAAATTCAAATATTTTTGTAAAAATAAATGTAAAAGCTATCTAAGTAGGATTATTTTAAAGATCAAAAAATTTAGAGTAAAATGGGTCAAGAAATAATCAATTTAATAATATACATGTTAAAGTATAGTATTCTTTAAAGTTAGACATTTCTTTTGCGAAAATTAACCCCTTGGCAGTCGATTACGTGTATACACGTCATGGTGCAGGTGGGCTCAAATTGTCGATGACGTGTATAGGCGCAACCAGATTTTTGGCTACAAAAACACACAGATTTGTCCACAAATTGATACTCGGAGGTTTTCGGGGTCGCTGATTACGAATCCGTTTTCATATTTTAAAAATTTAAAATGGCGCATCGAATATGGCGGACGACATTTTCAAAAATTCATCGGATTCACTTAAAACTTGTTACTCAGGAGTTTTCGGAGTCGCTGATTACGAATCCGATATCAGATTTTTAAAATTAAAAATGGCGGATCCAATATACAATTTTAATAAACTTTAAAAATCAAATATTTAAAATTACCTATTAACAGACACGATTATTTTAAAAAGTTGAAAAAATTCTTTGTATAATTGAATTACTTTCAAAATTTTCAATTATAACTACACAGCTCAAAAAGAAACGAAAAATTTTTGCGCCTGGGAATAATCCCGGTAAAAAAAGTTCGTTTATAATAAATTAAAATAAATAATTTTTTATATATCACATAAATAATTTTCTGAAAATAGTATAATATATTATTATCAATTTAGGAAGTTGTCAAAATAAATGCTTTAGGTATGACTGATTGAGAGAGGAACTGTGTAAAACATGATACAAATGTAGCCAGATTAGATTCTTGCACTGACCTTCTCTCAATCGTCAACATCACGTACGACTTTATTACAGCATCGACGCATGGTATTGAGTACATTAAACTCTTTATAAATATTCAGATCAGAATAAAATCTTAATTGAAATACCTGAAGCATTTAAACCTAAATTTTAAAAGGGAAACATACTTTTTACTCTACTAAACCACATTGTTGAACGTACAATTCTATTATAAATATAATTTTTTCAATGATAACTAACACTATTATAAATTTTACATCGTTTATTGTCATTCATATTATAACAATAAAATTGTATAAAAACCATGTTGTTTGGTAAAATTTTGTATTAATTCCAAAATTTCTGAAATAAGTTCGAAAATTAAAATTATAGATGCGAAGCATTGCTAGATGTAAACATTTGTTTTACGTAACCTAAGGGATGCTTCCATTTGCTACACAAAAGACTTCTTTGTCTACGAGGATGCATTTTCAATGAATCCATTTAAGTCTAGGAAATTCTATTCGTGACTCTAAAATTATAACTCGATCAAGACGTGATAATTGACCATTTTATTGCATTTTGGCACTATATAACCCCAGGACTCTCTAGGGTAGAGTTAGTCATTTCTTCACTTGCGCGATATTGTGGTCACTCTTCACGTCAGTCCAAAACTCTGCAGAATCTTTGACAAAATTATAAGTCTTGCAATTTCTAACAGTACAAGTAAATTCGTGTTCTTAAAGAATAAATTCTCTTGATCGCCTGAATTGTGAGCCTATTTTATGATAAAAGATATAAGTGTTTCCTTATTGTGACATTTTTTGAACAATATTTTGTACAAGTCGAAGCGACCCTTCGGTTTCACACTATTGATACCATAAGACTTGCAGTTTCTAACAGTACAAGTAAATTCGTGTTCTTAAGAATAAATTCTCTTGATCGCCTAAATTGTGAGCAAATATTCAAATTGTTGAAAACCGTCGTATTAGTGTAATTCTATAATGAACTCTAAATTGACGGATTAGATTTCAAGAATTACGAACTAAAACAGTGAGTGTGAAACAACCGTTCTGTAAGGAGTTGTATGATCATAAACTGCGTCAAATCTGTATTTCGTTTCCTCCCTCATCAGAGGTAATTGTAAGTACATTTAAATTATAAATAACACACACAACTTTATCATTATTAAAATTTTTAACACTATAAATTGTATTTTCTCTTATTACTTTCATAAAATAAACTATAATATAGAAAAAGAATACATAAAATAATTGATTAGACTATTATTATTATTTCCCAAATCATAAAATTAAATCAAATAGCTTAAACAATAATGAAGCAATATAATAATTTTTCTTTTAAATAAAAGACAATCCCCATAGGATTGACAGATAACAACGATCTCGCAATAAAATAAATAATCAGAACTTACCAATCTGATTGTAATCAGCCTACCTTGCCTCTCTATATATGTGTATATTATCTATATATATTGTTTTATTTTAAAACAATTATTTAAATAATAATTTAACCTCGCCTTCTGCTCGGGATGTAACAATATAATGATTTTTCTATTTATTATTCACTTAAATAATAAAGGAAGAATATACATATTCTTTTTAAAGTTTGCTTTTGTAGTAGTTGCAAACATGTTAAGGGGGGACATCACGAAAATTAGGCATATTTTAGGAATTTTTTTGGCTCAATGAAATGGTCAATTAAAAATCTGTTAAGTACATTTTATTCCATAAGTATTAATATATGCAAAATATATTTTTTCAAACAAATTTTATTAAAAAATGGTATCTGTGCAGCATTTTATTGGAAAGTGTCTCGTTTCAGGATTCCATGGCCAGAAAACTAACGTCCTCAATTTTTGATTTGGAAAAAACCAAAATGTTGTCATTTTCTATACATCAGCAGCTATCGACACACGTAGGATTTTTTCGATATTTTGATTTTTTGCAAAATGATGCGTGACTTAACAAAAAAGTGACAATTTAAAAAAAAAATTCACAAAATTGTTGATAAAATAAAAGTAAGTAATATAAAAAAAAATCCTACGTGTGTCGATAGCTGTTGTTGTATAGAAAATAACAACATTTTCGTTTTTTTCTAGATCAAAAATTAAGGACGTTAGTTGTTTGGCCATGGAATCCTGAAACGAGACGCTTTCCAATGAAATGCTGCACAGACACCATTTTTTTTATTGTTTATACTCCTGCCCTATTGGCCTTACGCACTTCGACAAGAGTCCCCGAGAAATACTTTTTTGGATTAAGCATAACCATTCTACATATGAAAATTCTACATATTAACGTAATTTTGCGTCTACAGCCTACTTTATTAGGAATACTCGCATTCGCCTGGACCACCTGTCAATGGGTTTTCTTGACAGAGAAGAGGGAAACTGTAGAAAACCTCTCTCCTGAGTACAACCGGTTTATCGACAGTCGAGTTCTAATGGTGTGTACCGCATCTATCCGACTGAGCTAATCCGTCAGTAAACAGCCACCATTTTTTAATAAAATTAAAAAAATATATTTATTTTGCAAATCCATACTCATGCAATACTCATCAAATGGTCAATCAAAAATCTGTAAAGTACGTTTTATTACGTACTTTACAGATTTTTGATTTTTTGAAAATCATAAATTTTCAAAAATATGGTAAAAACGTTTTCCTATCTACAAAAGCAAACTTTTTGATAAAATATTTTTTTTTTCTCATATCTGTCAATAAATCTATCATAAAAAATATCTTAAATGTCAGGCGCAAATTTCATGTTGACTTGTGCTATTAAAGAAACTCCTTTATTTTAAAAAAGTTTAAAGATATTCTTCAAAAGAATTTAATTAAGATTTTTATAAATTTTGTCCTTGTCCTTGTCGTTCTTTTGTCCAGTCCAGGGGCGCCCTCGACCTCCACTCGTGTCACAAAAATCACCGTAAACAAATGGCTGCCTTTATGCCCTTGTTGATTAATATACTATTGTTTAAATCTTGCTTAAATAATAATAATTATGTTTTAAATCTGCATCGGTATTTATGTAAGGTCCGGTAAATTGCAAAATTTACCGTATATTAGGTATATTTTTTAGAAAAAATATACCTCTCTTGGTACAATATATAAAACGTTAGTAATTAACAATAATAATAATTTATTTAAACAAATAGAAATTTAAAAAATGCACAATATTCTTACAAATTTATTGCCTGGCATTTTTCAAAAAGAAAATTCGAATTCGGTTAAAATTTAAGAATTATAGGTGATTTTGAACATTATTTTGTATGTAGAGTATAGCTTGAAAATGCGCTTTTTACGGTTGCACGCAAGGACAAAAAATTAAATATCTCCTAAAGTTTTAGACCCTCTATAAATTTTTTTTAAAATACTCGTGAAATAAGTGGGAATTAAATCATTGTTATTAAAAGCAAAAAAAATGTCACTTTTCAAAAAATTGTTTATTTATTTAAAAATTATTTTTTAAATAATTTGTTTTAAAAAAAATTTTATCCCACATGCACAAAAATGGCGCTTTCTGATAGCAGACGACAAAGAGGAAAGTCATTCATTTCTTTGACCGTATGAAAATGGCGGCCGTGTTCTCCCAAGGGCAAGAAAATTAGCTGTTCACATGCATTTTTCTTGCCCATTGGAGAAAACGGCCGCCATTTTCATCCAAATCGAACAAGTTAATGACTTTTAGTCTCTGTCGTCTGCTATCTGAAATCGCCACTTTTGTGCATTAGAAAAAAAATATCGTAAGTAACACAAGAGGATAAAGGTAGCCAATTTCTTTACGATGATTTTTGTGACACTTGTTGCTTAATATACTATTTTCTTAAATTGTCTGTAAATAATAAACATTTCCTGAAAATGTCATTAAATTTCATTCATTTTCCTTTAAGATATATAATTTTCAAAATTTAAAAAAAAATTTAAAAACCTCGTAAATCTAAAATTTTTTAAAATCGATTTTGGGCTTTTTACTGGCATTTATTTCACTTCAAAATTTCGAAGTTTCAACAAAATCGAAGAAGTAGGGGACAACTTTGATTTTTTAGGCATGGACCTACCCAGATATTGAAAGTATTTTTAATTTCAGGGAAGAATTCTTCTTCTTCTTCTTTTTTTCATTATTTGTGAAAAAAATTGAATTGTTGACAAAGATTTTCCAAAAATTTACGAAAATTAGTAGCTAATTATAAAAAAGAAAGTAAATATTAAATTTTAGCAGAGTAATGCAAAGCCTGTAATTAAAAATGACAATTATAACTTTTACTGAATTTAATTATTTTTTACAATTGTCAATTAAACTTCATCTCTAAATTAATTATTTTAAATAATTTTCCTCAAATTCTTGTGGAATCCAAGCAATTATTTAAAAACTAAATTTTTTATAATAAATTGTAACTGTCCATTTTTTTAAACATGGACATGGTCTTACCTGTAAATCTCCATGAAAGCGGGAATATTCCTATTTTGGAATGCAATTGGTTTCCATATTTTTCAAACACATCAGTCAATAAATCCAGGTTTCCATGAACTGAAAATTTTTTTGGTTTCTCGAATCTTATCCAGATTGTATCATAACTTTAAATAAATCCATCCAAAATGATTGATGAAATGTTGGTCAAGCCTTATGGGTTTCCATGAACTGAAAAATTTCTCGGTTTTTCGAATCTTATCCAGATTGTATCATAACTTTGAATAAATCCATCCAAAATGATTGATGAAATGTTGGTCAAGCCTTGTACTAGTTGAAGGAATGTGGGTTTAATGGAATCGGCAAGTAGAATCGGTAAAACGAAAATGTTGAGTAAAAATCGTTTGATTTCATTTTCGTCCTCAGTTAGAAAAGAATGAATCTCTCGCCTAATTGCAAGTTTTTGAATTTCCTGAACTGTCAATATTAAAAAAAATTAACAAAATAATTTAATATTCTTTTGAAGAATTTTAATAAAATTTTTAAGAATAATTACAGTTTTACAAGATTTTGATTATAATTGTATTAACGATTAAAGATAATTCAAATTCTGCTATAGTTTTATTATTTTATGTAAATAATTAAAGGTTTGTGTACAATTGAAGCGTTTTGTGCAGAAACCGCATAAGTCCATTTTTTTCGAAAATCACTTTTTTATTGAAAATTTATCTTTAAATGAAGCTTTTCAATCTGGTAAAATATTACATAAGTGACTAAACTCTAAACCCTTAAAAAAATAATTAAAATATCATTTTGTGCAGAAACAGCACAAGTCCATGATAAGTTTTATATTTATTTGTGATATTCTTGACGTATTTTAATAATTTATATTAAACGGTTTATTTATAAAATGTTACTAAAAATTATCCAAATTTAATATTTTAAATAAATGATAATAAATATTTCATAAAACTGTGATATTTCACTGGATTTAATAAATTTTCTGTGTTTTTCATTTCATTTTGTGCAGAAATAACATAAGTCCAAATGTTAATTTATTTTTTAATTTTTTATATTAAGTAGATAATTAATTAATCATATTGGATTTTTTTAACTTATAGGTTAGTAGAATATAACGCAAATAGCCGAATTAAAAAAAATCCTAACATTTACGAAAAAAACAGTTTTTATTGATTCCTGAACAATCTCGAATTATGGACTTATGCTGTTTCTGCACAAAACGCTTCAATTTTATTAATTTTTTGTTCAAATAATTAAATTATATTGGAAAAAATCATTGAAGTGAGGAAAATTTATGAAAATGATTGAATTTTGCAGAAAAATTTAATTGTTTTCAAAATGATAATAAATTTTAATTTTGACGACAATTTAAAAAAATGTTAAAACACAATTGAATTTTTGTGAGACTAATTATTATATACAATATAACGTACCTCTTGTTATTGAAGTTAGCTGCATCGAATTACTGCATAGGGAAAATGGTGGTAAATGGTATTATGCAAGTGCTGTCCGAAGTTAGTGATGATTGAATTGATTGAGAATTGTGGGACGAGTCTACGTAATTCTCGTAAAATTAAACTGTAGGCTTTGAATAAATTAAGATTGCTTCCGCAGTTTCTCCATGAAGATGAATATACTCGAGTCGACCGTTTACATAAGTTTTCAGGTAATTGAAGACTTCTCTGTTTAAAATTTGTACAAAGGAATTGCAGCTTACTGAATTTTTGGTTGGCCTTCCTTGCTACCTCTAAATATGCATCCTTCCTTGCACTGCTTTAAATGGCAAGCCAATGTCGGCATCCCCATGCCTAAATATAAAAATAAATAATTTATGGGATAAATGAATGTTTCTCGAAATTGAATTCTAATAAAGAATTTTAATAGCGACTTTTGAAACTAGTTAATTTCTTTCAAGGAATTTAATTAAAATTTTACTGAAATTTATTATATTAAAGAATTTTATAACCATTTTTGATAATAATTGAAACTTTTTGTAGAGTTTTGTCACAAATTTTTAAAAATAATTGCATTCCTGAAAAAAATGTAAATAACAATTTATGAGAAAAATTTTGCTACTTATTTACAAAGATAGGCGAGAGTCACTACGGTCGGGCCACCTTTACGGTTGGGCCACCTTGGGTTTCTTAATTGTAACAAACTAGCGACATTCACCAATGCATGTAAATAGTTGTTATGATGGTACAAAACTTTTCAAGTCACTTTCATTAAGTTTCAATGAAGTACGCGAGCAGTTCAAACGTAATACGTAAATTTGTGGTAAATTTTCAAAGCAAAACTTTTTCTTGGTGTCGAAAAAGATTAATTAAACAAAGAGGAAGATGCAAACAATTAAGTAAGTTGATGGAATTTATTCATTAGAGAGTGCTTTGATACTTTGGTATGTTATTTGGTTTTTATATCGTGCGTTTATGTCTGTGTGCTAAAAAAAGCAAAACAACGCGAAACTTACGGTCGGGTCACTTTATATCTTCAAGAAGAAAAAGGAAAACTAACCGCGGAAATCTTGATTTTCCAACGTAATACAAGTCCTTAGGGATGTAATATGTGATCATGATTCAATTCAATCAGCGGGGCTCAACTATAATATAGCAAGAACGTAATTTACTAATAGTTCAAAATTAATTTTTTTATACGATTAATAAAATAAAAAATTGATAAAGAGTAATTTTTATATGAATTGTATATTTCCTTTTCCCATTTTCAAGTGCATTTTAGCATTTTTCTGTAATTTACAGGCCATTTTTAGTAATATTCCTTCATATCAGATTGATTTTTTTTCCTAGAACGGAAGTTATGGGCAGAAGTCAAAAAGTGTCCCGACCGTACTGACTCTCCCCTAATTTAATTCATGACCAGAATTTTTATAGAGTTTTGAAAATAATTTAATTTGTGCGAAGTATTTTATTTCTTTTCAAAACAATTGAATTTTTGTGATGAATTTTGATATTTATAAAAATAATTGTACTCTCAGTGTTGCCACAAAACATTCATTTTTTCCCTACAATTATTTAACCGGTGGCAACATTTATTGCGGAAAAAAATTTTCTTAGAATTCCTCACAATAATTGATTTTATGAGAAGAATTTTATTGTTTATTAAGATAATTGAATTCTTATGCACAATTACATAAAATTTATTTGCTACGAATTTAAAGTTATTTATGTAAATAATTGAATTATTGCAAAGAATTATATTATTTTATTGAATTTATTTAATAAATGTTTCTTAAATGAATTTGAACCATTATGACGTCAAAATTTGTTCTTAGTATTTGATCTAAAATTGTGACGTCATAATGATTCAAATTCCCTTAAAGTGCACTGCAAAAAGAAGTATCTTAATTTAAGATGTTTTGGTAATCATTTCTAAGATGTTTTAGTAGACACTTTTTAGTTACTTGAAACATCTTAATTTAAAATACTTTAAAGAACTTACAAAAGTATCTTACTTTTCTAAGATGGAAGAAATATCTTCATCACTGCTAAAACGTATAAAGCATCTTAAATATCAGTAAGATGCTTTAGAAAACATCTTATTTTAAGATGTAACATACCATTTTTCCATCTTACATCTTATTTTAAGATATCAAAAAAGATACCTATTTTTGCAGTGTGTAATTCTCTAGTCAAGTTTTAATCAAATTTTTAAGAATAATTGTATTTTTCTAGTAATTTATTTGAAAACTTTATTAAAATCATTTGAAATTCTGTGATGAAAATATTTTACTTTTTTTTGTACTTACAAATCTGCACGCTCAAAGTAAATGTATCGTATGGCGTTTGGTTAGTTTCTCAAGCATATATATATATATATATATATATATATATATATATATATATATATATATATATATATATATATATATATATTCATTCAATTAACACAATTTAAATTAGGAAAGAACAAACTTTATTCTTCCTTGTTTATTACTATAAAATATGCATATTTTATTAATAATTAATTATGTATATAGCGGCGTCTGATTATTCTTATCATTATTATTACTTATTTTATCCATATTATAAATGTTCTATATAATATAATTTTACTAATGTTATTATACAACGTAATAAATGATTTGGGTTATTGTGTGGAATTATGACAATACATGTTGTAAAATAGCCAACGTTGTTATAAAGAATTGATAAACAAGGAAATGTAAGATGTGAAAAGGGGAGGATATTCGCGTAGTTCAACTCATACCACTATTCTCTTTCTCCTCTTCTCCTTTGCGGCGAGGTGCATTGAGTCATGCGACGCGGGTACTATACGCACACCAGTATAATATACAATCTATCTATATTTACTAATAATACAACTGCGAGACTCTTGAGAAGCATTGCACCATGCATACATCAATCTTCCCCTATTTTCCTCTCCTTTTAATCCTAAATTGAAGAAGTGTTGGTATATAAAAATTGAAGTCACATTTTCAAAACATCTAATACGTTGCAATAAAAATTAAACCGTGTAGGGTTAGTCTCATATGCATATAAGAAAAAGAGACAAGAACACGAGCATAGTTGTTCTTTAATATTGCACTCATATTTAATTCCTGGAATTAAAATTAGTGGAAGATGTGCTATTATAAATCTCTTAGAAATCTATACTGAGAGTCTAAATATGGTATTCTCACTTCTGATTCCATATACCCCTAATCTCATCTGTTCCATTTTTGCATTATGCAGAGCTTCTATAAAAGCCAGGGCAAAAGCTCTAGTCTGCAGTCTTAAAGTTGCTTCAGTATCTTTTGTAACGCGTTTATGCGATAATTTTTGCTCGTCTTAACAAATAAAAGTTTAAGAGTTGATTCGCGAGGCGTTCTGAAATTATTATTCTAATGTATCACGATAGATTTTCGTTGAGCTAGATAATAAATCGGGATATTGCTTTAAATTCAAAAATTATTATATTCTGTTGTATCACGATAGATTTTCGTTGAGCCAGATAATAGTGCAAGAATTTAAAAATGATTGTTCGCTGTATCACATTAGCTTTTCGTAGAATCCGAATAATAGTTTTAAAATTATTATTCGCTGTATCACATTAGCTATTCGTAGAATCCGAATAATAGTTTACTTTAGACCCGTCCGCGAGCTGGCTTCAAATTTTAACTTTAAAGTTTTATTTGGGCGGACGTTAACTTAAATTGAATCTTGAACCGGCGAGTCCCAATCGGTGATTTGATGTAGTGAGAAATTATTTAATTGATTTTATATAATAAATTAAATAATTTCTTGTTCTTATAACCGGCCAGTTGTGCGGATTGTGCCTGCGCCGTCTATATTCAAACGGGCACCGATACCGCGTTTCGAGACGTGGATAGTGCACGCAAGCGTGCTCCTTTCATTCGTTTTGCCCGTCGAAAGAACGGTGAGTTAAAGAGATATCCTCCCTTCTCCCCATCTTTCAGGCGGTAGAGTGTAAGAGTATACGGTGAGTAAGATAAACAAATGTATCGTTCCTTCTTATTATTTTCTTATTGTATCAAAGCAAGCATTATTATAATTAAATAAATCTCTTTAATGTTAATAAACGAAGCTAAATTATACGAAATTGTGAGTCTTATTATTTATTAAAATTTTATCTTTCTGTTAAATATTAAGTGTTAAATTTTCATCTCAAAGGAAATAAGATACTTTTTGGAATTTATTTATATTCATTGGCAGTTTCGTCTTCTATCGGCGATCAAATCAATCGAACCCACAAAAATAAACATTATCTGCTTGGGATTTCTCTCTCAGATATTGGCAGCTTGGTTCCTCCAGCGAATAATTAATAAATAAATTATTAAATAAATAAAAATAAATACAATTTATTTTTCGTTCGTAACATCAAGAAATTTCTGTTTTTGTATTCAAAATATATATTTATAGCTTAAGAGATTTAGAAACTTAAGCATACTTTAGTTTGTTTGCAGATAACATTTTACTATATTTAAGAAATCAGTAAGATTTTCAACATTCTTACATGTAATATCTGCAAAAGTTTATGTCTTTTTGTGTTTGCTAATATCTCAATTTTTCATGTTTTCTATTTTAAATAATAAAATAGATAAATTATTTAATCTAAAGAAAAAGGTTATGAAAAAATATAAACCTTAAAAATTAAATTCTTCGGGTACAATCTGCATTTAAATTTTTTCTTGTAATTTTGTCACTTGGTATTTCATTTTGATTACATTATTCTGTAGAGAAAATTGTTCTTTTAATCTTGCCATCAGCTTCTTCATATATATGTCAGCAATGGTGGTCCATCCGTTTTTTACTCGTAAAAATTTAAAAAGTATATTTTATTTATAAAATTACAAGAATTTGTATAGTAAATAGAAAATGTTTTTTTTAGAAATTGAATTAAATCATTTTGAAAAAATCGGACAAGTGCGAATGGAACTTGTACTAAAACCAAGGGGGTTACGTACCCTCGTTTAAAACTTCTACTTTTTTTCTGAAAAAAATATAAAGATCAACCCCAATATTCTTCGCTGTATTTTTTTCTGTAATCATGTTTGGTGTATTTTTCTTGAAATCTATACACATGATGAAAATAGTAAGCAAAACTCCAACAATTTTTTCTCTATGTTGGTTAAAATCTACACGTAAAAATAAATAAAAATGTATAACGCCAGACCACTAGATTAAGAATTGTGACAACCAGCAAGGGTTAATGTATTTTCGAACTTGCAAAAGATCAATTGTAATTACTTCCGCTATATTTTTCCTGTAATCTACGTGAAAAAATACAAAAGTATGCCAATTTACAGCTTTTTAGGTAAAAAACTGTGGTCGCCAGAGGGTGTACATGCATTTTTTTCAAAATTTACGCTGAAAACGCTATGAAGATCAATATTAAATATGTTCGCTATATTTTTCCTGTAATCGACGCTCGAAAATACATATGTGTACCAATTTTTAGTTCTCTAGTACCATAAAAAAACTTTTACAGCTAGGGGGGGTACATGGTCATTTTTCGTGACCGTTTTAATAGGGTTCCTACCGCGGGTACGGAATCCTAAAAATAATAGAAATTTATAAATTATGTAATTGATTTTTATTGAAAAATTAATTATTACTTCCTCATAGAGGAAGGATTGTATTTACTATTTTGTAATTTTAATAATGTTATATTATGCAACCTTAAACAAAATTTTGTTTATTTTTTCATAATAAATTAATGTTTCGTTATTGATTACATCTGTTTAGAGTTATTTACTATTGGATACACATAATCATTCTTTATTCGGGAAAATTTTAAACATATTATAATAAAGTCTATATATCATCCGAATGGTTTTAATAATAAGACAAAAACAAAGACATTTAGAGAAAGATTCTTTTTCTTTTGTCGGTGATGGCCAGTACCGATTCAAATATTATTTATTAGTTTTTTTTTATTTATTTGTTGTTTTTATATTTATTATAATTATGTTTCTTTTATTATTTATTACTAGCTGTCGGACCCGTCTTTGACGGCTTTTTATTGCTACTAATACATTTAAAAAGGTGTCAACCAACCAGGAAATAGCCAGGAATTTAATTTTAATGGTAAAAACTAATGATTAGTTAACATTAAAGAAAATTTCCGGTTTTTTCTGGTCAAATTAAGGGGGGGGGGTAAGGTTTGTTTCGTCTAAAAAAGACCTTTTTTCATGAATTTTTTTAGAAGAAATTATTGCTGTCGATTTATTTTACATATTATTATATGATAGTGTAACATTTGAAGATTATTAAAAAAAAATTTTGTTAAAAAATAGATAGAAATAACGAAGTTATTGCAGATCTCCGCAGGTGCCTAGAAAAAAAGTGTTTGTGCGGTGACCAGCCTACAGCATCACTGGATCAACTAAAACCAAAAAGTGAAAATGTTTTGTTTAGTTTATTACTTTATCTCTCAAGTGACGAAGAGTTTTTTTAAATTTTTCAATTTTTGACACCATTTTCAAGTCAAAATGACGATTTTTGACGAAAAAATCGACCTATTTGTTATTGTAAAATTGTTAATAATTTTAAAAAATTTGAAAACTCGACGTCACTTGAGAGCTATTTATATGTAGAATAAGTGTACAAAATTTCAAAACGATCGGTTTAGTAGTTTTGCCGGTAGGTTGGTCACCGACTTTAATAATTACACTTTTGGGAAAATAGATTTAAAGTTTTGTACACTAAAAAAATGAAAATATCTTTAAAAAGCTGGACTTTCTTATAAAATACGTACGTTTCATCATCGATGCTGGGTCCATACAGAACGTCATCTAAGGCAGCTTTTTGCTCCTTTCTACGTAAAATTCTACGTAAAATTCTTTAGTTTTGCTCTGAATGGTCTAAAAATTTATTACAATATTCTTCAGATATTGTAGTTTCAGTAAAAAATTTTTTTAAAAAAATGGAAAAAAAAGTTGTCAAACCTTACCCCCCCCCTTAAATTCCCGGCTATTTCTTAGTTTCCACGCACAATTGGTAGACACTATGTCAAATGTATTATAGTAGAAAGTAAAAGCCATGAAAGACTGGTACTAATACTTACATTTGCATATTTAATTATGGTTAAGATCAAGTTAATTTAAATTTGATTAAAATAAAAAAACGGGTAAAATTTCGACAAAGCCGGGAATTTTGTTAAACGAACATAGACATCCTGCTTAACTTTTGTCTTTACATTTTTCAAAACATCTTTAAAAATTAAATCTTTATATCATAATTTATCATAAAATATTTATCATAAAACATCTCCATTTTTAATGTTTCTGAAATTCTTTTAATTGAAGAATATTGGATAAATTGGATAAATAATTATGAATTGCATTATTTGGACGTCAAAATATTAATCAGAGACTCCAAAAATACTACTGAATTAATCTTGATTGTAATTAATAACTACACTCTAAATCTGAATCAGTGAAAATTTCACTGATTTCAATTCAATGGCCCAGTTTTCTTTAATTCATCAGTGAAATTACACTGATTCATCAAAGAAAACTGGGCCACTGAATTGAAATCAGTGAAATGTTCACTGATTCAGATTTAGAGTGTAGGGAAAACCAGACGGTAGTCGGACACCAGCTCAAAAATATATAAAAACAATATTTTTTCGATTGCAAATGTATAGGGTCATTAATAATAATTCTACCAACGTTAAGTAGAAAAAAATTTTTTATCTCATATGGATTTGTAGTTATTCAAAATTTAGAGGTGGCGCCTACTGTCTAGTTTACCCTATTATAATTTTTTCGATTTTTTGATATCGAAAATATTTTTATACTTACAATAGTAATTTTTTGTGAAAAATTAAGCTAAAATGTGACTAAATAACATGTAATACACATTTATAGATAGTTTAAAAGTAATTCACTAAAAATATAAAATTTTCAATTTTTTGAAAACATTTTTATACTTACATCTTAGTTGCAGGACAGTATTTTTTGTAAAATTGTGTTAAAATTTGACTAAAGAACATAATATTTAATTATAGAGAGTTTAAAAGGAATTCATTAAAAAATGTCAAATTTGAAAAATGTGATTTTTTTAATTTTTCGAAAACAATTTTCTACTTACATCTTAATTATAGGATATTATTGTAGGAAAATTATTCTAAAATGTGACTAAATAACATGTAATACTCAATTATAAAAAGTTTAAGAGCATTTTTTTAAAAAAAGTAAAAAAAAAAAAATTATTTTTTCGAAAAAATTGCATATTTTCCGTTCTGATTAATAGTTTCCAAATCTGTAAATTTAAAAACCTTCCTTGGCCTAAGGTCTAACAATCTGCCAAATTTGGTTTTAAACGGTTTAGCCGTTTTTAAGTGATGCGCTAACAAAGATTCTGTGACATACATACATACACGAAATTTTTTATTGGTATATGTATTTGGAATTCTTGATGCTCAAAACGATTTTATGTAAATTATGTGTGAAATTTCAAGTTCTGAGCAATGTACAGACAAAAGTCTGATATATATAGATAGATTTTGTTATATTATTATTAAACTATTTAATTATTTGTTATGGTATTTTAGTGTCAATAATGCTTTATTGAATAATCAAAAGCAAGTCAGCAAGTCACCTACAATAACATCTTTATTTTCAAGTAGGTCCCGTAGCATAGTGATTAGCGTTTGTAGCGTTTGTCTGGTAGTCCGTAGGTCGTAGGTTCTATTCCCACGTGCGTCAGATTTTTTTTTTGGTCACGATTTAATTAAAAAAAGTAAAAATCGTTAAATAACAATGTTATTTATTAATAATTGAACTTGTTTATTATTAATAAATAATTAATTTATTAACTTAATTTTGAAAAATAAAGTCTAGGATAAGTTGTGGGCAAAGATGAGGGCCACGCAGGGGGTCGACGAGGGCGCTCTCAACGATTAGCATGTCGTTTCCATGAGGTGCCTCGCCTGGATTACCCACATGGGCCCCTCATGGATGTGGGTGATCCATGCGGGCCCCTGGCGTGGGCCAACACATATTTTTCACACGTGTACAGTAGATGGTCCACGATTTGTTAAGATATTTTTTAATCTGGTGATATCATTGAGCGCCGGGTAGAAAAAGTTTCCTTTTTACCTAAAGAAACAAAAACGAAAATACTTAAGTTGATCTATAAATAATTACAATTAATAGACCCAAAAACTTAATAATATTATAGAAAAAGAGATTTTATTGACATTTTGAATTTTTATATTAATTTCATAAAGTTCTGAAGATTTCGGACTATTGTTTATGGATTTTTATAAAGTTTACACATTTTTCAGGTAAAAATGTGTACTTTCAAATAAAAATAGTGTTAATAAAAAAATTAGTTTTTAAATGACAAAATTTTTTAAAAAATTTTTTTCATTATTTACTCCTCTCTGAGAAAAATGTTACTAACATATTTGGAATCCTTATGAATTCATCTTTAATTTAATAAAACAAAATTGATGCAGACTCATCCGGTTCCGGAGATATTGAAGTTTTTGTAAATAAAAGAGTAGCTGCAACAACAAGGTGAGCTTCGAATAAAAACTTAGTTCTTGTCCATCCAATTTTTTTTGGTATCGTTTCACAGTAAAGCCATACAATAATTTTAAGACAAAAAAATCGGTATATGAAATTTTGAATAAACTCAGTTTTTCGATTTTTCATTTCGGATGTTTAAAAAATCTTCATTTATTAGTGAGTTAGGCAAATTTTACAAATAGTTCTGCAGATTTTCAGTATAACTGGATATGAATTCTATGTCAGATTTCCAAAATTCAAAATAGCGGATAGTATATGGCAGACGATTTGGTAAATCTGACATCGTATTCGCATTCAGTTATACCGAAAATACGCAGAAGTATTCGAAATTTATATCCTGGTTTGTAATAATATTCTTCTTAATTATTAAAGTTTTGTCTGTTTTTATTCAGTTTTCAAAGAATTTGCCAAACTCAGTAAACAGAATGAACGATTACTCAGAGGAAAATGAAAATATTTTAAATTTTCAAAATGTATTTTAAAGAAGAAAAGTAGCGTATTTAGATGCAATATTGAACTTTTGGCAAATAATAATTAACCTGATGTGCAGGGTCTATATGATGCTGGATTCGGAATTATTACGCTGAAAACTTTTGAAAAAATATTGTTTGATTCTTGTTTAGTAAATACTGTCGGCCTGTGGTACAAACGGTTCCTAAAGTTTTGAAAACTTTATGATAAACGACAATTTCTTCATTAATGTTTGAAATTTTTAAGGCCCAACAGTAATTTTCTGTGCTTTTTACCATAGAAAATATTTGTCGATGCTAAAAAAAATTGAATCCTCCGGCTGCTATTCTTGAAAAAATTGTTTTTCCATAGAATTTCTTTAAATTTCGAGAAAATATCTCTTCGGGTGCCCTTTAAATGTGATAAAAATTTCAAAACCCTTTGCGATGCTAAATTTTGAGATATTCAAGTTCAAACTTTAACTTTAACATGCGATTATGTTAAGAATAAAAAATGTCAACCACAATTTCTCGTTTATTTACAAGGCAAAGAGTTTTGATATATTTACCACATTAAAATATTCACAAAGAAACATTTTCTCAAAATTTGAAGAAAATCTATTAAAAATTAATTTCTTTCTTTCCGTTTTATTAACTGCATTCATTTGTTTGTTTTGAAAACTAATTTTTGTGAGTTATTTTCATTTTTTTAATGTCAAAAAAACCAAAAAGCTCGTTTCATTCTCTTCACAAAATTGACAAAAATTCCATTCAATATTTTTTATTTTCCTGACTTTTTCCTAATTTTCATAAAAAAATATTTACTTTTTTCTTATCTTGCTAATAAATCATTCATGCAACGAATTTTGTTATTCATAAAAGAGTTTAAAATAATTATAAAAAGTAATTTAATTCTTGCGAAGAATTTTATAAAAATTTTTAAATAATTCATTTCTTTCGAATAATTTTATGAAAAGTCTAATTTAAATAATTGAATTCTAGAGAAATTTTTATTATGCATGAAAAGAATTGAATTCTTACGATAATTTCTACAAACCATTTTCTAAATAATTGAATTCCGTTTGGAAATTTTATACAATAGTAGATATTGAAATTCATTGAATTGCGAAAAGTTGTAAAAGATAATTAAATTTTACAAAGGATTCTATTAAAACATTTGGCAATAACTGAATGTATGTGGCAAATTTTATTAAATTTGTTTGAAAATAATTGAATTCGTATAAAAAATTTTATTATATTTATAAAAGTAATTGAATTCTTGTAAATGATTTATTAGGATTTTTTAAAATAATGGATTTTACAAAAAGAAATTTATTACTCTTAAAAATAATTAAATTATTGTGATAAATACTGTTATTTATAAAAATAATTTAATTTTTAAAAAAAATTATTAAAATACCTTAAAATAATTGAATTTTTGGTACAATTCTTTCGAAAAATTATTTGTGTCAATAATTGAATTGTTAGAAAAAAATTAATTAAAATTTTTTAAAATAATTAAATTATTTCAAAAAAATTTAATTAAAATTATATTTAAAACAAATAATTTCTTTCGAACAATTTTATTAAATTAAAATAATTCAAATAATGTTTAACTTACATCATGTTTTTTTCGTTTCCATGGTTACTTTAAATTCTACTGTCATATTTTTTTGCAACTTCAAGTCATTAAGAAATAAAATATAATTTTTCCACATTTGTTGGTTATCTTTTTTGACATATTGTATATAAATAAAAAATGGATATTCCAAAAAATCGCCAAAGTAGAGTGCCAGCAAAACCAAAAAAATTGAATTTCAAAGAATCAGACGTACCGCTTGATCATTATAAGGGGTCAAATAGAGGTTACGGTGACGAAAACCATCGTTATGTTAAGCATTCTTACCATAAGAATGAAAAGGATGATTCCCAAAGTTATTGGTATTTTCATTATTTTTTACAATTCTTTTTAAGATAAAGTCTTATCTATAAAATTTTTTCTAAAATGATTTGTTTTGTTTTTATTAGTTTGTTTCAATTGTAATTTTTTATCAAATATTTTAGCCTATAAAAAATCGGTTGGTGGTTACTTTTTCTAAAAAATATTTTTTAATCTTTTTTGTCTAAAAAAGCGATTTCTAATGAAATCTGTTATCTGTAATAAGTTTTTCTAAAAAGTCATGATTTCCAATATTTATTATCCTGGAATTTCTAAAATTTTATAATTTTAATAAAAGTTAGAAAATTGTTTAAAAAATTTATGTTAAGAGTATAAGTTTTTTTAAAAAAGAATATAATTTTATATAATTCCTATTTCTTATCACAATTTTTAACAAAATATATTTTTTTTAGAAAATTTTAAATACCTTTATGGAAAAATCCCTATAATTTCTATTTTTTAATTACGATTTTTAAATGAATTATTTGAAAAATTTGTTACAAAATTTGAACAATTTCTATTTTTTATTATAATTTTTTAACAAAATCTCAATTATTATCCTGCTAATAAATTGAATTCATAAAACGAATTTTGTTATTCATGAAAGAGTTTAAAATAATTATAAAAAGTAATTTAATTCTTGCGAAGAATTTTATAAAAATTTTTAAATAATTCATTTCTTTCGAATAATTTTATGAAAAGTCTAATTTAAATAATTGAATTCTAGAGAAATTTTTATTATGCATGAAAAGAATTGAATTCTTACGATAATTTCTACAAACCATTTTCTAAATAATTGAATTCCGTTTGGAAATTTTATACAATAGTAGATATTGAAATTCATTGAATTAATTTTTTTTTTAATAATTGAATTCCTAAAAAACATTTTATTATAAAATTAATTGAATTCTTGCGAACGATTTATTACAATTTTTTTAAAATAAAGAAGTTTCTAAGAAGAAATTTATTACTTTTAAAAATAATTAAATTATTTTGATAAATACTGTTATTTATGAAAATAATTGAATTTTGAAAAAAATTCATTAAAATACCTTAAAATAATTAAATTTTTGGTAGTAATTTTCTTATTTATCGACATAATTGTATTCTTTCAAAAAATTATTTGTGTAAATAATTGAATTCTTATAAAAAATTTAATTAAAATTTTTAAAAATAATTGAATTATTTCAAAGAAATTTTTTTTTTTTTTTTTTATTGTTTATACTCCTGCCCTATTGGCCTTACGCACTTCGACAAGAGTCCCCGAGAAATACTTTTTTGGATTAAGCATAACCATTCTACTTTAGAAATTTTTCTATATATATTAACCTAATTTTGCGTCTACAGCCGACTTTATTAGGAGTACTCGCATTACGCCTGGACCACCCGTCAATGGGTTTTCTCGCCAGAGAAGAGGGAAACTGTAGAAAACCTCTCTGAGTACAACCGGTTTATCGACAGTCGAGTTCTAATGGTGTGTACCGGACAATAATCGACGGTGCACATCATTATACCTCGACGTCAAACCTCCCGCTCAGATTGTCTCACGTGCCGGAAAAATACCAAGCCAAGTGGGCGCGAACCAAGGGTACTTATACCCTTGGTCCTTAAACGACCACCAACGCCAGGCATCTATCCGACTGAGCCAATCTGTCGGTTAATTTCAAAGAAATTTAATTAAAGTTGTATTTAAAACAATTAATTTCTTTCGAACAATTTATTATTAAGCTCAAGGCTCGCTTAAAGCTCGCTCAAAGCACGCTTAAGGCTCGCTCAAGGCTCGCTCAAAGTTCGCTCAAGGCTCGAGACTTGCTTGAAGCTAAAAATTCATCTAAAACTTCCCGCGTAAAAAAATGTTGGCTCGCTCAAGGCTGGAGACTTGGTTAAAAGCTAATAATTTCCCTAAAGCTCAAGGCTCAAGACTTAATTAAAGCTAAAAATTAACCTAAAACTTAAGACTCACTGAAGCCTCTCTTAAAGCTCGAGACTTGGTTAAATTAGAAAATAATCATTGAACGTAAAATTTGTATCTTTATTAAGAGAATAGTCTTAATTTTTAAATAAAAAAAAATTTCTGCCTTAAACAGTGAAGAAATTTTTAGCTTAAAAAACAACTATACAAATTTTAGATAATAAAATTAGACATGCAAATGCAAATAAGGACAACAAAGATTAGATTATTACAAATTTTTATTTAGTTAAAAGTAATTTGCCTTCAGCGAGTATTAAATTTTAGATGAATTTTTAGCTTCAACCAAGACTCGAGCTTTCAGCGAGCCTTGAGCCTGAGGATTATTTTTAGCTTCAACCAAGTCTCGAGCGTTGAGCGAGCCTTAAGCGTGCCTTGAGTGAGCCTTGGGCTTGAGGATTTATTTTAGCTTCAACCAAGTCTCGAGCTTTAAGAGAGCCTTCAGCGAGTCTTAAGTTTTAGGTGAATTTTTAGCTTTAATAAAGTCTTGAGCCTTGAGCTTTAAGGGATTTTTTATCTTCAACCAAGTCTCGAGCCTTAAGCGAGCCTTAAGCGAGCTTTGAGCGAGCCAACATTTTTTTACGCGGGTAGCTTTAGGGGAATTTTTAACTTCAACCAAGTCTCGAGTCTTGAGCGAGCTTTGAGCTTTAGTGACATTTGTAGCTTCAACCAAATCTCGAGCCTTGAGCGAGCCTTGAGCTTTAGGGGAATTTTTAGCTTCAACCAAGTCTCGAGCCTTGAGCGAGCCTTGAGCTTTAGGGGAATTTTTAGCTTCAACCAAGTCTCGAGCCTTGAGCGTGCCTTGAGCTTTAGGGGAATTTTTAGCTTCAACCAAGTCTCGAGCCTTGAGAGAGCCTTGTGCTATACGGGAAATTTTAACTTCAACCAAGTCTCGAGCCTTAAGCGAGCCTTGAGCTTTAGGGGAATTTTTAGCTTCAACCAAGTCTCGAGCCTTAAGCGAGCCTTGAGCTTTAGGGGAATTTTTAGCTTCAACCAAGTCTCGAGCCTTGAGCGAGTCTTAAGTTTTAGATGAATTTTTAGCTTCGACCAAGTCTCGAGCCTTGAGCGAGCTTTTAGCGAGCCAACATTTTTTTACGCGGGAATTTTATTATTTTTGAAAATAATTTAATTATTGTGGAAAAGTTTAATAAATGTTTAAAAAGAACTGAATTTCTGTAAAAAAATTTATTATTTTTGAAAGTAATTTAATTCTTCATAAGAATTTTATAAACATTGTTTTAAATAATTAATTTTTTCGAATTAAAATAAATATTATGAAAATTTTGTCAATTTAAATAATTGAATTTTTGTGAAAAAATTTATTTGTAAAAATAACAGAATTTTTCGATTATTAATTAAAAATAGTAATAAAAAAAATTTAAATTCTTCGATGAGTTATTGTTTATGACAATAATTAAATTCATGCTTAGAATTTATTCAAAAATTTATTTTTAAAATTAAATTTTTATTAATAATTTTATTATTAGTGTTTGTAATTGAATTATTGTGAAAAGTAAATTGCATAAAATTTTGTTAAATGATTGATTTTTTTTTTGTTTTTAAAAATTAACGAATTAAAAGTAATTAAATAATATTTTTTTAGAGAAATTCCACAAATTCTCTAAAAATAATATTATTTATATTCTTTGTTCAGAATAATTAAAATTTACGTAATGAAGATTATTTTTAATTTAGGTGTCAAGTAAAAATTTTTGAGAAATTATTTTCAATTTTGAAAATTTGATGTCAAATTTGAAATTAGTATCAAAAATTATTTTTGAATTCAACATAGTAATAATTTTCATTCAATACATAATAAGTTTGATTCAATAAAATTTACGTTTAATTCAATTATAAATAAGTTTAATTCAAACATATTTTTTTAGTTTCTCAGTGGCGCAATTTTTTTTGCTTATCGTAACAAATAGATTAACCCCTTTCCCCCTTGGAGCGTTACGTATTACATGAATGATTCCATGTATCAAAGAAATGAAATATTAATTAGATTTATTTGCAATTGATATTTTTGGATTTATTAGAGAACTGAATAAAAATTTTTTTTAAAATTTTTTTGTAGATTTATTAATTTTTGTTTGCTAAATTTAAATATACGTTCAAAGTTTTAAAATTCAAAAAAGCGACTACAAATTTAAATATATTACTAAGATTCTCTTAATACTTTTTAGCTAAACTAAAATTATTTTTTACAAAATTTTATAGTTTAACTTAATATTGTATGAAAAGGGTCTTGACGTGCGAAAATAAAGTTTTCGAAAAAACAACAGTTAAAGTTAAAACTAAAAAAGAACCCTTGTAACTTTTTTAAACATTAATAATTTTCAATGAAGTTTGGCTTATTTTCTTTAGTATTGATCACAGTATCAATACAAAAAACATACAAGTAATGAAATAGTATATTAAGCAACAAGGGTATAAAGGCAGCCATTTGCTTACGGTGATTTTTGTGACACGAGTGGAGGTCGAGGGCGCTCCTCGACCACCACTAGTGTCACAAAAATCATCGTAAACAAATTGACTGCCTTTATTCCCATGTTACTTACGATATTTTTTATTCCTAATGCACAAAAGTGTCGATTTATTTGAAAAATTGTCTGATTGTTTTTGGTTATGAGATAAAAATGTCTTTTGATGCTCAGCTCAACACTTACTTCAGGGATCTTTTAATTCTCATTTAAATATTGAGATTTTCAAAGCTCTAATTATTTTAATAGTTCGAAAACAATTTTTGTTTACGAAAAAAAAGTTTATGTATAAAGTTCAATTGAATTATTTAGAAAAAGTTTGTAGTTACAAGTAAATACTTAATATATCAGATTTATTACCCACGGGTAATATCGTTTTAATAAATAAAGCAATCTTATTCAATAATTGTTCATGTATTTTAAAGTGCACATTTTTCTTTAAAATTTCAAAAACTTCAATTTAAATAATTCTAATAAATAATAATCAATATGAAATATTATGTTTTGTATATTTCATATTAATTATTTAACAGAAATGGTTAAATTGAAGTTTTTAAAATTGTTAAAAAGTGTACGCTATAAATCGCTTGCATTATAAAATAAGAAGGCAAAGTAAAGGATTTACAAGGCTTAAAAGAGGTTGAAATTTGACCCTCTTTTCATGAAAAAGGAAAAACATTTTATAACTATCCTTGTCCCGATGATGAGGCAAGGATAGTTGAAAGTATCCGAATCAACATGCAAATTATAAATAAGCGATTTTTGACTAAAATTTTATTGATAATTAAACATTAAACACTTAACTTTAAAGTAACGAAAAATAAAATATTTTCATAGAAACAATCTCAAAATTTATAGTTTTTAAAAAGTGCATTTTGTCATTTCTCCCGGAATGTCCGGGTGAGATAGTTAATACTTATAATTTTTGGTTTTTAGCTTAAACTTAATTTTTATTCATTTAAATTACTTTTCTATTATTGTGGACGCATTTTAAACATTTATCATGGAATTCAGTACAGTTTTTATGTATCTAAAAATTTTATATACTGCACTGAATCCTATCTTTAATCAATGTCGTTTCATTGTATCTTTACCCGAGTCAAAATTTAGACTCTTTTGTAGTTCTCCACAAACTTCTTCCCAATGAAAAATTTCCATATTAGTACCATTGCTGACATTAGGTGCAGTACCGCACCAGTCTTGTCTGTACATTGCATAGAATTTGAAAATTCATGTTTACTTGTTCTATTCGAGTATTAAGAATTCCAAAAATGACAATAAAAAAAATTATGTACACTGGAAAAAATATATTTATGATACTGTCATAAATATGGCCAATACTCACATATTATATTGGTGGATATGGGACAGCCATACAGTATTGCTGTTTCAGCTATACGCAGTGTAGAACAGTCACATGTATGTGAGAGACACTAATATGTATGTGAAGAACAGAAATACAGTATTGCTGTTTCAGTTATTCGTCCTTACTATACTCGTATGACAAAATCGTCAATATCATTTTTTTCAGTGTATGTATGTGCGTATGTGTGTGTATGTATGTATGTCTGTCCGTAATATTTTGTCCTGGATTATTTTCTAGCCATATCTGATTGAAAAATATTAAGCTGAACGAAAGTTTTAGCTTTTTTCACAAAATTAAAAAAATTCTAAAAATGCAAATTTTTTAATTTTCTGTTAAATTGATGTGACACTTTTTGTAGATACTTTTTAATATAAACTAGAACCAAAAGGGCGCGCGTTGCGCGCCCACTCCTGGTCCTTTGACACACAAAATAAAACCTTAATGTAACCTTACATTAAATCTTAATTTAACAAAAACATTTGTTTATATTTTAATAATTATTTTTCTGTTAATAAGATTGTTTAAAAAATTTTTAATTTTTTTAATCTAAGTTTGACGAATTGAATTTTCTATAAAAAATTACACGTTAATGCCTATAAAAAGTTCTCATTCTGGAGAAAATCATCTTTAAAATAAGTCTAAAATCATTAAAAAGCATTCAGTATTTTAGAAGTCATTAAAATTTTTGTAAAACATTGAAAATTATCATTTTTTAAAAATGTCTAAATAAAATATTGATTAAATGACTTGAAAAATTATGTACAAACTCCAAGGATTAATTTAAAAAGAGAAAAATCAGTAACCTTCTATATTACAGAAATTGTGTAGATTTTTCTCCCAAAATACAGGCGAAATTTTTTTTAAATTAATACTTGGAGTTTTGCACATCAATACAGGGTAATTTAATTTTTCCAAAATATTGAGAACATTCTTGAATTTGCAATTGTTTTAAAGAATTGTTAATAATAATTTTAAAATTTCATTTTTTAACAATCCCTTTATTTTATCATTAAAGTATAGACTTTAAGCTTTAATTAAAAAAAATTACTTAATTATTACTTCCTCATAGAGGAAGTATTGTAATACCAAAATTATTCGAGTTCGATTTCTTGATATATCTTTATGTTATTTGACCTCAGGAGTTGCGGACATAAAGTGAGCGTACTTTGTGATAGATTAATAAAGTTTAACTAAATTTTTTTTGGATATTTAATTTTCCAAAAACACGTTTTTTGCCCATAACTTTAAAAAAATGTTAGGACACCTATAAATGTTTTTCCATAATTTTGTAGAGTTTTTTTAAACGCATCTTTTGAGTTCTAATTGAACATTTTTCGTCCATATTACTGGAGATATTAAACTTTTAAACATCATAAATTTTAGAAAAAAATATTTTTTTGAAAATTTTGTTAAAAAATGTAGAAGTAATCTTAAAATTATCGTTACCAACTTGTAGAGCATTATAAAACGATTCGATTGACTTATTTTTGAACCTAATTCGATAATAAATTTAGAAATTATTGGTATTTTAAAAACCAAAAATTGTGGAAAATGACATTTTCTCAACTTTTTTGTTTGAAAATTTTTGTTTAACTATTAAACTATTATAACTATATTGTAGAGTATTTAAAAATACATTGATTGACCTAAGATTCAATCACTTTTACCATATTTATAAAAAGTTATTCATATATTTTCCTATTATTATTATTATCTCTATGAGGAAGCAAAGTGTTCATGAAATGAGCGCACCAAAATTATAAAAAATATACAACTTGGCAGCGGTTTCTTTATTTGTTTCAAAGTAATAATAACATGAAAATAAAATGATCTAAAACTTTAACACCAAATTACTTTAACAATACAATTTTTTTTTTTTTTGAAAAAGTTTCCCTTATTGGAAAAAATTTTTTTTTCCTTATTGGGTCAAAACCCATTATATTAAAACATCAAAGATGTTTTTGTTGGGATTAAATTATTCTCTAATTAATGATTTATTACCATTTATTAAATCAATTTTAATTAATTGTACACTATCTGCAAAAATTATGTAAATGCTACATTTTAGTGCTATAAATAATTTTTTCATTTTGCAAAATGTATTAATTAACATTTTTCCCGTCTAAGACATTAAAACTCAATATAAGTATTCAAAAATTAAACTTAAAAGTAAAATTTAATTAACTTTCCAAAATCATTAAAAAATTTCTTGACTTTGTCTTGTTTAATAAAATTAATATAATTTTGGAAATACTTTACATGTTTTAATGTTCTTTAGATAAAGCTGAAATAAGCATTCAGTTTATTTTAATACAATTAATGTTAATAGTATTAATTTATGCTAATAGTATTTAACATTAAAATCTACAAGTAAATATGTAAATAAAAAAGCCAAACATGACAGAATTTTATGTATTATCCTAACTTCAATGCTTGGCCATTTCTAGTTAAAAAAGTATCAAGCTAAAACAAAAATTGTCTCTTTCAAAACATTTACAATATAAAATGTTTTTTGCCGTTTTTCGCGAATTTTTTTTTTAAAGTAAGAATTTTTTTGAATGAAATAAAACATTTCTACTATGTTGTTCATATATTTAACTGTAACTCATATTTTTTATAAGCGTTTATATCAAAAATCTTCCAAATTAGGAGCTATTGCATATAGAGCTGCTCCGCCGGAGTTCATGACTGCCGTGCAGTCCTGAGCCCACAAATTTTGTCCGAAAGCAAAAATCAAGTTTATTCATATTTTATAAATATTTTATTATTAAGTAAACTAACTTTTAAGTGAAAATATTAAAAATTGACACTACTTTAAAAAAAATTCGATTTTTTGCCTACTTTTTTGCAACTTTTTTATTTTAAAAAAGGTACTAAAATTTTTTTTTTTTCAAGTTTATTTCACTTAATAATAAATTTAATAACGAACAATTTCCAATTTTTCATTTTAAAATCGGTCAATAACTTTTTGAGCTACACTGTACGGCAATTTTAAAAATCCTGTTTTGAGAAAAACGCATTTAAAAAAATAGTATCAAAAATTGATATTTAGGGGAGAGTCTCCAGTTGTGAGACACCTCCAGTTGTGAGACAGTCAATTTTTTTTAACATGCAATATTAAAAAGCCGATTGGTTTATATAAAAACATTTCTTTTTATATGAGCCAACTTTTTCGTGTAAATTTTGAATTGATAATGGAAATCTACTTGTATATTCTCTCCCATTATATCTGAGGGTTAAAAGTTGCGCAGAAAATGTGTACGATCTGATGCGCGCGAAATTATTTTTCTGACATTTTATGTATTTAATTTAGGGGTTAGGTTGCCATATTTATTCATTTCGCGCCGGAGAAGGAAGGGATTTCTCAAGATGGTTAATTTGTCCCTCTGTTATAAACTCATTTTCCCTCCAAGAGAAATGGCACGAATATCTGTCAATGGTGTATTTGAACATTTAGATTGTTATCCAATAGCTAACTCTCAAATATGAACGATTTGTCCCTCCAGATGTTTAGTCCAATACTCCAGTTTTCTCAGTGTGGGCAGCATAAAAAATACGACTTTGCAGACATACTATTTAAATGTTGTTTTTATTTTTTTTTCTAGTATTTTTGGGCATGTCAAGTGGAAAAAAGTCAATTGATTCAGAAGAAATCAATTTAAATGCTCTTGTTGAAGCTATTAAATTGTGTTTATTTGATAGTCATATTTTGGCGAATAAATATTATTATTATAATGATTCTAAAACTGGCACCTTATTATTATGGCACCTGTTTATTACCTTCAAGACTCTAATTTTGAACTGAAATAAAAAATATTCTTTTTTTGTTTAAGACAACATAAACTTTTTTATAATAAAAAACTGGGTACTGGTTTAAGATTTATTAAAAAAATATTAAACCATGTAAAGTATTTCTGAAATTATATTAATTTTTTAATAAAACAAGGCAAACTCAAGGACGAGATCAAGCATTTTTAAAATGATTCTAGAAAGTTATTTAAATTTCTTTACAAGTTTAATTGTTGAAAAAGTAGATAATGTTAGTGACTTAGACGGGAAAGTTGTTAATTTATTACTTGCATTTCTTAATTACAAAAAAGAAAAATCATTTTATATCACTAAAAAGTAGTATTTTACTCAATTTTTAAAAACTTACCTCCTTATCCTTATTTTTAATCACAAAAATTTTTTTCGTCTTTTAATTTTGAAAAGAGAAAAAAAGTGTTCTTCACATTGCACTTTTATTTTTCTGTATTATATAATGCGAAAATCTGTTAATAAACTATAACTACACTGTAAAAAAAGAGAGTTAAATTTTAACTCCCCAGGGGATTCTATAAAAGTCGCACCCATTGGGGAGTTAATGCCAGGGGAGTTAAATAAAGAGAGTTAAAATTTAACACCCAAATGCTAACTCCCCAATGAAAAAATAACTCGCGCGGGTGTTGAATGAAGGGAGTTAGAAATTAACTCTCTTTTGGAGTTGATTTTTAACTCGAAAAATTTCATTCCAAACTCCCGAGTCCGTTAACTCCCTAAATTTTTTACAGTGTATATATATGTATACTCAAGTATAAAATAGACTACCAACTCTCTCTCTCTCTCTCTCTCTCTCTCTCTCTCTGGTCACTCAATAGACTGCCTACTGGTTGAAAGAAACCCTTCAAACAATAGGCCAGGTACTCGAGCAGACCTTTCATTTCTCTTTAAATTTTATATATATATATTTCAAATATCTTTCTGTCTTCTTCTTTCTAAATAAATAACATAAATCGGTCCCTGTTTATAACGCAGAAAATCTAACGCTATTGCTTTCTTCCTCTTTCCAAATAGAAATAACATAAATCGGTCTCTGTTTATAACGCAGAAAATCTAACGCTATTGCTTTCTTTCTTTTTCGAGGATAAGCAACATTAGACTGTCTCTCTTTACCTAATTTGCATATCTACTCGTTTCATTTAATATAAATACAACTAATTTTTACTATAAAAATAAAATATTAATAATAAATCCGACTTCTTAGGCCAAAATTATATTTTTGATTTTCGATCAAATTTTTAATTATTTTTTATTGTTGAATATTGTTTAATTTTAAATGAATTTGGTATTGATATCGGTTGATGTTTTTAAATTTTAAATTACATTCATTACATTTATTTTATGCAACACAGCACTGTAATACGCACTTTACGCCACCTGTTTTGCAGGTTGTAAGTTACTTATTATAGCCCGGTGCGAATAATGCTGGAGGGGAGTACACTTTATTTCGTGTTAGTTACATTATAGACCCAATAACCGGGTTATAATGTTACTATTTCTGTACAAAAGTACGATGTAATGTAACTAGATGCTGTCAGACGCACAGTTCCCAGGTACTCTCACCAAATGCATGCGCATGCGCATTCGCGCTTGGTGAGGGTCCCTGGCAACCAACTCTACTGTCAAATAACCTAACCTAATATTCTTTGTATACAGTGTACTATAGTCACGACTCAGTGAAACATTCTGTTTTTGTTCTTTAATGATATTATTTTTATTAATATGTCGAAGGACACGACTAGGTTTCGGGGGGCTTCGCCCCCCGCCGCGTCCGGTGGCTTGGGGTATTAAAAAATGCGGCTCTTTGAAATGTCAAAAATTATTATTATTATTCTTTTGAGTTGGTTTTCTTGCGCGACTAGACAGGGGCGTACGTTTGAATGTATATCGGTACACTAGCATTATGTCACATATTTTCTCGTTTTTGTCTTTAGGTGTTTGTAAGATAAAAGTGTTTCCAATCTCAGCTTTTTTTTATTACAGTCTGTGTTGCATAAACAGTCGTATGCACCTCGGATCGTATTCATCTTCATGACACTCGCGTGATCTCGTTCATAAAGATGAACTTACGATCCTTGGTGCATAATGTACTATTATCAACTAGTTTAGAGTCATGAATTTGATGACTATTACACATTTTCTAAAATCAATAAACGTAAGTTTTTAAACAATTTTTGTATTGCTATTTTAAGGTTTTAAGTTTGGAAATTTCATAGCATGTATTGTCATATTTAACGTAGAAAATAAAATATACATGTTCAATATAAAGGGTACAGTAAAAGTATCAATAAAACTTGTATACTGTTTTATACGCAGAGATGATACGCGTTGTTATCGATCTTGGCGCCGATAGTATCTTTTAACAGATAGTCACACATTTGGCATTAACCGTGAAAGATTAGCTGCACACTCGATCACCTTATTTAACGCCGTAGCAATGTGTTGGTAGAAGTTTAATATTCCATACAACTCAACACCAAGATATTTAAGTTGTTTACTCCACTTGACCTCGAATCCGTCTATCGTGATTCGTGGGAGCTCATAACCACGTCTGTCTGTGACCAGCAGTGCCTCAGTCTTTTCCAGGGCCACTTCAAGATCATTAATATCCAGCCAGCTTTTTGCTAGTCGCAGACATTCATTCACCAATGTCCCAAGACCCTCCTCACTTTCGGCAGTGCACACGAACAACGCGTCGTCCGCAAAGCCGATGATCACCGCACCTTCGGGCAGATCCATTCGCAGGAAGTCATCGTAAGATACATTCTATACAAACGGACCTACCCTCGAGTCTTGAGGAGCCCAACGCTGCATCTCTTCCTTGAGAGTGCAGGTGTCTCCCTCGTATATAACCCACCTGTCGCTAAGATAATTATCCATTATCCGCAACAAGTATGGCTGCATGTTTTTCTTTCTCATCTACTCGATATGATCTTTCTATCTTGCAGAATTAAGCGCATTGCGTATGTCAATTGATACCAACGCGCAGAAGCTCTTCTTCTTCTCTGGTCTCAATTAGTTTTTTCCACTACTGCCTGGATGGCATCAACTGTAGACTTGACTTTACGGAAACCAAATTGGTGATCAGATAGACGATTCTCTCCGGTCAAGTGGTCTTGCATTCTCTGTAAAACCATATCCTCTAGAAGTTTACCCATCGTATCTAGCAGGCATATAGGCCTGTAAGAGGAAATTTTATCCAGAGGTTTTTCACCTTTTCTTAGAAGGACTAGCCTCTGTCGCTTCCAGTCGCGGAATAACCCTCCTTTCTCAAGGCAAAGATTGAAACCTCTAAGCAGAATCTGGAATAAAGTGTCGATAACCAATTTTAGGATCTCGTTACTTATCTCATCCATTCTAGGCGCCTTACCTGTTTTCAATCTTTTGCCTGCGTTTTTCAATTCATTAAATGTGAAAAGTTCTTCTTCTTTGACTTTGCAGGAACTCCAGTCCATCCTAAGGTATGGCTCTGCAGAAGGGAGCAAAGATTTTATTATCTGTCTAACCCAATCGGGATTTTCCAGGCCGGGGCGACTATTATGTTCCTCGCCACTCGCACCTCCATATCCAGACTGCTCGGTCTCTTTACCCATCCCAAGTCCTCAATTAAGAGGGTTTCTCTTAGGGACCGGCCGAACTTTTCCTTGTCGAGTCTCTTAATATTCCATGAGGAGGTTTTGCGACTAGGAACTTCCTGCCCTTTTCCTCCTTGTGTGTCTCCCATCGATACTGAGAATTAAATGTACTGGTGGTCACTTGCAGTATATCCCTCAGAGACCCGTCAGTCGCCTATGCGGCTAAATATTTTAGTGGTTTACCACTAAGAGGTCGTTCCTGGAGATCATTTCTGCAATCAGAATTTCTCTTTTGTCGAGTCTCGTCTCACCTCACTCTGGCGACGTTGCGTTAAAACCGCCTGTGATGATGACATCCAGCCTGGATTCTGTGAGACTCGCTTCTAGGTCTTCTATATTGGCTTCGAAGTTGGTCAGTGAGAAGTTGGGTGAGAAGTAGCAGCTTTATATACGTATATTAGTATATACTCCCGCAGTGTTAAAGTCACCTCATCTGAAGTGGTTGCTTCATCCTGATCCTTTATCTTGAGAGACCTCTTATTCACTAGAGGTGTGACTTTAGCTTCGCCATGCAGGGCCGAAGCCAATGCCTTTAGAAATTTTAAGGTTTCTCTGTCCTTTTTCACTATCACGAGAATCTCCTGATTGAAAGTTCACCAGATCTTCCAGATCACGGTACCTATATCTTCAAGTTTAACCTTTGATTTTATCAGCAGCAAGATACCCTCATAAAACTTTGGGTCTCTTGACGTGATCTTAACAGCTTCCGTGGACCTCAGCTTCGAAGGGAGCTTCAAGAACTCTTTTTTCTCACCTGAGGGCTTTTTTCTTGTAGCCCGTTTTTTCCTCTTTTTAACAACTTTAAAATCGTCCCCATCGTCTGTTCCGTTTTTTAAAATGGTATCCGCATACGTCTTGTTAGCACTACTTGGGGGCGTTTCTTTAGTTCCAACTAGCGACTCAGAATTAAGCTGTGGAGCATCCTTTCGCTTAATCCTCTTTTCGTTTTAAGTCGCTTGTTGTGGACTTACATCTGGGCTTACACCTTCCCTGGGGCGTTTATTAACCTTTTTTGCCTTATAAGGGCCTGCAGCTACACTATCCAGACTTGCAGTAGCACTCTTCGTCTGCCGTGGAGTTCCCACAGTTGAAGTTTGTCGCTCTTGGTCTTTAAATGGCTCGGGGATGAAACGCACCATTCAAAATCGTGACGCCATCCTGGATGCCACGACTGACGTTCCTTTGGCGCTTAAATTCTTGACGCCCGCTTTCAGGAATAGCCAGGAACTGATTTGCGACATTTGCTTTATAGCTTTAAGCCTCTTTAAACTTTTAAAACTTCTTTTGGACCTAAAAACTGCAGAAATATAATTGTTCTGTATGCTGAGAGTGAAGTCCCATATAGGTATAATAGTAGAATAGTGGAGTTATGTAATTGTCGACCATTGAGGTGTTTCTAGGGGAATTGAGCTGACTATGATCTACATGCTTTATGGTGTGGATTAGGGTGCAGTCCCATGGCAGCGTTTTGTAACTAGGACATGAGTGTGAGAGAGATGGAGATATATGTTGGCTATATTTGCACTCATGGTCTAGTTACAGAACGCAACGTGAAACGGTCCCATGAAACTCCAGCCTTAGTGCAATAGAGACATATTTGGGGAAATCTCACGAAATGGGGACTTTTTGTTGTAAAAAATTTATTTTTCAAATTAGTGGTACATTTTTTTACCATAAATTATTATTCTTTGACCAAATAGAAGTATATTTTAACCGCGTATTTAACACGCGATATAGTTCAAATATATTTTTTCCTAAAATGGCACTATAATTGACTAAGTAACATTATCTCGTACACAAATTATTCAATATCAACCACAAATATTATTTTTAGGGGTGTGCATTTTGCACACATATTTATTAACACTAAACCAATATATTACACGAAGGCGAATACATTTTTTTAAATGTGATTTCTTGTGCTCGTCAAAAAACCATTTTTTGACAACGAGTTACGCACTCGTTGCGCGTTTTCGTAGAACGATTTGGTAGATGTTTTAAGTGGCTCAATGTTTTACCACCCATAATTCTTTTTCTGAATACCTAAAAATATAAATAATATATGGGCGAATTTCAAATAATGATAGCTCACCAAGTATTATAAGAAAATTAATCATTTTCAAAAAAAGGTGAAAATGCAATTAGTTATAAACAGCTCATTATCTCGAATATTATAATTGGCACACTTGTCTAATTTACATTTTTCTACCCTTTACAACCTACAGATAAATGACAAAAAATCCCAAACATAAAAAAAATTGCTCAAAAAGTTATCGCTTAATGAAAATTCGATTTTATGCGAGTTACGTCAAGAATTTCTCAATTTCTATAATTTTAATGAATAAATCAGGTGCATACTTCTTTAATTTTTACTAACAAGATTTTTTTTATATCTCATAGCCGCGATATAGTATTAGCAAATGTATAAAAAAGTGGGTTAGCAATATGGAAGCTTTTTGTGGCACATATATCTCAGAACCCAATTTGTTCCCATTTCGTGAGATTTCCCCACTTACATATGTTATATGTTGAGTAAATTTTATAGTGCGTTAGTATTAAACTTACTTAATTTTCTAATTTTTCACAGTGGAAAATTGTGAATTGAATTTTCTTCACATTGTATTTCTATTATAATAATAGTAAATTTAAAATTTTAAAATGTATTTTCAGACTTGACAAGACATAACACTAAAAAATAATTTCTTGAAGGTTAAATACTTTCAAAGATTTTGGTATTGTTAGGAAACAATATTATAAATATGTATTATATGCTTAGAGACAAATCGATAGCTTTTGTTTTAAAATAAAAATTAACAGTATATTAATATTAAAATATGCAATTAGCTTAATGTATATTAATTTTTACTACCTTCCAGCAAAAATTTAAAATAATTTCTGTTATTTAATTATCACCATTAACCACAAAGCATATACACGGAAAAAAAGTACGTGAAACTTTCATTAAATCGGTGATTGACTTTTGGATACGACACAAAATACTAGAAACAGTCTAGTACATTTTCATGAGAGTTTCAAAAGCAGTCAATGAAAATTTCTAGCACCTTGCTTGAGAATTTCATTCACTTTCATAAAAATTGTATAATTCTGTAAAATAAAAAAATAACTTCTACTTGTTCACACAGTTTTTCTGAAATGCACTCATTCATTCACAAATTTGGATAATTAATCATACAAACAAAGAACAATTATTGTATCACTTTTCGACGTTTATCAACACTTATGAACTAACCTATAACACATTCGCATACAACTTAAATATAAACACACACTTAACACTTAAAAGTACGTATCGAATTGTTCTTATATACCACGTGGTGAAATTTTTCACGACTTGTGAGACATGCTATTTCACTGAAAACTGAGACTTACATAACATTCTGTTTTGTGAGATACAGAAAATAAAAAATATTTGTTAGATAGTCAATTCTTGAAGACAAATATATATTAACACTATTTGTTTTTCATAAAATAATAGTATATTCACATCTGAAATTAACACAAATGGAAACAGACGATCAGCTGTCATTTCCCTTGGATAGAAACGCGCAACGCACACTGCGCATGCTCTACAGAATTTTCAAGCGCAGTCAACCAATCTTTCACGTACTTTATAAAACTGAACAAATGGCTTTTGGTTAAAATTTAAAAAACACTTTTGCCCATACTAGTACTAGAATAATTCTAGGACTTTGCTATATTTTCTAATAAAAAGTATATGATGCAGTCTACTATTTTGTGTTCTATCCAAAAGTCAAGCACTTTCAAGGAAAGATTCACGTACTTTTTTTCCGTGTAGATCATATTCATCTCAATTCCACTCAAAACACCTCATTAGTCGACAATTTACTCCACTATTACACTGTTCTACTATTCTACCTACATGGGATTGCACTCTCAAACTACTCTCCTCTCACAACCACTCCGCGACTAGCTTATCAGAGATGGCGCTTTGTCGTTTCTTGACGTTCTTGACACTTTTTTTAATTCCTTAAACGTGAAAAATTCTTTGTCTATAGGCGTCTTCCAAATGCAACTTCCTCGCAACATACCTTTTAAATAAGCTGGATTCCTTACACAGTTTGATTTGCGAATCAGTCGCGACTCTTCAAGGGATTCCGCCAGCTTCTCTTTGCTTAGTCTTTTAAGGTTCCAAAAACGTTAACTCTTGGCGTCGATTTAACACAACTAGCCCATTCGAGGTCAATTTGTCGGTAATCAAGACTTCACGGGTCTTTCTTCATTCCTGCGACTTACTATTAAAATCTCCTGTAATGAGGAAATCTCCCTTGAAAGCTTTCAGGTTTTTTTCTAGAGAGCAAATCTCACAGTCGAACTTTCAGAGTGTGTCGTTCGGGGAGAAGTAACAGCTGTATATATACAAATACCCGCCATCTCTACTCACACGAATCCCTTGTTTGTTCCAAGGAATGTACACATCTGGATTGTATATCTGTATAAAGTGGTAACAATTCCATTACAATTGGTTCAGTAGTTTCCGAAAAAAATAATACAGTATGAAAAAATGTAGTTTCGAGAAAAAGAAGTTTAAAACTTTTGTTGTACATATACTTGTAATAGAAGTAATAAAAGAAATTCAATTTTTTGAAATTGACAAAATAGTATGAGCCCTTAATTGATTCTAAAGTACGTTTTATATTTTCTAGGGATATGTATTGCGCAAAATACAGGTGTCCAGTTTATTGTCCTGGTAAAGGAAAACTGTATAAATCTAATCTTGAAAATGTTGTGCCAACGAACGAGAATCACATCTGCAGCCCAGACATGAAGAAAGCGACATTAAATACAAAATGCTTCATAGCTTCCCAAAAAGCGGTTGGCCAACCGTCTGCTTTAGTGAAGTCGGTGAAAGAAAGGTTACAATTTATAATTCTAAACTTTTCAAAATTAAATTTTATAATGAAGGAAGTTTTAAAAAAATTTTAAAAAGATTTTTAGATATTCTTAGTAGAAATTTGTCGACGTTAATTTAATTAAAGAAATTAAACATTTGAACTAGTAAATATAGAGGCAATTTTTAATTAGTGTTATTATTATGAATAAGGGTTGTGATCAAAGCATCTTACAACCACTAACGCTTAGATATTCTTGTACGTTTTCTAAAATAACTACATCTGAAGTTTCTTTCACAATAAAAGGACATCGGACAGGCTCCTGGTAGCAATAATGGCCTTTATATAATACATGCATAAAAAAGCCACACTGAAAAAATTACATTCCAATTTTAAGAAAATCTTCTTAAATATGCGCCAAGAATATTCCCCACTTAAATTAAGTGTAAAATATTCTTACAATAAGAAGAACATTATTATTGTAAGAATATTTCCCACTTAATTTAAGTGGGGAATAGTCTTGGCGCATATTTAAGAAGTTATTCTTAAAATTAGAATGTAATTTTTTCAGCACACTTCTGGTGCAAGGAAAATGTGCGAGAAAGGGCGAACGATCATGTAAATACTTCCACGCATGCGTATATTGTTCCAAGTCTCTTTATTTCACAATTTTCATTTAACAGACAATCAGAAAGGTGTAGTGACTTGCTATTTAACCCTAGAAGGAGTAACTGGGGTGTCTGGACACCCCAAGCAAAATTCAGAGTATTCCCATGGCTTAACCAATAATTTTTTTACGCTCAAAACTTGTTGATAATTTAGTTTGAACCTCTATCTTTTGACACCTGTATATGCCACCAAAAGTTTTGCTCTAGGAAGAGCTCTATCTCCTGTTTGTAATGATAAAGTCGAATTTATTAACGAAATAAATTCGTAAGTTTCTCGAAGGAAATAAAATCATTTATTTTGCATGCAAAAGTATATCTATATATATTGCTGTGCTCGCTGCTCGGTCGACGAGTAGAGAGTACCGATGGCGCATTCATTGTCGCGCAAGCACGTGGTTTCTCATACTCCGCGCTATACCTCGCGAGAGACCCGCGAGATATATTATTTCGTTGCACGGACAATTTCCTCAGTTCGCCGCCGAACTTTCTCGGGGCTTGCTCCAAGGCAGTTCGACGGCAACTCTCTCTTTCCTCTCTCCACCCTTTACCTTTCGATCTAACGCCGAGGCTGAGGTACAACTCTCCCAAGGAATGAGATCTTCCTCTCTCAGGCCAGGTACATCTGTGCTACTTCCTTTGTCTCTTTACCTGGTGCGAGCAGGCGGTAACTCAGGTGCAACTGGGGCTGCTAGCTTGTACTCAATTCCTCTCTACCTGGAGTAGACAGGTGGCATCTCAGGTACAACTGGGGCTGCTAGTTTGCTACTTTCTAGAGGGAGCTGTACTCGAGACTCAGGTACAACTGAGCAGCAGTAACACCCTTCGTTACTCCGTCGTTCTTTCTCGCTCTAATGCACTTGGTCAGGCCAGGGGTACATCCGTGGAAGACCTTATGCAAAATTTCTATCTTAGCTCTTGTGAACCAACCCTGTGGTGAAGAGGTACAACTCGACCTCCATAGAGTTGATGCACCAGGTTGAATCTTTGACCCAAGGTACATCTTGGGGAAAGATGACGCTTGTTAACATCTTTCTTTATTCACACTAAAATACGTGACGGATATGAATACCGGAAGTTCGGTATCTAGTTTCTTTCGATGTTGAAATCGTCCTAGCGTGCACGACCCTAGTAATCGTTCAAATCGTAATTTAGGGGTAAATTCTAGAACCTACCCTCGTGAATAAAATGAGCGTCAAACCTTTTGAGTATACAAAATGGCGGAAACTAACGGTTGCTAAATTTTACAGCGTTGCGACCGCCGACCAACCCAGCGAGGAGTGAATCTGCCATGGCTGCGACTCTCTCTCTCTCTCACTCATTCTCTTTCTCTCTCTTTCTAAATTCTTTCTTTCTCTCTCTCTCTCATAGATTTTCTTAAACTCTCTTTTCTAAATTATTCTTTCTTTAAAATTCTTTTATTCTTTATTCTTTTATTCTTTATTCTTTTATTCTTTATTTCTTTTATTCTTTTATTTTTTATTTCTCTTTAGCTAGTATAGGAATTATTATTTTATTTGTTATTAGTTAGTTTAGGTATTTTATATTTTTTGCATTATATCGAGTTTAATATTTTATTATTTTATTAATGTTATATTCTTTATTTTCTATTACTTACCTTCTTTATTTTATTCTTTGTAATATTTCTTATTTTATTTGTTTAAAATATATTTTCTTTCGAAGGTTTAAATTATGCCTTTTCAATGACTTCACCTTACATCCAAGATCACAAACCTAATAAATCTAGTTACTAATTTTAATGATATTTCAAGCCAAACTAAGTTTTTAGATTAAATTATTTAATTTAACTAAATTAAATACCCGGACTCCATCCGGCGAGCTATTCTTTTGGCAAATTAAAATCACAATCATTACATGGCGCCCGAACAGGGACTCCATTTTGTTTTGGAGAGAAATTTTAAAGTTTTTTTAAAAAAGGTAAATTCATAGATTTTTGGTTAAAAAAAAAAGAAGGGGAAAAATGTATAATTTTTTTTTCTTGGTCTTTTAAACTGGTTTGTGATTTTGGTAAGGAGGTGATTAAGAGAAAAAAGAGTTAATTTTGGGGTTTGTCGCCATCGTGGGGGCGCTGTTGTCAAAGAAAAGGAGTAAGGAGTGGGGATGGGTAATTAGTTATATATATCCGTGTTCTCAGTAATTCGGTCGAATCGATCAGTACCACTCATCGAATACTTATCTTAAATTTTGTTAAGCAAGAAAGAAGAGGACGACATCATGCAGTCACCACGAAGCGACGAGCATGTTTTTCGAATTTTGGCAAAATTTGAAAGACATTTTCCTGATTTTCCTTTATTTGAAGTACTACAACGGGTAGAAACTGAACGGATACGGTGTAAAATCTCGGCAAATCAAGTGCGTCGCGTATTCCCGGAGATGATCTTCGGTGATTCGTTAAATCATTATCGAGACCTTTTAATTAACTTGTGCTACGATAAACAACTAGAATATAAAGAGAATTGTTTCTTCAGTCGCTTTCCAATAATCCGTGGTAGCCCAGTTTTGGTTGGTACGGATAGAAACCACCCCTATGACCCTAAGACGGATTGTTGGCGTTGCGGACAACGTGGACATCGTAGACAAGCATGCCGAGAAAAACCAGTGTTGTTCTGCTCCAAGTGTGGCATTAAGGGCAGCCTCACTCGTGATTGTTGTTTAAAGAGAAGAAAATAATTTAAATTTTTCTTCTCTTTCACTTTTGCACCTTTAATTGACCAATCACCATCTTGGTTTCTTCTCCCACCACCACCTTTGGAGAAGAGTAGGGAGCAATCAACTAGTATATAGATAAAGGGTAGTTCTTCATTTTCATATTTCTTTACTTCACTTTGACCAGTAAAGACGTCTAGTAAAACTTACTGAACATCATGGGAGTCCAGTGGATCTACAACTTGTCTAAAAATGATTTGGTGGCTCAGATGGAAAGCTACCACATCGACGCTAGAGGTACGGTTGCTGAACTTCGTCAACGCTTTGTAGCTTTTGTCAAAACTAGACCAGAGCTACTTAATAAGACTGTAGACCCGGAGGATTACAACGAGGAGGATGATATTTCTAGAGATAATTTGGCCTTAGAAGATCCAAGTTTGAAGGAGATTGTGGTGGACCAGCAACAAGCACCCCTTACTACAGAGCAAATTAAGGCGACTGAAGCCTTAATTAGAAGTCAGAAACTTACCACGGAACCGCTTAGGACTTCTACTCCTATAAATTTTACTAGTGACACCTATGTTTTAGAACGGATGCGTAAATGGAATTGTCAGTTCGATGGTAGAGATGTGTACGCCTTCCTGGAACGTGTGGATGAGCTTCAGCAGGCTTATGGATTTTCGGACGATCAACTTCTTCGCGGTTTTCCGGAGTTACTTAAAGAAGATGCCTTATTATGGTATAGGAACGAGATTCGATCCATTTTTACGCTCGATGAGTTGACCTCAGCATTAAGAAAATTTTACCTTTCACCTAGTGAGTTTAGACATCTGGAAACTCAAATTGTTAGTAAAGTGCAAGGTAATGCGGAGACAATTCGAGAGTTCTGTACTGCATTACGAACTCTTATGAGAAGGCATGGAGGTTATGATTTGGGACGTGAATTGGATACCCTATACTGGAATATGAAACCTGTCTTTCGTCTTCATATTCGCCGCACTGAATTGGATTCAGTTAGTACTCTTATTCAACGTGTGGAGGAGATAGTGGAGATTCTTCAATCAGTTAACCAGGAGAATCATAGTGGGAATATTATTCAACCTGTAGCAGAAGTTTCAAGACCTTATAACTCTAAAACTGACTGTTGGCGTTGTGGTAAGCCAGGACATCGCCGTATAGACTGCAGAAATAAGCCTAAAAAGTTTTGCTCTTTCTGTGGTAAAGAAAACATATATACCAGAGATTGTAAATGTGATAAGCCGGGAAACGAAGAAAAGGTCGAACGATCGGAGTAAGTTCGACCTTACTTCCCTCTGACTCCCGAATTTTCATATCTTGTAAATGTGAAAATTTAACGATACCAGCCCTGGTGGATACTGGAGCAGCATGTTCCTTCATTGATATCCACACTGCAAATCAGTTAATCAACCTCGGAAGAGTCGCCAACCTTGAAGACATCATCATCGCCCTTGCCAATGGAACTGAATATAAAGTTAAAACAAGTTTTGACATGAAAATCGCCGCGGGTTCTACAAAAGTGAAACATAAATTCCTTGTGTTACCTGGTTTATCTCAACCTATGCTTATCGGTGTCGATCTTTTACAAAAATTCAACTTTTCCCTTTTAATTAATAATCAAGATGTTCGGTTATTTAAAAATTCGTTTAAAGTTGACGTGTGTGAAATCGGCCCTTCCGGTTTAACATCGCTAGATAAAAAAAAGGAAAGTGAGTTAAATGCCTTAATTGAACAACAAAAACTTTTATTTAAAGACATTAAAGGTCAAACTCCGTTGTTAAAGCATGAAATTCGCCTCGAAGATGAGAGACCAATTAAGCAACGTTATCAACCTCGTAATCCAGTGACACAGGAAATGATGAGACAAGAAGCCCTAGAAATGTTAAAACAAAAAGTGATTAGAAAATCCCGTAGTGCGTGGAGTTCTCCAGTTGTTTTAATTAAACGAAAAAATGGCAAATTAAGATTTTGTATAGACTTTCGTAAACTTAACAAGGTGACTAAAAAAGATGCTTACCCATTACCCCGGATAAATAGTATTTTGGACCAATTAAAAGGTGCCAAATATTTATCAACCCTTGATTTAAAAAATGGTTATTGGCAAGTCCAATTAGCTGAAGATAGTGCACCCTTGACAGCTTTCACCGTACCTGGTTTAGGACTCTTCGAATTTGTAGTCATGCCTTTTGGACTACACTCAGCACCTGCAACATTTCAACGATTAATCGATCTAGTAATTCCTCTAGAATTAGCCCCTAATGTATTCTCGTATCTCGATGACATCGTTGTTACCTCGGAAACATTCGAAGAGCACCTTAAACTCCTAGAAGAAGTTTTCTCAAGACTAAGGGAAGCTAAATTAGTTCCTAATTGGGAAAAATGTTTCTTCGCTCGTACTCGACTTACTTATCTTGGACATCTAGTAGACAAGGATGGACTTCACCCTGATCCAGATAAAGTCAATGCCATTTTGAAATTACCCCCTCCTACGAACCTAAAAGAACTTAGAAAATTTTTGGGTATGGTATCTTGGTACCGTCGCTTTGTTAAAGATATCTCCGTACTCATCGCTCCGTTAATTCATCTACTGAAGAAGGAAACATCTTGGAGTTGGAATGAACAACAACAATTAGCATTTGACAACTTGAAGAAAAAACTCACTGAAGCACCAGTTTTGGCTTGTCCTGACTGGTCTCAAACATTTTATCTTCAAACTGATGCCAGTTTGGAAGGTCTTGGTGCAGTTTTAACGCAGAAAATTGGAACATCGGAAGTTGTTATTGCCTACGCCAGTCGAACTTTAAATCCAGCAGAGAAGAATTATTCAGCTACCGAAATTGAATGTCTTGCAGTAAAATGGGGCATTTGGAAGATGAGACACTATCTAGAAGGTTATCATTTTATAGTCGTCACTGATCATCAGGCCCTAAAATGGCTGAATAGTATCGTCACACCCTCAGGAAGACTCGCAAGATGGATTATGGAACTGGCTCAATGGGACTTCGAAGTGCAGTATAAAAAAGGAATCGAAAATCGCCTCCCAGATTACTTGTCTCGTGTACCTTTACAAGTTTCTATTATTAACAAACAACCATCTTGTCAATGGTATCAACGCCATTTTAAAGCAACAACAGACAATCCTGAAAGATGCCCGGACTTTAGAATCGAAGATGGAAAACTTTTTCATCATGTTTTGCATTCTTTGGACTTCAAGGACACACCATATGAAGATCAATGGAAGTTGTGTATCCCCAAGGAAGATAGGAAGAAGATTCTTCAGAAAGTACATGATGAAACAACAGCTGGACATCTTGGTGTTGCTAAAACACTAGCTCGGCTCGGAGAATTTTTCTTTTGGCCTGGAATGCTGCGTGAAGGCGCTGAATATGTGAGAAACTGTAAAAATTGTCAATGTAATAAAAGTTCACAACAAGCAGCAGCAAATCATATGCATGCTACTTTAGTTGAACAACCCTGGGAAATGATTTCCATTGACTTCGTGGGACCACTACCGAGAACAACTTCTGGAAATACAACTCTTTGTGTTATACAAGATCGTTTTTTCAAAATGGATTGAAATCAAACCATTACGTAAGGCGACTTCAATGCTAGTTATTTCAACTTTAAAGGAAATTTTCTATCGTTTTGGATGCCCTAAAAAAATTGTCTCTGATAATGGCAGACAATTTATTAGTAAAGAATTCAAATCATTTTTGGAAGATTTTGGTATTCAACATCGTTTAACACCACCATATTCACCTCAGTGCAATCCAGTAGAACGAGTCAACAAAGTAGTTAAGACTATGATTCGACAATACTTGGATAGCAAGAAACCGGACTGGGACCGACATCTACCGGAACTTCAGTTCGCGTACAACACCGCTAAGCACTCATCGACCGGCTTCACACCTGCCTACCTTACCGCCGGCCGAGAATTTCTTCCACCCGGTTTTCAGAATGCTCGTTTGAATTCTAAAACTCCCGTTGCTTACGAATCAAGGATAGAAAAATTAAAAAATGCTCTCGAATTAGTTAGAATTAATTTAGCTAAAAATTTTAACACACAACAGAAGCATTATAATCTTCGTAAACGTGAATGGAGACCTAATGTTGGAGATAAAGTGTTAAAAAGAAATTTCCATTTATCCAAAAAGATAGAGAAGAAAAATGCTAAGTTGTTAGAAAAATTTAGTGGTCTATTTACAATTAAGAAAAAAATTTCTCCAGTTATTTTTGACGTTGTAAATGACGAGGGGAAAATTTTTCGTCATGTGCATTTGAAAGACCTGAAAAATTTTATTGACAACCAATAATATTTGTTCCCTCTAAAATGTTAAAGTCAAAGACCTCCCAAGGAAAATAAATCTGACCTCCAAGAAACACCTCTATAGTTCCTGAAAGTCACCCGCTATGCAAACTTCTAAACAAGCCGCTCAACGTGAACGTGAAGTGATACGTCAAGAAGCATTAGATTTGAACAATTTAAATATTTCGATTTACGAATTTGATAAAAATTATCAGAAACTTTTTGCGGAAAATATGGCTAGTGCTACGGAAAAAGATACTATTAATGTACCTTTACAACCCTTTTTAGGTCGTAATACTCTCTTAACTAAAGTTGATGCCCCCCCGCCTAAACCACCGCGTCTTCAACTCGCTAAAAAGGAAGCTAAAATCCCGCCAAAAATTGCCCAAGAAGATTTTGAAGCTGCTCTTGTGAAAATTTCTGAGAAGGAAGAACAATTAATGTTTAAAAATAGAAAAGACAAAGTGAATGAGAAAATTTAAAACTCTAAATTACCTGTGGTTAAACTTACCCGTGTTATTTCGCCTATGAAAGTGAACACTAAATTAACTAAACGCGTGATTCGTCCAACTGCTAAAGTTACTAAGTCTCAATTGTCAGCTATGACAATTGTTGGTAAACAAAAAATCGTGAAACAAATGAACATTTCTAAAACTAATCTTGTTATTAATTCGGTTAAATCTCCAGTTATTACTAAGCCGAAAACTGTAACTAATTCAGCTAAAACTGCAGTTGTTGGTAAATCTAAGATTAAATCGCGTATTTTGCCTAAAATAATTTCGACTGAAATTATTTCTAAGCCGATTAAAATTGCCTGTGCTTCGATTAAACCGTTGTCTAAAGATTGCCCTGAAACTTTCGAAAAACTTTTTCGTGATTTGAAAGAAACTATCGACGAAGTCGATGTTAATAATAATATTGCGGAACCGATTATTAATTCGAGAGAAAACCCAATTCCCCTTGTGAAGGAGTTAGAAAAACTTCCCTTCACCATCGCAAAATTGCTTAGTGGACCTTGGGTTAAGGTTCCAATTGGCCCAGCTCGTTATCGCTTGCCAGTTGATGACGTCAAATGGATTCTCCGGATGGACAGGACCAATGGTTTCATTCGTCATGTGAGAAAAATCATGTAAGTGGTACTGAAACGGGAAATTATTTGATTTATTTCTTTGAATTTTTGATAATTAAATTCTTTTTGCATTCTCCCTAGACGCTCATTAAAATTCGCTTTTCTAGTAGGGGGGATGTAATGATAAAGTCGAATTTATTAACGAAATAAATTCGTAAGTTTCTCGAAGGAAATAAAATCATTTATTTTGCATGCAATAGTATATCTATATATATTGCTGTGCTCGCTGCTCGGTCGACGAGTAGAGAGTACCGATGGCGCATTCATTGTCGCGCAAGCACGTGGTTTCTCATACTCCGCGCTATACCTCGCGAGAGACCCGCGAGATATATTATTTCGTTGCACGGACAATTTCCTCAGTTCGCCGCCGAACTTTCTCGGGGCTTGCTCCAAGGCAGTTCGACGGCAACTCTCTCTTTCCTCTCTCCACCCTTTACCTTTCGATCTAACGCCGAGGCTGAGGTACAACTCTCCCAAGGAATGAGATCTTCCTCTCTCAGGCCAGGTACATCTGTGCTACTTCCTTTGTCTCTTTACCTGGTGCGAGCAGGCGGTAACTCAGGTGCAACTGGGGCTGCTAGCTTGTACTCAATTCCTCTCTACCTGGAGTAGACAGGTGGCATCTCAGGTACAACTGGGGCTGCTAGTTTGCTACTTCCTAGAGGGAGCTGTACTCGAGACTCAGGTACAACTGAGCAGCAGTAACACCCTTCGTTACTCCGTCGTTCTTTCTCGCTCTAATGCACTTGGTCAGGCCAGGGGTACATCCGTGGAAGACCTTATGCAAAATTTCTATCTTAGCTCTTGTGAACCAACCCTGTGGTGAAGAGGTACAACTCGACCTCCATAGAGTTGATGCACCAGGTTGAATCTTTGACCCAAGGTACATCTTGGGGAAAGATGACGCTTGTTAACATTTTTCTTTATTCACACTAAAATACGTGACGGATATGAATACCGGAAGTTCGGTATCTAGTTTCTTTCGATGTTGAAATCGTCCTAGCGTGCACGACCCTAGTAATCGTTCAAATCGTAATTTAGGGGTAAATTCTAGAACCTACCCTCGTGAATAAAATGAGCGTCAAACCTTTTGAGTATACAAAATGGCGGAAACTAACGGTTGCTAAATTTTACAGCGTTGCGACCGCCGACCAACCCAGCGAGGAGTGAATCTGCTATGGCTGCGACTCTCTCTCTCTCACTCATTCTCTTTCTCTCTCTTTCTAAATTCTTTCTTTCTCTCTCTCTCTCATAGATTTTCTTAAACTCTCTTTTCTAAATTATTCTTTCTTTAAAATTCTTTTATTCTTTATTCTTTTATTCTTTATTCTTTTATTCTTTATTTCTTTTATTCTTTTATTTTTTATTTCTCTTTAGCTAGTATAGGAATTATTATTTTATTTGTTATTAGTTAGTTTAGGTATTTTATATTTTTTGCATTATATCGAGTTTAATATTTTATTATTTTATTAATGTTATATTCTTTATTTTCTATTACTTACCTTCTTTATTTTATTCTTTGTAATATTTCTTATTTTATTTGTTTAAAATATATTTTCTTTCGAAGGTTTAAATTATGCCTTTTCAATGACTTCATCTTACATCCAAGATCACAAACCTAATAAATCTAGTTACTAATTTTAATGATATTTCAAGCCAAACTAAGTTTTTAGATTAAATTATTTAATTTAACTAAATTAAATACACGGACTCCATCCGGCGAGCTATTCTTTTGGCAAATTAAAATCACAATCATTACATGTTAAAATATGTCTGGGGTGTCTGGACACCCCAGTTACTCCCTAACGTTAGAAAAATTGTCAAGATAAGTAAATTCAAATTTTTTTAAAAAATCGTTTTTAATCAGTTAAAATCATCTGATAAAGTATAAATTGATAGGTTATGCATGAAAAAGTTGTATTTTATAAAAAAGAAACATTTTTATACAAAAATTCTATTTTTATGAAAAATAGACATTCTGTATTTGTAACAACTTATGAAATTTGAGTTAGGATTTATTAAAAATTTATGTGCTCTCTCTACAGTCAGAAATTAAATTCTAATACAGAAAAATGTAGTATATATGACAGTCAAATTTAAATTATAAATTCTATATTCTTAATAATATTTTAACATATATTAGAGGTATTAGGAATTGTTAATTAAAACTTTGATTAAATATTAATTTACAGAATCATTTCATAAGTTAATTATTTTAATGTTAATATATTCAGATATATTAAGTTTGTAAAATTTTAAATTTATAACACCATTTTTAGTAAATATTAATTGGTTAAAAGTCCATTTTATAGTTCATTTTTATGATTTTCACTATTCGTCAATTGTCTTTAATTTCTTTCACTTCAGATGTTCAAATAATTATGTTTTTTGGAAGTAATACAAAAACTAATTTTTTCCCCTAAAAGTGTATCTATTTAACTTTAAAAACCTAAACTAGTTTTAAAATTAGTCAAATTTTTAAGAAACTACAACGTTTTTTGTGAAAAAAGTCAATTTTGCAATTTTTTTGGGTTTTTTTGGGTTTTTATGGTTTTTCTTCAAAAATTTTTTAATTTATCAAAATATAAATAATATTATTGTATTCCTTACTAAAAAACCAATCAATTCATTATAATGAATTTTTTTTACGTCAAATATAAACCTTATAAAACAAGTTTAAAGCGTGGGGTGTCGGGACACCCCAGTTACTCCTTAGAGGGTGAGTAAACTAACGTACTCCTTCTAGGGTTAAAGCGGAAGCACAACTAAAACTGCGCCATTTGTGAGAAAAAAATCATATTAGAATGCATGTCGGTAATAAACTCTACACGATACGCGACATTTTCTGAGAGTATCTAACCTTCTTGATGAGATCGCTCGCTGCCCCTGGACCTCGTCAGGGTCCCCCCGAACCCCTTTGCGCGACCAAACATTTATAAGGACTTGATAGTATAACAGTGCAATTGTTTGTGTTTTTCATTGTATATCAGTGCAATTTCTTTGACTTTTTATGCATTTATTATTTAAAGTAGTATATGATACTCGCTTTTGAAAGCGTAATTCATAGAAGGGCGACGTAAGCGCCACGAATTGGAAGCGAGTGCAACAGGCAACACGAGTTGGAGCCGAGAGCTCCAACTCTCATTCACTGTTATTCATTCATTACACAGGTCAACAAAAAAAGACTTAATTTTTTTTTAGAGATAGCGGAAAGGTTTCTTATGTATTTTTGGACGCTGAACACGATCCCGACTTCCAAAATTGCCCATCACGTCAGGATTTTGAGAAAAGTGAGGGTAAAATCTCCAAAAACGCTTTTTTGAGGATTTTCAAAAAAAATTTCTCTTTAACCTGACGTGTTAGAGACTTCCACAAGGTCTTTAATTAAAGCTTGTAATGTGAACTACAAGATCCATATTCATAAAATTAAAAAAATTACCATTTTTTTCAAAAAATGGGGTTGAAGACACCAAAAATGTGTGTTTTTGGATTGCTTCAATAGACTTTTTGCAATTGCTTGGATTCGCTTGAAAATTGTTACTCCAGGGATTTTTGGGGTCGCTGATTACGAATCCGCCATATTAAATTTTTGAAAACTAATATCGGATTCGTAATCAGCGATCCCAAAAACCCCGAGTAACCATTTTCAAGCGAATCTAAGCAATTGCAAGAAGTCTATTAAAGCAATCCAAAAACACACATTTTTAGTGTCTTCAACCCCATTTTTTGAAAAAAATGTTAATTTTTTTTTAATTTTATGGATATGGATCTTGTAGTTCACATTACAAGCTTTAATTATAGACCTTGTGGAAGTCTCTAACAAGTCAGGTTAAAGAGAAATGTTTTTTTGAAAATCTTCAAAAAAGCGTTTTTGGAGATTTTACCCTCACTTTTCTCAAAATCCTGACGTGATGGGCAATTTTGGAAGTCGGGATCGTGTTCAGCGTCCAAAAATACATAGGAAACCATTCCGCTATCTCTAAAAAAAAATTAAGTTTTTTTTTGTTGACCTGTGTTATTGTAGAAAGTATAGTAGAAAAAGTAACTTTAACACTTGAAAGTAAATTTTAAAATTCTTTATTTTTGTTAGGAAAGAGTCGGGTAAGTTTGGCTGTGGGCTAAGTTCGTTTTTGGTTTGGTATGTACCTAAAAAAATTTTTGTAAAATTACTTTTTAAGAATGATGTAGTACGAATATGACACAACATCCTTAAAAATAGTTTTTATAAAAAAAATTTGTTTGAGATAGTTATTAAGAAAAAACAGACTTTCCTTTTTATTAATAGGATCATATGTTTTTCAACATATGACAAGTCCAGTCAACAACAACTATATTAATGTTAAAAACTATTATTGTTATTTTTATGGACTTCGAGGAGGCCTGGCTAAAAGCCGTCTCTATGTTCATTCAACTACTTTTAGAAAAAAGATGTAAGGCTACTTAGGACGGAAATCCTTCGGTGAGGTATATCTGTTCTTATCTCACAGAGTCGTCTATCGCCTTTTGTGGAAGGGCAGGGAAGACGCCATCTAGACCAGGAGACTTGTAAGGGCTAAAAGATTCCACCGCCCCACCTGACCCTATAGAAAGTCACGATACCATTAGTCAGGTTGCTCACTCGAGCTTTACGAGATTCGCTAACCGGCCAGTACAGTCCCGACCAGCGTCCAGGTAGACAGTTCGTAGCGACAACGACGGATTTATACTCTTATATAAGATTACACTCTAAACATAAATGATAAAAAATATTTAGCAATTTAGAAAAATCGAGTATTATTAAACGATAAATTTCTACTGTAAAGATGTTTTCCATTTTTAACATTACGTTAACTTCTTATACATAAGGGAGGTAGGGGTATTATTGAAAACACTTTTATTTTGTCCAGAAACTCTAAAAAAATTATTTTTCTCAAAATTTTAAAGCTTGCTTTTGTGGTACGATAAATAACCTTTCTTTTGGTACCAGAAGTTTGACCTAATTGCTTACAATTGTACACTCTGTATTAGTTGGCGCAAAAAACTGGTTTTTGAGATTTTAAAAAATCTTGGGGTTTTATTGGACGTTTATTTGTTTATGAAAATGACAGAATATGTTATAATGAATAAAATAAAGTTAAAAAAAGATGAAAATTCTTGAGCATCGCAGTTAAGGCACATGAAAGTGTTCGGGTTTGCTCCGGCACAACTCAAGTGAACACCTCGATCACAAGCGATACAATGGGCAGTGTTTCGGTGATTTTCTTTCTTGGGCATATTTTTCATGCAAATTATGCAAAAATTAATATTTTCCTCCGCGTCAGTTTCATTCCGACTAGGTGTCCAATAATACCCCGAACGCTAATTTTTACAAAATGTCTGCGTATAAGTAACGCAAAGAAAATTTGATACAAAACTCTTATATGCGTCGACAGCTTAAAGTTTAAAGAATATTATAAATATATTTACTTGACTTGGTTCGTCGAAAAATGTTGTCAAAATGAACGAAACACTAAGTGAAAAAAACACTTTCCAAGCATTAAAATTCTGTTTGCTATGATAGCGAGGTAACAAAGCGTCAAAACAAGTCAAGTGCTTAATAAAAAATGAGATTATAATAAGACGAGTCGATGCTAGTTTGTTGAGACCCCAACGTTACAAACGGGAAAAATATCGCGCTGTCCAACAATACTCCGTGTCCAATAATACCCCGACCTCCCCTACTGAATTAAAGAATTTTTAATGATTAACAGTAAATAGTTCTAGATGAACAATTTTTCAATTACACTCTTTTGAATTAGTAAATGTAATATTGTAGTTTGAAACTATTTAGGCTTTCAGTTAAATCTGTAAACTATAAAAAATTAAATACAATTTAAAAAAAATTTATTTTCCGAGGACAGATGTTTAATACCTACACTATAAAAAAAGGGAGTTAAATTTTAACTCCCGAGGGGATTTTATAAACGTCGCACCCATTTAGGAGATAAAGCGAAGGAAGTTGGATGACAAGAGTTAAAATTTACCCACAAAAATAAGAATCAATAAGGGGTGCTTGCATAGCAAACAGGAGCTAGTTGCATTAACCCTAGACCTTGAATTGTTATCTTAGTACTTAACTTTGAATTGCAACGAATATTAACAATTGTATTATTCTGTATGGAATATAACCATGCTCCGAGTGTTTTTAGCTTAATCCAATGATCTTCTTCTTGGTATTCAAACTGAATTTTGCAATTTCTTAGGACTTCATTAGTGGGATTTAACAGTAGCTGCACTTCACAAGAGTGTTGTGATCGAATTTCATATATATATTTCATATATAGTTTGTTTACAGGAATTCAACTCTCCTTCTTTCACCAGCATATATGTTCTTAAGGGGATCCCACTTATCGACATTGCAGATCTAAAATGGTTAAAAATTTGCAACGACCGTTTCTTGGAAAATATAAGATATTATTACCTATAAATTTGGAAAACTCATTTTTTATCATAAATACACAGGATGAGTATTTTATTTGTTGTAATTATTTGAAAAAAATTATTGTTAGAAAGTTAAATATGGGCAGTTCCCCTGTAACAAATCTTTGACTACTAGCTCAAACTGCAACGACCATTTCTCGAAAACAACGAATCAAAATAATTTTTCCATTTGGGAAATTTAATTTTGTAGGAAAATACGGAGGATGAGACTCATTTGCCATGCAGAAATAAATAAAAACTTTATTTTTTGTAAAGTGTATATGTGACAGTTGTTCGGTGACACATGATATTTAATTTACTAACATTAATTTTTCTTTAACAATTTGAACAAAATAAATGGCTCACATTGTGTATCTTTAATCACTAATGAATTTCCACTCGAAAAGAAGACATTATATTTTATTGTTGTTAATTTAAAGTTAAAAATGATCAAAATTTGTCACTTTGGCGCCATCTCTTGGTTCTATAAACTACTAAACATCTGTCACATGTGTTCTTGTTGCAAATTTATATACAAAACAGTTTACATAAATTAAAGTTTTTTATTGTTGTTTTCAAATATGTAATGAATCTTATTATGTGTATTTTTTTATTAAAATTAAGTTAGCCAAATGGAAAAATTATTTTGTTTTGTTGTTTTCAAGAAAAGGTCGTTGCAGTTTGGGCTCTTGGAAACTGCCCATATTTAATTTTCTAACAATATATTTTTTTTAATAAATACAACAAATAAAATACTCATCCTATGTATTTATGATAAAAAATGACTTTCCCAAATTTATAGGTCATAATATCTTATATTTTTCAAGAAACGGTCGTTGCAGATTTTTAATTATTTTTGATCTGCATTGTCGATATGTGGGATCCCCTTAAGGGATCATCTATAAGGATGTGTGTATATGGCGAATTTATAGAAACTTTTCCTGTTATGTTACCATATATTTGCTGAAAGACTGGAAAAGGGTGTAACTTATACAAAACATAATCTGGTTTTTCTTGTAATGGTATATCTATCAAAATCTTTAGATGTCCTTCTTCTAATAATACAGTTGTTCTTGATGTCTGGCTTATTTCTTCCCGACTATAATTTGGTCCGTTTACAGGAAGTGTTACAGTGGGTTGATGATCTTGGATGTCACGAAGAATTGGTAGAAGTTGAGTTATTGAAATTAATCCAGGGTATACTTGACCTTTTCTTGCGGCTCGAATGGTTTCTAGCAATCTTGATTGTGAATAATCTGTGTCTTTATTTTGTTAAGATAGTTCTCGACGTTATTGAAAAATGTTTGATGGGCCGCTCCTTTATGAGTTTGTTTTATGAGGTTAGTTAAATCATTCAGTTGTTTATTTATCAATTCTATATTTGCCTTTTGAGTGTCTGCTCTTTTATATAAAGAATCTAATTGAGCTCTAACTAGATGGGTTCATTTTCCAACTAAGTGAGTTAAATTAGCTTCTGCTGTAGAGTGTTGGAGAATACAATAATGTCGTCCAGGTAAACGAAAGCTTCTTCATCTAGCATTCCTTTTAAAACTTCATTTAAAAGATGCTGAAAAGTCGCAGGGGCATTCTTGATACCCATAGGCATGCGGTCGTATTGATAATGATCTCGACTTGTAGAGAATGCAGTCTTGTGTCGATCATCTGGATGTGCTTCGACCTGATGAAATCCACTAGCCAAATCGAAGACAGAAAAATATTGAGCACTTCCGATTCGATCGAATATTTCCGAAATATTTGGAAGCGGAAAAGCGTCCCCCACCATATGTTCATTAAGGGCACGATAATCGATTACTACTCTCCACTTTCTGATTCCTGAGTTGTCCATTTTATTTGGAATTATTAAAAGAGGAGAGTTGAAAGCAGAATTGGATTTACTAAGTAATCCCTGCTTCATATTGTTTCTGTATCTGAGGGTTAGCTTGTTTGATGGCTTCATGAGGTCTTCTATATTGTTTTCGGTGAATGATCTTATCATCCTTGGTAGGGATTGGGTGTTGTACCAAGTGGGTACATGTGAGTTTTTCTCCTGTGAGGTGAAGCACATCAGCATACTCTTCGGTCCACTTCATAACGTATTCTATTTCTTCAGTAGATAGATGTGAAGTGTGAAGGGATTCTTAAACCTTGAATACACGTTCTTGATATGAAAGAGGTTTTCCTAAAGATGATTCGGTTGTAGAAATCTCTTCTTCTGATTCTGATGTTTCTTCTCCTGGGAATGTGCAATGATTAAATGGTATGATCTCTTGAGGATCCAGCTCAAATTGTACATCATCATCACTAGTGTTAATAGCCATAGCGTAGCATTTACCATTTCTGTTCTTCACTAAAGCTTCTCCTAAATATACAACTTCTGGAGTAGTGACCTTGGGAAGATAACCTTCATTGATTAAAGAAGATGTAGGTACTGGTATAGTTTGTTTTGTTCTGGCTTTTATTGTTGTGACGATGTGAATTGTCGTTCTTTATTTTGTCGAAATTCTGAATCGTCATGTCATCTGTCGGAATTATCCCTGAACCGTGATCGTTAATTGGTATGGTAATTTAGAAAGTCGGAACTGCCGTGTGACCCACTATCAGTGGTGAATGTGTGTCGCGCGGCTAGTTAGTAGGAGAGAAAGTGCTAGAGGGCAGAGCCGCTCATTGTTAGAAAGAGATAGAGAGAGAAGAGCCAGTGGAACGAGAGAGAAGAGTAGTTGAAGAAGCCGAGCACGTGTTGAGAAAATCGAGAAACAGGTGTCATTAGTTTTCGCCGACATTTTGGCATTCAGTGACCTACGAGATTTGTAGGAGAGTTGAACTACGAGACGTGTAGAGAGTAGTGTGTTAAGAGACTTGTCGAGAAAGTGTGACAGTTTTCGTAAAATTTTGAGTTTGTTGAGAAATTTGTGTGTTGTGTCGAGAAAAGGATTAATAAAGAGTGTGAAGAGAAGTGAAGTTGTTTTCTTTGGATTATTCCCTAGTTATCCCCGAGGAAAATAGTTGCCGAGAAGCCAACATAGAGGAGGGATTGAGAAGCGTCTTTGGGTGAGTCAGTATCGAGCCAGTGCTGTGCCAATCGTGTCTCGTCGTTGGCATTTCTGCTTGCCAACTTGTTCAGGCAGAATTTCCTCTGACGATTGAGAGCGTCTCAGAGGTGTTGTTGTTTGTCGGGTTGTTGTTAAAGAGTCGAGTAGTTTATTAATTGAGCTTCAAAATTAATTGGCGCCTGACGGCGAAATTTATTAAATTAAATTTCATATTATTATATTTGTTGAAAGCGTCGGATTTTGCCTGACGTAAGCAGAACTTTAGCTTAAAATAAAATTAGTTAAAATTATACGTCACATTGTAAATACTCGTTTAAAAGGCTTGATCTCTTTTCTTAGTCCCTTTTTTGCTTCTTGTGATTCTTTATCCACAAACGACAAGGGCTTTGTTGGTTCCGACAACAGTACATGGGTGTTGTGTCTAAATGAGAGTTGAGCCTGTTCTTTTCTTAAAAAGGGTCTTCCAAGGATTCCGTGAGCAGTAATTGGGAAAGAATCCTAGACGACATGGAATTCTACGTCGTGTTGAAATATTTTTATGCTTATAGTACCTAAGGTTTCCACTTCATGTAGAGTTATGCCGGATATAGAAAGTTTGTTTTCCGTTGTTATTAGTGATTCTGGTTGCAAGACTTCTAGCTTGATCAGATTAGTATCAGATCCAGGATCAACTAGGAAACGAGCTTTTCCGTTGGAAAATTTACTGGCTATTAATTCGACGACGGGGGAGTCTTCGCTTCCTGCTCCCGCCCTAAGGACTCGACCGACGTTTGGAAGGTTACGTTCCTTGGACGCTCCTTCGGGGTTTGATTCATCTTTGCGTCCGTCTGATGAATCACCTGGGAGTTTAAAGACTTATTAGGTCCTGGAGATGTTGAACGAGGAGGCATAGAAACTCCTTGTCGTTGAGCATTCTGTGGAGGGTGAGGATACGGCATGTAGGGGGTGAAAGTTGGCTAACCAGGATATGCTTGATAAGGATAGTACATTGGGGCAAAAGGCATAGGGTATGCAGGAATGTTAGGAGTTGTTCCAGGATTAGGTACCGTTGTAGAATCAGAATTTCTTGCGATTCGATAAGACGTAGGTGTACATTGGACATTATACACTTCATTTGCTTCGGCGTGAAGTGCAAAACCCAATGCATCTTTTAAATTTTATGGTTGCCGTGTGTCTACATGAGTAGCAATGGCAGTAGGTAAACCTTTAATAAAAGAATCTAGGGCAAAATCTTTAATTGGAATCATCATGATCTCACTTTGACTAATATTAGTACCATCAACGTTTCCCGGATATTTTTCTTGTAGTCCATGCTCTGCACAACTGAGAAAACTTTGTAACCGATCATTATAGTCACTAACTGATTCTCCTTGTTTTATTCTAAATCTGGTGACAGCGTCGAGATACCATTGATAGGTTTTGGGTGTAGAATAACGCTGTTTCAAATGATCTATCAATTCGTTTGATCGAAAAATGCATCATTTTTGGGATCTTTTTTCTCGGGTAAAATAACTCCAAACGTTTTGTAATTTATATGGTGCTTTAATACATGTCTTGATAGTCTAAAAAAATTTTTGGAGAAAAAACAAAACATTTTTAGTATGGAAATATACACAGCGTCCATGGCACCTCATTTTATCTCTGAACATTCTAGCGCTCTGAATTTTTTTCTAAAACAAAGAAACCAACGTTTTTTTAAACTTTAGGATAATACCTTCTATATGACATTTCGATTTTTTTTTAAAAATTTCGAGAATTGATTTTGTTTACCCACTTTTAAGTTAAAAGTGATTTTTCGTGCATAAAAATTGACTTTAAAATTTCAAACAAATATGAAAAAATTTTTTTTTCAAGAAACACTAAATGTCATATTGAAGATTATTTAATTATCTTTAAAATGATGTATCATAAAGCCCGATTGGTTCAAAAGGGCGTTCTCAATCGTGTTCACAAAATTAAAAAATGGTGTTTCGAGAAAAATGCGTTTGAAGTTTTTTTTAAAAAAGTGACTTGAATGTCAAACAAATGAAAGAAGGGTTGTCACATAGAAATTACAAATTATACTGACATTGGTACTCTGAGTGAAAGAAGAAGGCAGATTAAATGCTTAAACAGAAAAAGTTCTGGACTCTGGCAAACATTTCACCAGACGACACATGAAAAAAAAATAGTTAAAAATTTTGTAACTTCTTCAATAATACAGAAATCGACTTAAAATTTGATGGGTATATTCTTGAATAGTTGTAGAATCAATTAAAATTATTTCCAGAAAGTCGATTTTTTTACGCAATAAAGGAGGTTCCCCCCTTAAATGCCAGAGTGACAAGAACACTACGATTTATATTTGATGAAGTGTGTTCTAGGTAAGCATAAAAAATACGTTTTTACACTTTATCCAACGAAATATTTGTATAATTTATTTGTAGAATAAAATAATTAATTCCTGTATAATAGTTAAAAAAATGTTAAATAAGCATAATATTTAATTACACATAGATAATATATATTATAATGCAATAAGTAATATTTGTAAAATGGTTATAATATAACCTAAATTCAAAATTAATACTTCAAATTTCTATATAATTATTAATTACTTTTAGATTTCCATTAGAAGTGTCACGACTGATAAACTACGAGTCAATGCGAAGTGTCATGTACCAGAGAATGATTTTTAACAGATGTCCTGTGCCAGAAGAACTAGAAGATTTTGGGCAAGTTCTTGGACGGTTAAATTTAGAAAGTACGGAGGGAATTTTTAGAGGTGTTGTACGAGGTGCAGATAACTCCATTGCTCTATTATTTGCTTCTGATGCAATGATCAGAGTTTTCAATAATGGTTCTCAATTTTCAATGGATGGAACCTTTGATGTAAGTGATTCATTACTTTTTAACCCTTTAACGCCCAGCGGTTTCGATCGAAACCACTTTTGATTTCTAAAATCTATAACTTTGACAAAAATTAAGATATTTTTGATTTCTAAATGCTCACGACCTACAAATTTATAAACCTTTATGAAAAAAATTTACATTTTAAAAAAAAATTAACAATTTTGTAATTACAACAATAATAATAAAAAAAAATTGTTGCAAAATTTGCAACATAATTACAAATTCGAAAATAAAAGGAAACAAAGCTCCTGAAAATTGTTACTCGGGGGTTTTCGGGGTCGCTGATTACGAATTTGATATCAGATTTTAAGAATTCAAAATGGCGGATCTAATATGGCGGACATCATTTTTAAAATTGGTGCAATTTGCCTGAAAATTGTTACTCGGGGGTTTTTGGGGTCGTTGATTACGAATTTGATGCTAGATTTTAAAAATTCAAAATGGCGGATCCAAATGGCGGATGTCATTTCTAAAAACTGATGTAATTTGCCTGAAAATTGTTACTCGGGGGTTTTCGGAGTCGCTGATTACGATTTTGGTTTTAATTTTTTAAAATGTAAAATAGCGGTTTCAATTTAGTGTATAAAATGTCCAAATAAAAACGAGATCAGAATAAAATGTTCGTCTACCTTCGTGACAATGTGAAAAACAATTGCCTAACGCAAAACCGGCATCATAATGATTAATGAAATATTCATTTCTATATTCGTAATAATCAGAAAAACAAATGCCTAACGCAAAGACGAAATCAATCTAAAATGCTTGACTATATTTGTGAAAATCGGAAAACAAAAGCCTAAACATGAGAACGCGATCCGAATAAAATATGAATCTACATTTCCGTGCCGTACAATGAGGAGTACTATTATCAGAGAAATCAAAATCACGATTTGTACACCAAAGTGCATAAGGGATATTAAAATCTCCCATCAAACAGACATGAGCATATGGCATTTGCTCTGAAATAGACTCAATAACTTAAAAAACATCTATATAAGTTTGTTCCGTAGAATTTGGCGGAATATAAAAAACGCCAAATAAATAAACAATTTTGTCAATTTTTAATTTTACAAACAAATGTTTAAGATTATTGAGGGGTGAGAATATCAAAGAACTCCTCAAATATTTTTTGACCGCAATCAAAACACCACCTCCTCTACAGTTAGAACTTGTATTCTTATTCCTATCAAGCCTGTAAATATCATAATCAAGCATACCCAACTCAGCATCACAAATATCAGCAGTCAACCATGTTTCAGAAAGCAATATTATCTGAAAATGCGAAAGCAAAATAGACTTACGCAACTCATCAAGTTTCGTTCTCATACCCCTAACATTTTGATAGTAGCAGGAGACATTGCGCACGCACGATGGGTGATTTCCTGGACATAAGAACCAAGTCTAAGAGCACGTATATTTAAATTAACAAATTTTTTTCTCGAGTTCTAGTTGACGGATTTTAAAATTAAAATATGGGTTTTTTTTCGTCTTGAATTGCACTATTTGAATATATTTTTTGTCTTTAAATTTTTTATATAATTTGTTTATAAAATGTTAATAAACAAATATGTTCTTCACGTCCTAACAAAAAAATTAAAATTGTATTTCATTCCTTAAATGTCTCCGAGTGTAAAACCGTTTCGAAAAAAATGAGCCTCAAGTAGAAAAAAAGTTATTAATTAAAAACTGCAACCGTGTAGGGCTTTATATGACGTTAAACTCGCCCCGCGCGCATTAGCATTTTTTTCAAAATTGTCTGTAACCTAAAAATTTTATAAACAATAACATTTGTTGTAAACAAATTATTTACTTTTTAAACAAATAAATGGCTTATTTCTGCAAAAAGAAAAATTATTTTTCGTATTTTAACAAGTTTAAAGTCATGTAAAGCTCTACTTGATTATTGATAACTAGATTATTGTCCATATGATAGTTAATAACAATAGTAATTATTAAATTTAAAATAATTTTTTATATTCTCATCACATGAGAAGGTATTAGATTTGGTAAAAAATTGACTTTTTATACCTCAAGCACAAAATAGGCGCTTTTAGATAGCAGCCAACAGGAACTAAAAGCCATTGATTTGTCCACTTGAATGAAAATGGCGACATTATTTTGCCATGGGCAAAAAACAGCTAGTCCGATGCGTTATTTTTGCTCATGGAAAAAAATGCCGCCATTTTCATACAAGTCGAACAAGTGAATGACTTTTACTCCCTGTCGTCTGCTATCTTAAATCGCCACTTTTGTGCCTTTGAAAAAAAAATATCTTACTTTACACGGGACTTAAAGGCTGCCTTTACGTATCTTGTTGCTTAATGTACTATTTGCTAATTTTATGAAATCTTTGCGTTTTTAGGTGCCCTGAATCCAAAAAACATGGTCCGGCGATTACGTCTGTCTGTAGGTCTGTCTGTCTGTCCGACAATAACTTTAGAAAAAATAATTTTTTTAAAAACTTATTTCGAATTTTTGACTTTTTGTCTCATGTTAGTGGAGGTGATTTATTTTTGCTTGTTAAAACGATGGGTAAATTTTGAAGGATTGTTTTTATTTTCTTAGTTCAAATTTTTTTTTGAAATGCTGTGCTATTTATTATTATTTTGTTCTAATTTGGGTATCCTACCTTCGCTTTGCTTACAATTTCTAAGCAAAGAATACACGTTAATACCTGAAGTAATTCTCATACTGTTGAAAATGATCTTTAAAATAAGAAGAGAAGCTTTAGAAAACGTTTACTATTTTATAAGTTATTCAAATATTTGTATAGCATTAAAAATGGCGATTTTTTCAAAATCTCTAAAATTTTTTTTTTCTTTTTTCAAAATCAAAGGGCCTAGCGGAGTAAGCATGCAAAATCTGCCCCCGCTCAAAAAAATTTGAAATTCTTGTTACATGTTGGCAACATTAAGATAAAATTTTTCACCAAATATTTTTTCAAAAAATGTATTTTTGTAAGAGTTATGGAGGGGGAAAGAAAAATCAAAAATTTGTTTTTTCTCGAAAACCACTGGATCGATTTTAATGAAATTTATATGTGTTTTATAAATTAATAAGAGGAATTTAAAAAAAAAATTCAAAAAATTTTGCCTGAAAAAAACCCCCCAAAAAAATTTTTTAGTTTTCAAAAAAAAAAAATTTTGGTCTTATTTTGGAGATACTACTTTGGAATTTGTACAAAAAATTCTCCTAAATGTGTTCTTTTAAGAAATATTTTTGTCGATTTTTTTAATTGGGTACCACATAGTTAAAAAAATTAAAATCCTAGGTGGCGCATCATTCCGGCTGAAGCACAATGTATCCAGTAACTGATTATTTTTAAATTTCCTTGAAATTTAGTAATTATGCGTTTCTGGGGTCACTCAGTACGAATGTAATATTAAATTTTCAAAATTCAAAATGACTTGGTACATTGTGCTTCAGCCGGAATGATGCGCCACCTAGGATTATAATATTTTTAACTATGTGGTACCCAATTAAAAAAATCGACAAAAATATTTCTTAAAAGTACACATTTAGGAGAATTTTCTGTAAAAATTCCAAAGTAGTATCTCTAAAATAAGACCAAAAATTTTTTTTTTGAAAATTAAAAAATTTTTTTTTTGGGTTTTTTTTGGTTTTTTTCGGTCAAAATTTTTTGAATTTTTTTTTTTAAATTCCTCTTATGAATTTATAAAATACATATAAATTTCATTAAAATCGATCTAGTGGTTTTCGAGAAAAACAAATTTTTGATTTTTCTTTCCCCCTCCATAACTCTTACAAAAATACATTTTTTGAAAAAATATTTGGTGAAAAATTTTATCTTAATGTTGCCAACATGTAACAAGAATTTCAAAGTTTTTTGAGCGGGGGCAGATTTTGCATGCTTACTCCGCTAGGCCCTTTCTTGTTTAAGCTTAAAATAACATATAATAACAATATTTGCTAATATATTTAATAAATTATGTAAGAGGCGCGTCCGGCCGGAAGGTCCTACCGAAAGCTTAGGCGCTTGGACGTTCTTTTAAAAAAATCATGCAGAAAATTTATCTAATTGTTCATTTTTAAATCTTTAGTAAATTTAAAGTTTTTCTTAAAACAATTAAACTATCACATTCACTGTATCCGGATTTACATGTTTTTAATCATACATTTGATGTATATTTACAAATCACGTATATAGGGGGAACGGGACATAATGGCTAAGAAGGCGTAATGAATAACTGTAATTTATTTAAAAATCGTAAATCGAAATGATTTCGCTCCAAAGACAACTTGATGTACTGCAAGTTTCTACAAAGTTTGATTATTTATTATTCAATCACTATTGTAAGAAATATAGTAGAAAAACTGTATTTCACATATGAAAGTAACTTTTCAAAATTTTCGTTATAATTTTTTTAAAATAACTTTAAAAAAGAAACTAAAATCGCGTTTTAAGCTTGAAACAATTTTTGAGGGTCAATTTGAGATTTTTGATTCACACTTACTGTATTGATAAAAATTACAAAATATTTCCCAAGTACCACTAGGGCGTGTTGGCTAATGCAACACGCTATGCATAAAGAGAGCAACCTACGATACCGACGAAGTGTACGTTCTACACTACACAAAAACCTTGATACTAATACTTTAAGAATATTGTATCTGCTTCTGCAAATCATGTTTCTGCTAAGAGAGTTAGTATAATTAAAAATAAATTCACTATTTAAATCATCAAGACCAAAAATATACATTTAAATCCACTTTATCTCGCAATCATCAGCAAACAAAAACATGTGATGAGAATGTAATCCTCAAAGTCGTAGTAACTTTAAGAAAAAAAAATGTTTTATGAAACATATAATAGGAAACAAGAACAAGAACACAAATAATGCACAACAATTGCAGACCACCGCGAGCGAAGCGAGCCATTTGCGCGCAACAACACACGTAGCGCGAAGCGCGACGTGTGAAATAATCGCCGGAGCGCGAAGCGCGACGATCAATATTCGCGCGACCCGAGGCACGCTGAAACTTGCGAGCGAAGCGAGCCCCCGCGCAAAGCGCGGACAGATTTTTTTTGTATTGCGTTTATTTATGTTTTTAATTTATTGACGTGATGTTTATTTTGTTGACTTTAACTAGGTAAAAATTGTGTTTTATTTTTTTTTAAATTTAATTTTTTTTAAAAATTGTGTTGTATCAATTTTTATAAAAAAAAATTTTTTATTAAAGTGACCTGATGATGGTGGCGAACCTGACCACCGAAACGTCGTCTATTTTATAAAAAAGTAAAACAATGTTTTTCTTTAACCTTTTATATACGTCTTCCAAAAATCGAAAAAATTAATTTATTATTTATTTTTTTGTTAGGACGTGAAGAACATATTTGTTTATGAACATTTTATAAACAAATTATATAAAAAATTATAAAAAATAAAAAAACAAAAAATATATTCAAATAGTGTAATTCAAGACAAAAAAAATCCATATTTTAATTTTAAAATCCGTCAACCAGAACTCGAGAAAATAATTTGTTAATTTAGCAGTAGTAAAAAATTCAATTGTTAATAACTTTTACAAAAAAATTTTTTTGGCTTAATATTTTCAGGGATTCTTCTTAACCATATTAAGAGTTAAAAAAACTATTTTGGTTCAAAAAGAAAATTTTTTAGTTTTAGGTGATCCGTTTGAGAAATTCTGACCCTATTTTCAATTATAAATTTTACAAAATTTTCATTATTGAAAAATTGTTTAATTGTATTTCTCAAAAATTTAGTTAGAAAAATGATTCAAAAATATTTTTTAGTGGCATCAAAAATAAGTAAATAAACAACAAATAATTAGAATCTGACGTAATTATTCATTTTGTTTCAATTTAAAATAAATTATTATGGGTGTCTCAACGTACGTACCGCTATTTTTTGGTAAAAAATAACTTGTTTAAAAAATCAGCTATAATTTTTTCATTTTTGTCCAAAAAAAACTTTCTTTGGCAATGTTGTAGCCCTGGACAATATTTCTAAGAAAGCATATTGAATTTTTCGTTAAAGTTTGTTTGTTAAAAATTAAAACTGAAAAAAACCCGTCTCGACGTGTGTACCTCTCCCCTACCAAAAATGTGGTTTTTGTGGCAAAAATTGAAAGAAAAGTCGAAAAAATCGCAATTTTTTAAAATTAGTCGAAAAGGTCATAATATCCGTGGTCTGCATTTTGCGAGACATTCCTGTGATATTGTATTTAAGATAATTAAAATCCTCCCATGATTTTTACTATTTATGAAAATAAGTGAATAGTTGCTAAGAATAATATGTAATTTTTCAAAAAAATTTAATTTTTGAAAAGAATTCTATTATTTATGAAAGTAATTGAATTTCTGTGAAGTATTTTATTAAAAAAATTGAAAATAATTGGTTTAAAAAAAATTAAAATGCTATTCTAACATAATTAAATTCCTGTGGAAATTTTATTATCTATGAAAATAATTGAATCGTTTTAAAGAATTTAATAATAATTTTGGAGAATATTTTTTTGATTTAAGGCCATTCAAGTATTAACCCCTTCAGTGTGTAGCTAAAATATAACAAAATGGTCCCAAAATGAGTAAGACCTTCTTGTAGATAAATTTTCATGACAATAAATACAAAGGGGTTTTTGGGGTCGCTGATTACGATTCCGGTGTTAGTTTTCAAAAATTCAAAATGGCGGACACGATTTTGAAAAATTCATTGGATTCGCTTAAAAATCGTTACTCGGGGATTTTCGTGGTCGCTGATTACGATTCCTGTGTTAGTTTTCAAAAATTCAAAATGGCGGTTCTAAAATGGCGGACACGATTTTGAAAAATTCAATGGATTCGCTTAAAATTCGTTACTCGGGGGTTTTCGTGGTCGCTGATTACGAATCTGACATTAGTTTTTTATAATTCAAAATGGCGGATTCCAAATAGCGGTCACGTTTTTGAAAAATTCATTGAATACGCTTACAATTCGTTATTTGGGGGTTTTCGGGGTCGCTGATTACGAATCTGTTATTAGCTTTTCAAAGTTTAAATGGTAAGAATTATTAAAAGAATTTATCCACTTTTAAAAATTTTTCAAAATTTTTGGCTGCCATTTTGGATGAAAAATTATTTGTTTTTAAAATCTTACTTCAGGTTCGTGATCAGCGACCCCAAAAACTCCCGAGTAAAAATTTTTAAAAGAATTTATCCACTTTCGAAATTTTTCAAAATTTTTGGCGGCCATTTTGGATGAAAAATTATGTATTCTGAAAATATGACTTCAGAATCGTGATCAGCGACCCCAAAAATCCCCGAGTAAGAATTTCTAAAAGAATTTATCCACTTTTGAAATTTTTCAAAATTTTTGGCGGCCATTTTGGATGAAAAATGATTTATTTTGAAAATCTGACTTCAGAATCGTGATCAGCGACCCCGAAAACCCCCGAGTAAAAACTTTTGCGAATATACGTTAAGATGTTTTCTTGTTCGGGCCATGACGTGTATACACGTCATCCACAGTCAAGGGGTTAAGTAAGCGGTTTTTTGATCCCCCTTCCCCCATCGTAAGATTTTTTACATGCAATAACAACATTTCTTCTAATGAAAGTAAGCAATAGCTAGAATCCCCTTCACCTCAAATGGGGGCGTATTGTGTTGAATAAACTACCTTAACCCATTAACCCATTAAGTCCCATGAAAAAACCGGCCATTGTATTAAAAAACTTACAATTGGATTCATAGGCAAATGGAAAAAAAAGATATACCTGTTTTTTTGTTTTTAATTTCCAATTGTTTAACAACAATTGTTTAAACAAATTAACCCCTTGACTGTGGATGACGTGTATACACGTCATGAAAAAAACTGGCTCAAACAGTGGATGACGTGTATACACGTCATGGCCCAAACAAGAAAACATCTTAACGTATATTCGCAAAAATTCATACTCGGGGGTTTTTGGGGTCGCTGATCACGATTCTGAAGTCAGATTTTCAAAATAAATCATTTTTCATCCAAAATGACCGAAAAAATTTTGAAAAATTTTAAAAGTGGATAAATTATTTTAAAAATTCTTACTCGGGGGTTTTTGGGGTCGCTGATCTCGATTCTGAAGTCATATTTTCAAAATACATAATTTTTCATCTAAACTAGCCGCCAAAAATTTTGGAAAATTTTAAAAGTGGATAAATTCTTTTAAAAATTCTTACCATTCAAACTTTGAAAAACTAATAACAGATTCGTAATCAGCGACCCAAAAACCCCCGTGTAACAAATTTCAAGCGAATCTGATGAATTTTTCCAAAAAGTGTCCGCCATATTGAATCCTCCATTTTGAATTTTGAAAAACTAACATCAGATTCGAAATCAGCGACCCTAAAAACCCCTGAGTGACGTATATTAAGTAATTTCGAAGAATTTTTAAAAATTTCGTCGGCCATCTTGGATCAGACATTTTGAATTTTTAAAAACTGACATCAGATTCGTAATGAGCGACCCCAAAAACCCCTGAGTAACAAGTTTCAGGCCAATCCGATTTATTTTTACATTTGGCGTCCGCCATATTGGATCCGCCATTTTAAATTTTCAGAAACTGACATTAGATTTGTAATCAGCGACCCCAAAATCCCCCGAGTAACGATTTTTAGCCAATTTTATCTATTTTTAAAAATTTTGGCATTACGTTGTTTTTTTGGACCATTTTTTAAGAATTAGCAGCCATATTGGCGTCCGCTATCTTGAAAAAAAAATCAGTCGCTTCAGGATTTTATTGCTGAGGGTTCATGGACAACTTATTTTGAGCTGTTAAGAGAATTCCTTTACTTTTTCCCAGTGAAAATATAATCTAACAGAAATTTTTTTCTCGAAAAATCGTGTTTTTTTGAAAAATTGTTTATAACTTTTTCCCTGTTTGTTATAAACAAATTCTAACAACAGTATCTGAAAGAGGGATAAATTTTACATCGGAAATGTTATATGCAAATTTTTTCTGATGTCATTTTCATACAAAGATGACTGCTCAAAATCAATGGCAATTTTCTGTCCACTTGGACGTTAATAGGTTAAAATTTAGAAAATGCATTACGTTATATTATTTAAATCACAAATAATGAATTCTAACATTAAGTCTCAATTTTATGATTGTAACTTTAAAAAAAATTTTAGACAAAAAGAAAAAACTATTTATGTTTTATTAGACGCAGAGGACAAATCGCAGAAAAAGGTAACAAATTTAAAAAAAAACGAGAATGAGATCATTGTTCGTATACTTTACACTAATAATAGTTATAGGGGAGAGTAGGCTACATTGAACCAGCGTCAACAGTGAACCACTTCAATTTTCTGAGAAATGACTGAGTGAAATTTTTTCATATTTAATATATAAGTTAGTTTTACTGAAACAAACTATGTCCAAAAATTTCGGGCACGTAGGTTTATTATTTACAAAGAAAAACTAAAAAAACTGTTTTTCACGTACAAAACAAAAAATTTGGTGGAATTATAATGACGTTTTTTTATTGAAATAAGAAGTTTTAAAAATTAGTAAACTTGCGATTTATTTCGCTTAGGGTGTCAACTTCAATATTCCGATGTGATAAAGAACTTTAAATCTTACACAAATTTATTATAAACAATTTTTGTTGTGAATGTCATGTGAATACAGTGAGTGCGGCATCATTGAACCACCCGAAAAAGCAAAGAATTTTCAATTTTAAGAGTTGTAAAATTGTCTGCTCTACTAATTAGTAAGAAAAATACTGGAAGACATGCTTTCATCACAATTGTGAACGAGATAAACTCAAACTGTCACTTTACCTACCTAACCTGACATTAAAATACATTAATCTCCTATATTTACAAGTAATAACAATTAAATAACAATTTTCTATTTTTTTGAGTGGAAAATAAGATTTTTTACAATGTGTAAGTGGAAATATTATTTTGGAAGTAAATTGTAGTGTTTTATTAGAGGTGGTTCAATGTAGACACACATCCTTCAAAATAAGAAAAGTGTGACTTGTTAGAAAAAAATTTAATTTAATTATTTAATCATAATAATTTGTGTTTGTAACGTGTGTATTAACTAAAGGAGTACTTCAGCTTAATTTTGATACAAAAACCTGATCGAAATTAGTAAAATTTTATTAGTTCTTGGACTTTATAAAATACCCGGTTCAATGTAGCCTACCCTCCCCTATACATTTTAACAGATGAAAGAAGTATACAAACCTTTCGATAAAGCAGTTGCTTTTCAACGATTTACCTCGGATTCCTCGACTGCAGAGTAACTTTTTAACACAAAAAATTTACTCACAGGATCGAAACCACAATAATTTTCCGTTTTTCAAATATAGAGTTTTTCGCAGTATTCACGGCACTAACGCAATCCTAGAAAACTCCCGTTCAGGCCCGGTTAACTCTGTTTCACTAAGGGGCCGTACACATAATACGTCACGCGGCTAGGAGGTGGGAGGGGGTCTGAGAATTGTGACTAAGTGTGATATGGGGGAGGGGGGGTGAACTCATGTGTTATGTCACAATCTTTTAAATTCAAAGATTATAAGAAATTATAATATGTGACAATATCACTTTTTCTAAATAAAACAAGTTAAAATGCTTTAAACTATTTAATATCTATTATGTACCTGTTTAACACCTATTGGTACCTATACTATTTATAATATGATAAATAATATATTCTCTTAATTTGAATCAGTTAAAAATCATGGTTTTAACTGACAATCAGCAGTGACTGACTTTCTGCTTCTGAATCAGTTAAAAATAAACTGAAAAATTATCCACAAAACACCGAAACTTTTTTAAATATGTATATTAAAGTTTTGCTTGCATACTTCGAAAAATTTACTTGCAAAGTTTAGTTAAAATTGTATAAAGATTTAAATTTCTTACTCAAATAAATGTTTATCGTCCATTTTTCTTAAAAATATAGCTTGAAACTTTCCTGAACATTTGAATTATATTTTCGACTACACTGAGAGAAATGGATATTAAGCCTTATTATCTAGATATTAATGGTCAATATCTGTGACAGTGAACTATGTTAACTTCTTAGATGTTCAAATTTAATTTCTAAGATATTGGAAAAAGACTTGTTTAAACATAACCTCACATTTATAGATTATACTTTTTAACATCTGAGATATTAAACCATAACATCTGGATGATATGCATTAGCATCTTTTCTTGAATATCTAGTATATTAAGAGTTTTAATATCCAGTTTTCTCAATGTATACTTTCGTGAATATTTAAGTTAAATTTTCAGGAAAGTTTCGCGCTACACATTTATTGAAGTGGGATATTTAAATCTTTACACAATTTTCACTAAACTTTGCATTTAAATATTATAAAGCTTGCGAGTAAATCTTTAATAAATTTTTAGGAAAGTTTCGGTGCTATGTAGGTAGTTAAACGTGACTAATTGAATCAATAAAAAAAAATTGTATTGAAACATTAGTTATTTTTAAGTGATAAGCGTTAAATCCTTCCATAGTTTAATTGTTAGTAGTAAAATAAATGATCATGGGAAGGTGAAGAATTGAAAAATTCAATGTATCATTAAAATTGCGACGTTTCGTTGGCTAAGGTTTGCCAACCTCATCAGGCTAAATTTATTTAAACAGAAAAACACTTCAATATTAATAAAGGTTTAAAACAACACTATACACTATACTGAAAATATGTTTAAAGAATATCCTACCAGATTCGTTAAAACATAAAAATCGCGTTCTAACTCGTCAATATAAAAAATATTTCATTGAGAAAAAATATTTTTTTATAACTATTTCCACATATATCAAAATTAAAAATTTCTTCATGTGAAAGGAAGACATTTCAGCACAGTAGTTCAGTGTCAACTGAAATAAATTAAAATTTGCTATTTCTAGAAAGTCAAAAGAATCAAGATAAAGAAAAATCCAATGAACTGAATGTAAACACAGTTTTATCATAGAGGGAGCAAGTTGTGTTATTGTTGTGTCATTATAGACAAGAGTCTAAACGTCTGAGAAAAGGAAAAAAGGTTCTGTTTAGAGTGAAAATATCTTCCTTTCTATTAATAGTGGAATAATTGGTTTTATATGGATCATTTCAGATATTCGTCGTTTTATAAAATTTGGTTCATTGTCTAAAATCTTGGCATTTTCCCAATCAAAGTCATGATTGCAATTAATTCGATGGCGGTAAACTACAGAGTTATCATTTACTTTTTTATGTTCATTTATGCGAGTTAACAATGACCGTTTTGTTTTACCTATATATGTTGCAGGACAATCTTTACAGTCAAACCCTAAGGTTGAAAGCGACCTACTTCAGTAAGCGATTTTTATCTTAACGGAAAATGTGACTTACTAGGTTTTTACTGTGGACAGCAGTTTTACTATTTCCAGAATAAATTTTACTATGTTTTACGTATATTTTTTCAATTTACTATAAGATTTACCTCTGATATTTTAAATTTGGCTCTAGAGGTAAGTATTTTTAATAGCAAAATGGACTATTCTAACGCTTCTTCTACTAGGGGAGGGTAGACCTGTTCTAACACGCGCGACACGTGCCACGAAAAATGAAAAAATGAAGAAAAAAAATAATAATTAGAATTATGCAGTCTTCTAGTGTTGTTTTTCCTTATTATTTTCCTTTGATAGTGTTCATGTAATTTTCTAAGTCCTTGTTGTTTTCCTTTCTTAATTCTCTCCATTCTCTGTCTTGCATTTCTCTTTCCTCCGAGTTTTCCTCCAACTTCTTGCGGCGGTCGCAGCGCCAACGAAGCTTGCCTAGGAATACCTCCTTTTCTTTGTCCTGTGAGTATTCGTATTTTGTAAAATCAATTTCTTTGAGCATATCATCTGGTGAGTCTTGTGTTATCTCGTATCTTTTTTTTGTTATTGTTTTTACCTCTAGTACTGTTTCAGGTTCGGAGCTAGAGTAATCTTCCTCGCTAGAATTGTCTTTGTCGATTGTATTATTCTCTTCGCTAGAATTATCTTCGTCGTTGCTATTATCACTCTGGCTATCTTCTTCACTGCTGCTTTCGCTATCGGTTTCTTGTAGTTCGTTATTTATGCTCATTATCCAGACATTAATATTGCTTATATCTGCTTTCAAGTTTTCTCTTTTTATGTCCAACTGGTTCCACTCGTCCTTTAATTTGTCCATCTTTTCCTTTATTTCTTCTATTTCCTGTAATGTTATTGTTTTTCTTTCTTTTAGGGTTTTGATTTGATTTTCCTTGATTTTGTTATTGTTGAGCTGAATTTCTTCCATTTTCTAAAAGAAAACAAAATAACATTTTTCTCTTTTATTTTACATTCGTTAATGTGAAAAAAAAGAAAAAAAATGTTTCCTGTATGTTTCGTAAAATTTTCCTTTAATATTAATTTTAACTTAATGATAACTAGTTTTTGCTTATTTTTTTTTGTTACTTTTCATAATACTTTTATGAAATTTTCCTATGATTTTTCTTAAATTTTCACTTAATTTTCCTGATATTTTCGTATTATTTTAACTTAATTTTTCGTTCCTTTTCGTATTAATTTTCTAAAATATTCTTGTATTTTCCTAAACATTTTCTTTAGTTTTCATTTCCCACGAATTTTCGCAAATCATTTATATTCCACGATCCTATTGATTTTCCTCGAATTTTTCCTAATTCGTATACAGTGGGGGAAATTTTTCGAATTATTTTGAACGGACCTTCGAAATCTTTTTTCAATTTACGCGCGATTCCTAAATCTTTGCTAGAAAGAGACTTGTCTTTTTTCCATACAAGATCTCCTACTTCGAATTCTATTTTCCGCCTACGTAGATTGTAATATTTCGCTTGATTTTCATTCGCTTTGTCCAAATTTCGTTGAACTTCGTCCTTAATAATTTGTAAGCGTCTCAGTCTTTCTGTCCAGTTGTCAACTTCCTGAAATTCAATTTCTTCCGGATTTTCGAAATCTTTTTTCAGTGTTTGAAAAGGTTGAAGTTCACGACCTAAATTGAGAAAAGCTGGGTTGAAATTAGTCGAGGAGTGTTTCGAGGTATTTAAAGCAAATAGTAGATCGTCGATGTCTTTATCCCAAAGATTCTGTTCCTTATCTAAATAAGCTTTAATTGCCGTTTTAATCGATCTATTAGACCTTTCGGTCGGGTTTGCTTGCGGGTAGTACTTTGGCGTAAAAGAGTGTCTTATTACGAATTTTTCCGACATTTCCCGTATTACTTTATTGGCATATTCCGTGCCATTGTCGGAAACTAAAATTCTGGGCGTTCCCCATCTGGAAATTACTCTTTTGTGAAACTCTGCTTCGATAGTTTTTCCGTCTGCTTTTTTAATTGGAATTATTTCCACCCATTTTGTGAAAATGTCCAAAAATACCAAAATATATTTATTTCGATTTTTCGATAGGGGTAATGGGCCTATTATATCGGAAGCAACCATCGTCCATGGTTCCTCCACGATTCGTTTACCCATTGGTCCTATTTTCGGTTTGTTATTTGCTTTTGTTTGTTGGCAAATTTTACATTTTCGAATATATTTTACTATTTCCGTGTACATTCCAGGCCAGAAAAAATTTTCGGAAATTCTATGGAAAGTTTTCTCCACGTCAAGGTGTCCTGCTTGCACGTTATCATGATTTTCGACTAATACATGTTTTCTCCAATTTTCTGGAATAACTAATTTCCACGGATTTTCATCTTTAAGGAGGGGTGATTTTAACGGATCGGGTCTATGAAAATATAATTGCTTGTCTCGAATTCGCCAATTTTCATGTTCGTGAGGTTTTGATTCTACTAATCTCATGTTCGTTTTGTACCAGTTATTTTCTGTTTGATTTTCGCTATTTTCGATTTTTATTTCCTTTGAAATTTCTTGTTTTTTTTCGAATATTCTCGACAACGCGTCTGGAACTACGTTCGCTGAACCTTTTCGATATATTATTTCGAAATCATGTTCTGATAGTTCCAACGCCCATCTCGCCAAGCGTCCTGTAGGATTTTTTAAATTGTGTAACCATTTTAAAGCAACGTGATCAGTTATTACTTTAAAATGACTACCTTCCAAATATTGTCGAAATTTTCCTATGAACGTTTTTACCGCGAGACACTCCTTTTCCGTTGTTGAATATTTTCTCTCCGTTTCGCTTAAATTCTTGCTTCCGTAATCAACTACTACGTTTTTTCATCAATGTCTTGTGTTAAAACTGCGCCAAGACCCGTGTCACTTGCGTCACTTTCTAGTATGAAAGTGTGTTGAAAATCAGGGGGGTTCAAGATCAAAGCTGTCGTCAACCACTCGATCAGTTTTAATTTTGCTATTTCTTGATTTTCGTTCCAAGTCCATTTTACATTTTTCCGTAGTAATTTTTGTAACGTTTCGATTATTTCAGCGAAATGTGGAATGAATCGTCGGTACCAACTAACCATTCCTATAAAACGTTGTAACTGTTTGATAGTTTTAGGAGTCGGAAATTCTCGAATGGGTTTGACTTTGTCGTCATCGATTTGCAGTCCTCTTTCGTTAACTACGAAACCTAGGTATTTTACCTCCGCACAACCGAATTCACTTTTTTCGAAATTAACTGTCAACCCTGCTTCTTTTAATTTTCCTAATACTATTTCCAGATATTTCATGTGTTCGTCAAACGTTTGAGAAACTATAATTATGTCGTCAAGATAACAGAAAACTTTCGGTTTAAGGTCAGGCGTAATAATTTTGTCCATTAACCGCTGGAACGTTGCGGGAGCATTGCAAAGTCCAAACGGCATTCGCATGTATTGGAACATTCCAAAACCAGAAACAACGAAAGCCGTTTTTTCCTTAGACTCTTCACTCAACGGGATTTGATTATACGCCCACTTTAAATCGACCTTAGAGATATATTTCGCGGCTCTGAGCATATCTAATATTTCAGCCATTAACGGAACCGGATACAGGTCCTTTTTCGTGTCTGCGTTGACTTTCCGAAAGTCTAGGCACAGTCTGTATGCTCTGTTGGCTTTCTTGATCATAACAATTGGATTCGACCAATTGCTATTACTTGGCTCGATAATACCTTCGCGTAACATTCTCTTAATTTCCTTAATTATTATTTCCTCCTTAATTTTTGTCGAAACATAATAATATCTTTGTTTTATCGGCGTTGTACCCTGCGTGTCAATTACGTGTTCAGTCAAATGAGTAGCTTCCAAGATTTCCTCGGGGGGTGGTAATCTAATTTTTAAAAATTTATTTAAAAATTCTTGTTCTTCTTCGGACAATTCAACTAGTCCTGAACAAAATTCCGTTTCATCTAAACAACTCGATTTTCGCAATATTTTTTCCTGAATATTGTGGTTCATTATCGCGTTGTTTTTGAAATTGATCCATTTCGTATTTAACGGTATACGAAATTTATTTCCAATCGCCATAGAATTTTTTGATTCTAATTTTTCCGATTTAATCGCCATATGATTTTTCGATTTTAATTTTTCCGATTTTTGCGAATTTTCTCGTTTTCGCCACATTTTCGAACTTATTTCGCGTTCTCTAATTTTCTTATTCAATTCCGCTTTTTTATACCAATTTTTCTTACGGGGACTGTCGATTGGGAACAAAAATGGTTCGTCAGTCTCGTCAAGACCTGAGTCCATTTCTAAATTATCAAATCTGTTTGATAATGGGATATCCATTAATTTTGGAGGAATTTTCCGGGGTTTTGGAGTTGGAATTTGGGTAGGTGTTTTTGACTGTTGTAAGGATTGTCTTGGTATAATTTTTGGAATTTTCCTTTCATTTCTCGGGTCGACCCTTGGAAAATTTTTCGTAATTTTCCTACAATTTTCAGTATCGATACTTTTTAATTTTCCTAATTCGAATTTTTTCTCCAATTTTCCGGAATTCTCTTTTTTATTTTCGATTTTTGGTTCAAAATATTTTTCCGATTTTGACCTATTTTCCTGGGATTTTTGCCCGAAATTTTTTCGATTTTCCCGTTGTGAACTGGACCATCCTGTTTGTGATCCAACTTCTCGTTTTGTCAAAACAGCTTCGACCATCTTTTATTCTTTTCGATTTTTTTATTTTCCCTATCTCCGATTTTATAACGTATGTTAGGTAAATCTTTCATTGACCAAGTGTCAGATTCGAAATCTAATTTCATTCCTACTTCGCGTAGCATATCTATTCCTAAAATTGCATATTGTCTTAAACCTGGGACAATTCTGAAAGTCAAATTTTTTGTTATATTACCGATTTCTACCGGATTCGTAACTTTTCCTATAATTTGTAAACTCTTACCGTTGGCTGCTGTCACGAGTTTATTTTTCACTGGTTCTAATTTCACACCGTATAATTGTAAATATACCCAATTTTTATTACCAAAAAATGAACTCGTAGCGCCTGTGTCGATTAACGTTTCGAAAATTGTATCCTGGTATTTCGACTTATTTCTTTCAATTTCGAATTCTTTACCTAAGCTTTTTAGTTCTTTAAACGTTTTAAAATCGTTTCTTTGAATGTACATCTTGTACTCAAGACGCAAATTTTCATATGCACGACGTAATTCCCAGTGTAAACCTTTTCGCGGGTATAATTTTCCGAATAGTTTTCTTATTCCAATCAAAAACAAAAGCTAATACTGCGTCTGTTTTCTAACACACGACTTTCCGAGATTTCATAACCTCGCATGAATCTATACAATTCTTCTAGAAATTGCACTGGGTTGTCCGTTTTGTTATTGTGAAATTTAACTGGCCAATTTGACGTGATTTGAAAAGGTGTTTGTAACATGCCAAAAGGAAAATGGTTATTGAAATTTCCAAAATGTCGGTTGATGTCGACTTGGGCATTTGGATTTTCAATTTCCGTACTTTCCGTGAAATTTTCTTCAAAATTTGGATTTTTACTTTTCGTTAAATTTTCCATTGCAATTTTCATTCGGTCTAAATCTAATCTAAGTTGATCTAATTCCTTATCGCGTATCGATATTTCATTTTTGAATTGATCAACTTCTGCTGATTTTTCTTTTAATTCTCGATGAAAATTAATGTTTTTTTCTTTCGGGATAGTTCCTAAATTCTTGGGTTCGTGAACGATTCATATTTCACTATCGTCCGGCCATTCATAGTTAAATTCCTGATCTTTACTTTTATTTTTGAACTGGACATTTTGTCTTTTTTCCCTAATTTTGCGTTTATCTGAGTCGAAATATTGATCTATTTTTGTTCGAAAACTATCTTCCGAATCGCTGTTATTTTGCATATTTTTATTTACCGAACTATGTGCTAATGGTTTGTATTTTTCTTGCACAATTTTTCTGTGTTCGATCTCTAACCGTTTTTCTTTTTCACGCAATTTTTCCCTTTCATTTCACAGCATTTCGTCATATGCTGTTAATTCGTTCCTACACGGAGAGAAAAATCAAGCGTTTGTAGTAAGACATGGTCTATACTTAAAAAGCACGGCGCTGTTTATACTCGATTTGTAGAAATCTATGCTAAAAGAGTAGGGACCTATACTCTTTTAGTAGAGACCTATACTCTTTTAGCATAGATTTCTACAAATCGAGTATAAACAGCGCCGTGTTTTTTAAGTATAGACCATGTCTTACTACAAACGCTTGATTTTTCTCTCCGTGTACTTTTAATCATTTGATTATTTGTACCTAAAAACGAATTAAAATTAAAAGTTCCGTCTTTTGATTTTCCTGGAAAATTTTTCGTCACATTTTCCGATAATTTTCCTAACAAATTTTCTGTGATATTTTCCGAATCTTTTTCAATATCTACAACCGTTGTCTTAATCGTTTTTAGGGTTCCGTACACCTACGGTGTAACGGCGAAACCCTATTGGTGAGACTCTGTTGTCCGTAGCCAAATCGTGTCCCCCCCTAGCGGCTAAACTATTTGACCTAAAGAGCTCAAATTTGGTCCAGATATGTATTTTCACTCGTAGATTACAGGAAAAATATAGCGAATGTGATTGGACGTGATGGGCATAGAGTTGTCAAGGAAATAACAAGATTTTTGGCCAAAAATGCATAAAAAGTGACCATTCCCCCCCCCCCTTAACTTCTAAACTATTCGACATGGAGAGCTGAAATTTTGCATGCTGGTGTATTTTTACTCGAATATTACAGGAAAAATATAGAGAACTTGATATGTAATGATGGCCATAGCGTTGTCAAGCAAAAACTAAAAAAAAATTTTTTTCTCTAACTTTTACATTATTTGACCTAATGAGCTGAAAATTGGTATCCTAGTGTATTATTACAGTCTGACGACAAAAAATTTATTTAAGAAACTTTTTGAAAAAAAAATCAAAAAATTTTTTTTTTTAATTTTTCTTTCAAAAAAAAAAAATTTTTTTTAATTTTTTTTAGTTTAAACACGTGGCATTAAATATTTTAAGGAAGAGAGTGAAATTTTAAGAGAATAAATGAGAGATTGTTTTCTGACTTTAATTTCTTAACTAAAAAAAAAAATTGGACAAGTGCGAGTTGTACTCGCACTGCAATGGCGGGTTCCGTACACAAATATTAAAACAATACTTGCAACATTTATCGGTAATTGATAGAATTAAAATAAACAATTAAAAAAATATATTAAAATCATTTGATAAAAAAAATAACTAAAAAAAATTAAAGTATTGTATATCTAATATTGTAAACAATAATAAGCAGAGGAACTATAATTTTGAAAATTTTGTTCCTCTGCTTATTATTGTTTACAATATTAGATATATACAATACTTTAACTTTTTTAGTTATTTTTTTTATCAAATGATTTTAATATATTTTTTTAATTGTTTAATTTAATTTTATCAATTGCCGATAAATGTTGCAATTGTTTTAATATTTGTGTACGGAACCCGCCATTGCAGTGCGAGTACAACTCGCGCTTGTCCAATTTTTAAGTATTGTTGTAGTATTGACTCTGGTTTGGGGGGCTTCACTTTGTCTCTCTGTCCGGGCAATGGCAGAGATGTGTTCGCTGTGACTTGTCTCGCTTCGCTGGGGAGGGGCAAGGATTGATTGGAATTCAAAAATTCGCTATCTTTCTGGGGGCATCATGTCAATGAGTGTGCGAATCATTGCATTCTGCTTTTCTATTGTGGCTTCCAATATTTGCGACTTTTTTTGTGCAACATTTTGGTAGAGGGATTCTGTTTCGCTCGCCGTTTCCGTTTCACTTCCCGACATATTTTCTGTTTCCTTCTTTTCCCGAATTCTTCTTGTATCCGATCGTAAAACACGCCTCGAATGCATTTGTGACTCAATTTTGAAAAATTAGAAATAAGTTTAAATCGTTATTTAATCTATTCTACAAATTTCAACTTACGCAAAAAGAAAAAATTTTCTGCTAATTATTGTTCAACGTCATGAACTCTATGTGAGAAAAAGTTTCTATTGCTAAATCACAAATGTTCGAACTAATTTTTGTTAATTTTCTCGGAATTTGCCGTATTTATTTATCTTGTGCTTAAAAAAAATTAATTACACGTTCTTTTTCCGAAAAATATTAAAAAGTTTAAATTTATACTTTTGACACACCCGGTATACGTTGCAAAAAGTTTTTATTTTCTTTTTAACTGTATAATATCGAAAAACAAAAAAAGAATTTTCACTTATTATCAACAATTAATTTCAATTTGTTTATTAATTGTTATTAACTTTTAACGATATTTTACAATTAAATCTATTCTTTATCGCACTACCGTGTAAAAAGTAACACCCGGTATAAGTCGGTTACCGTGTTAAAATTTCCTAAGTTTTCATTCTAAGTTTAAACTTTAGAGACACCCGGTATAAGTCTTGATTTTCTAAAATCTTATTTTCTTGACTTATTTCATTAAATTTTATTTGTCACCCAGTATACTAATTTTTATTTCTAATTTGACAAAATTATTTTCGAATTAATCGCGAAATTTTTCGTGTTTACTATTTTTCTCTATGTTACACCCGACCTTGCTCACGAAAACAAAACAAACCGGCGTCTTACAACGACAAAATTTTCTCTAAAAAATAATCAATAAATTCACTTTTTCTTTTTTAATTCTCGACTTTATTTTCCGTTTTTTCAATAATTTTTACTAATTTTCGCTAATTTTCACGAATTTAGTCACGATTTCAAAGAATTTTTCACGATTTAATTTTTACCGGTTTTTACGCGCACTTTTTCACACACATTTTGTCTTGTCTGCGTCCGTCACAAAGAAAATTTGTCACATTTGTCAGAAAATACAATTTCACAATATTTAACAATAATTAAAAATCAATCATTTTCATGCACAAAACACAATAATAAAATATGGGAAACAGGAAAAGAAAAGATTTGATTTCGAGGTTAGGTGACCATGAGGTGACAGGTGGAATTTTCAACAATTAAAAAATGATGAAAAAATAAATGAATTTTCTGGGGATTTTCAACAAACGAAGATGTTGAAACAAAAGTATTTCTTTACAGAAAGGAAATGGGAAAGGTGGATTTTTACGTTGGGCGCCAATTTATAATTAGCTGCCTGAATGACTAATTATTAATTAAAGGGAAAGGAAACGGGAAGGAGAGTAAGTAGACAAATGAGTTAACTAATTAGACATTTATTCAACTTACGTCGTAGACTTCAAACACAATCCGAAGAGGCAAAAACGAATGGCAAACACAACTCACTCACAATATCGTATATTGTATGACTCCTGTGAACTTAGCACCTTTATTTAAAGAAAATCAATTTTTCTTTAGAGTTCTCTGTAGATGAACCATAGTTCTACAGTTCTATAACGATATTTTCAATAGTTCTGTCAATTAAATAAGAAAAAATTTAAAAAACAAAAATAAGGTGCTAAGTTCACGCAGCACCTTTTTTACAGCTAAAAAGAGTTCTGACATGATAAATAGCTTTTAAATCAATAGTTCTACAGTTCTATAATAAAGAAATTAATAGTTCTGCAGTTTTGAGAAAAAAATAAAAAATTTTTTTTTTCAATTTTAAAAAAAAAATTTTTAATCTTAAAAAAAATTTCTGAATTAAGCAACTAAAAATGCCAAAAATCCAAAAAGTTAGACAATTTAAAAATTCTGAAAAATGTCAGAAAGACGTGTACTAGAGAGTATTATATTCACACTAAAAGAAAAAAATTTAGTTTTGAGAGAAAAATAATCTTGTAAAAATCATCTTGAATCAAGAATATTCCTTTTAATCATATACAGTTTTGTCTGATTTCAAAAAGATTTAATTAAATTTATTCTTAAATGTAAGGAATACATCTGGGGTAATGCAGGTCACTTAATTTTAAATTTAGAATAAAATAGTTTCACGTATTATATTTTAACAATAATAATATTTATAACTTGTTCAAACCAAAATTGTAACTACGTTTCACTCTCTTAATAAAATATAACATTATTTAAATCCATAAATGCAATTCATGAAACCTATATTCAAGTCATGTAAAGTTGGCACTACTTTTTTGAAAAATCAAAAATTTTACAAGAGTTCTGGGCATTTTAATAATAGTTCTAGAGTTCTCTAACGATTATTTAAATAGTTTTGATGATTAACAATAAAAAAAGCGACAATGAAAAATCATAGTGCTAACTTTACATAGCACTATGATTTTTGCAAAAAAGAATTCTGACCTAATATTCTGAAAGAGAATAAAGAGTTCTAGAGTTCCCAATAAAAAAAAAACAAGAGTTCTGCAAAATTTCAAAAGTTATTAACAAATTAAAAAAAGTTATGAAACTTATATTTGGCGAGCTCTGAATAGAGTTCTGGTCTAATGACATTTTGTTCTAAACCCAAAATCAAAAAAGTTACGAGACATTTAAATTTTCTAAAATTATTAAAATTTTAAAATTCAGAGTTCTGAGAGTTCTGTAAAGAGTTCTGACATCGTCGTAAAGAGTTCTATAAGTATTTCTAATGACATTTTGTTTTAAATCCAAAATCAAAAAAGTTACAGGACTATAAAGTTTTCAAGAAATTTCAAAATTTTAAAATTCAGAGTTCTGAGAGTTCCGTAAAGAGTTCTGACATCGTCGTAAAGAGTTCTATGTATATGTCTAATGATATTTTGTTTTAAATCCAAAATCAAAAAAGTTACAGGACTTTGAAGTTTTCAAGAAATTTCAAAATTTTAAAATTCAGAGTTCTGAGAGTTCTGTAAAGAGTTCTGACATCGTCATAAAGAGTTCTATATATATTTCTAATGATATTTTGTTTTAAATCCAAAATTGAATAAGTTACAGGATACTTTGAAGTTTTCAAGAAATTTCAAAAATTTAAAATTCAGAGTTCTTAGAGTTCTGATTAGAGTTCTGGCATCATTGCGAAGAGTTCTAAAAGTAATTCTTATGACATTTTGTTTTAAATCCAAAATCAAAAAAGTTACAGGATTTTGAAGTTTTCAAGAAATTTCAAAATTTTAAAATTCAGAGTTCTTAGAGTTCTAATTAGAGTTCTGGCATCATTGCGAAGAGTTCTAAAAGTAATTCTAATGACATTTTGTTTTAAATTCAAAATCAAAAAAGTTACAGGACTTTAAAGTTTTCAAGAAATTTCAAAAATTTAAAATTCAGAGTTCTGAGAGTTCTGATTAGAGTTCTGGCATCATTGCGAAGAGTTCTAAAAGTAATTCTAATGACATTTTGTTTTAAATCCAAAATCAAAAAAGTTACAGGACTTTAGAGTTTTCAAGAAATTTCAAAATTTAAAAATTCAGAGTTCTGAGAGTTCTGTAAAGAGTTCTGACATCGTCATAAAGAGTTCTATATATATTTCTAATGATATTTTGTTTTAAATCCAAAATTAAATAAGTTACAGGACTTTGAAGTTTTCAAGAAATTTCAAAAATTTTAAATTCAGAGTTCTGAGAGTTCTGATTAGAGTTCTGGCATCATTGCGAAGAGTTCTAAAAGTAATTCTAATGACATTTTGTTTTAAATCCAAAATCAAAAAAGTTACAGGACTTTGAAGTTTTCAAGAAATTTCAAAATTTTAAAATTCAGAGTTCTGAGAGTTCTGTAAAGAGTTCTGACATCGTCATAAAGAGTTCTATATATATTTCTAATGATATTTTGTTTTAAATCCAAAATTAAATAAGTTACAGGACTTTGAAGTTTTCAAGAAATTTCAAAATTTTAAAATTCAGAGTTCTTAGAGTTCTGATTAGAGTTCTGGCATCATTGCGAAGAGTTCTAAAAGTAATTCTAATGACATTTTGTTTTAAATTCAAAATCAAAAAAGTTACAGGACTTTGAAGTTTTCAAGAAATTTTAAAAGTTTAAAATTCAGAGTTCTGAGAGTTCTGTAAAGAGTTCTGACATCATTGCGAAGAGTTCTAAAAGTAATTCTAATGAAATTAAATTTTCCAAAACTCTTGTTTTTTTTGTAGAGAACTCTAGAACTCTCTAATTATTAAACATTATAGAAGTTATAGTTTATCAATAATAAATCATACTGAAGACGGGAATAAGACGAATTTTAATATTTAAAAATTAAACTGTTCCGTCTTAAAAAAATAAAGTGAGCGGATTTACCATAGAGAATTTTAATTTTGAAATTGGGTATATGTGAATTGAAAATTAATTAATTATAATGTTTCTGAATGTACCTAATATATAATTTTTATTGATATTTGCTGTTTATGAAATTATTCTTAATAAAATTTTGTTCATTTAACATTTAAAATTTGTGAGTCATTAATTAAAAAACTATTTGGTTTGAAGTAAAAAAATTTTAATAGTTTTAAAATGTTTTATTAACACTATATTAGCAAAAATTAAATAAATTGGCGTCGAAGTTCTCTTACATTAAATTACAGTAACCATAGTCAAAACTATGCTCTCACGTACAGTAACAAATGTGGAATTATAATTTGATTACCATTTGACACAGTCCTTGATTGATCTACATCATCATACTGATGCCAGCTTTGACCATTGAAAATAAACGATGTGTAATGTCCATTATTTTTTTCTGAAATATACGGAATGTAGTTTATTGCACCCACAAGAATGTAACTATTATTTTCTATTTCTATGCTTGCATCGATCGTTCTTAAATTAAATGGTATTCTTTCAGATTGCATTTCGTTATAATTTGTGTCAGAAACTATAGAAAGATCTATGAAAATATGAGATCCATAATTTCTTTCCATGGTAATAGGTTTCTTACACGAATAGCAACTTGTGGAAACATCTAAGCGAATGTTGTCTAGAGCATTTTGAATTCGTTGCTCTTTTGCTGTTATAGCAATTCCTGTGTTGATTGGAGCTAGTACTAATTGACATGTATTTTCGTGACCACAAAAATTACAGAACTTTTTTGTTGTGACCGATGGTGCCAAATCTTCAAATAAAAACTCCGATAACTGAACAACATTTGTTCTTGAATTTAAGGATTGTAAATGTCTTGTACTTTTTATTGTTTCAATAAATGGAACATCCTTCAAAATATTAAATCGATCGAGATAGTGCTGTGTCGAAAGTTTACCATCTTTAATTATTTTCAAACATAACGAACCAAACGATATTTTTGATTTTTGTATGTCACTTTTGAAATGTGTACTCATGCTGAGGCCTTGCATGGTTAGCATTAGTAGGCTGTCAAACGCACAAGTTTCTGTAATTGTACCTCGTAATGTATTTGTTATAGCTAAAAAATCGCAAAAGCTACCATTGTGTAGAATGGGAATATTTATGTTGCAAACACCTTTCATATAATCCCATTCAGGATAGGTTGACAAGTAGGTTCTTTTCTTTTTTGCTGTACTTTTTGAAAAAGAACTTGTTGCTTTTCGTTTCTTTAAATTTAAATTGTCTGAGTTCTTTATATCACTTTTATCTTCTGTTGTATCATCCAATTGTGTTGAATTTTTTGAAATACTTAGATCAGTTTCTTTATTTTTTATACAAAAATCATCTTCTGTAGATAGGTTTTCAAATACGGATGTTTCAAATGAATTTGAAATTGTTAAAATGTCACTATCTAATGAATTATTTTCATGGTTCATTTCATTTTGTAAATTTTTATTTTCGATAGGAACTGATTTTTTAATTTGGGCATTTTTACCTTTCCAGTTTTCTTCTTCTTTCAGTGATTCCGCAATGAAATTTGTGTCGATTAGTGGAAGCTTAATTTTGTCACTGTGTTGTCCCTTTTTTTTCAACTTTTCAAATTGAGTCATAGAAGATCCAAATGTTTTTAATTCACCTTTTAAATACTTGTTGTGGCTTAATATAAATTTGTCAACATTTAGTGGCAATCGTTCAAAAGCGTAATTTTTTAATTTAGAAAATTCTCCTTCTACTGATGAAGATGATCTGCTTGTCTCATCAATATTACAGAATGGAAACATGGCTTCTGTCCACAGTGGAATGTAATACATTAAATCCTTGATTGACTTTGCTGCTGCTAAAATATTGAATTGATTGCAATTAAGCAGACTTTCATTTAATGTTGTTGAGGCAATATTTTCAGCTTTGGCATAAATAGTTTTTGCCCATTCCATCCAGGTCTTTGATACTTGATCTTGAACACAAAGAATGTTTTCAGGTAGCTCATACTCTTCATCAGTGTCGTCATCTTCATCACTCTCTTCATCGGAATTCTCGGGGTCTACAGATTCTTTAACGTCTGGTACTCCTTTGATTAAATTATTTAAAAATACAAAGTGTTCCTCAGAAGAATACTCCTCGTTGTTCTCATCACACCCAATATGTTCACTTAATGAAACTACTAACAGTGATAGTAGCGCCTTCTCTATTTTTTGTATATCATTCATTTGATAAATTTGAGCAAGTGTACGCAGAAAAAATTGTCGAATTTTTGGTTTTTCTTTCTTTAAGCATTTCCACCTGCTTATTTGTGCAATAAAGTGACTTGTATCAAGACTTAAACAACATCGAGGGATTTGAATTTGCAAATTTAAAATAAGAATTTGGTAGCAAATTTGCAAATAATGCTGTAAATCTATACAGCCGGCATACGTTCGAGCAATTGCTATCAATAATGCTTTGCTAAAATCGGTCACAAATACTTTTGGTATATCTGTAGTGGCTTTAAGCACTTCTGAGAAGAAAAACGATAGAAAAGACGCATCATGCTTTGCTGATAACATTTGATATAATGACACGTTTCCTAATGAGCTTAAACATTTTATTATATATAGAAAAATATATTTTGATTTTTTATAGACTACTTTTTTTCGAATTTCTTTTGCTCAATTGGTAAATATATTTTATAAACAAAACCACCTGAAGAATCAGCACACATTTTATAATCTTTATCATTTTTGGTAACAGATTTGTGAAATGCTACTTGCTCGGGAGAAAAATAAATACAAAAAAATGGATCAGCTCCTATTGCTCGGATTATTCCTTTTTGTGATTCATGCTTAGCTATAATGAGATTCTTTATGGGATCAGTGCTACTCAAACCAAGTTGTTTATTACATTCTTGTTGTTTTGCTTTTCTTAAAACATCATTGCTCGGTATTATTGGAGGAATCGTATCACCAAATTCTATAGTTTCATTTACTTGCTCATTTAGCCAAATACTTGCTGGTTTCCTGGTGTCAATCAGATGACTAGCCACACACTCACGTTTATCTCCACGCAGTTGTCTCCTTTTCGTATGAATAAAATTGGCTGATGCATTAAATAATTCAAAATGCATAATGACATCCTTATTTTTAACAGGTTTACTATAGATATATCCATTTAAATTTCCATCGCATTCGACGCATTTTCCTTCTACTTTAACGTAAAATTGTGCACTTGTACTCTCTCGTACAACAGATTTTTTAAATGAAAAAGCGCAAGTAATTTTTTTTTGTTCATATATAGCATCGGCTAAAACATCCGTCCACACATTTTTTTTTAAAGTTAAAGTTTCGCTTTTATCTTTTTTATCTGGTTGTATTTTATACCACTTTTGCGCAGAGATAACTATTGTAAATTCATTTCCAATTGAACTATTTTCTGAAGTAGGAGAATTATTTAAACTATTTTCTTCAGAAATATTTGACGTGTGTTTAGTGTTTCTTATTTCAGTGACATTTGGCAAAAAAGTTTCTATTACAAAATCAAACACACCATTGCGATTTTCTTTTAATGTCGTGTAAACGTGCTTTGCAGTCATTCGTGAACCAGATTCTTCCATAGCGTCTGAAATTTTTTTAAATACATCATTGGAAGGAATAAACAATTTTCCATTTTTATCTATTGTTTTGTATTCCTCTAATCCTGCAAGCTTTCTTAACAGCTCCTTGTCATACATTTTTAAAAAGAATTGGAAAAGGACGAATCACTTTAAGTAAAGTTATCCAGTGTACAATTTACAAAAATTATTTAAATTCTCGAATCGTCATACTAATCCTGCTGAAAAAAGAAAAAAAATTAGAATCTTATATTAAAAGATTTATAAATATTAATAAACATTTTACTTACGTATAACAACTTGTTAAAATTTACATTAACATAACAGCACGGTGATATCAAGACTACACCTCTAAAATTATTAATCTTGAATAAATTCTAAAACTCCAGCCGTTGGGTTCAGAAACTAAAAAATAAACCAGTTACAAAATATAGTTAAGTAAAGAATTTCTTCAAACACAATAATTATTATATTATTGTTTTTTAATGTTGATTATAGTAAATTATAATAAATACTTATATTTTTCAATACAAATTTTTAATTGAATTCAATTTTATATTATATAATAATTTTGAAATATTTTAAGTTCAAAATAATATAATATACAGGCAAAACATATAACATAACCTACAAGTCGTCAAAATGACAAACGCTTTAGTCAAATTATAAAGTTAAAAAAATATTAATATTCAATTATAATATTAAAACTAATAAAGTAATTGTATAAAATACATTTTACATTGCGATTACTTTTATTATTAATTAATTTTATTTCAAGAATGATTGACACTTGCAAAAAAAATGTACAATCATTCATATATAAATACATTTTTCAGAAATATATTTTTCACAAACTTACACATTACAATTAAACATTAAACTATTAGTTTACAATAGTATTATACAAACCATTTTAATAAAATATTATTCATCACGTTTTTAAAAACAAAACATAAACAAAGCAAAGTATGTAACTGATTCTTCTTTAGTAGGTTTGGTTTGGTTAGTTGATAATATATATATACATATATATCGAAATAGAACTATCGAGCACACTCGAATTGCGATTAGTCGCATGCAATGTACTGTGAATTTTGGCGCGCACTTTTAAAGTTAGACTAGAAATAAAAACTAATTATAACTATAGACTATTGCAAGAAGTAGTTTATTTGTATAAAAGTTATTTTTGCAAAATATTTTTTTTAAATCATAAGTGATATATTATATCAACAAATTAGAGACAAATTTAAAAATGAGATTCTTTGCTCTTTTCTTTGCGTCAGTCAAAATAAAATATGTTATTGATCAAAATAAAAAAAATAAAAAATTTTATTATTTATATTTTTTACAATATTTTTTGAATATTAGATATAGTTAAAATATTTTTTTTATTCTGTGTCGAAACGATCAAAACAGAAGAAATACGAATTTTTATTTTTAGATTTTATAAAAAACAGAAGGAATAATTAATTATTGAAAATTTAGTGACAGTGCATTTTTTTAACAAAAACTCCCGTTTTTTATAGTATATTATATTCAGTATTATTAAAAAATAAATTTTTTTGTAATTCTACGCAAATATTTAATAAAAATTTTTTAGGAATTCAATTATTTACAAATTTCTTATAAATATTCTTCTGAATAATTAAATTATTTTCACAAATAATAAAATTTCTTACAGAAATTTATTTATTTTCATAAATAATAAAATTCTTTTTCCGAATTCGATTATTTTTATAAATAATAAAACTCATTGCAGAATTTAACTTAATTTAATAGAATTTTAATCGAATTCCTCAAAAAATATAATTTTTTTGAAGAATTATTAAAAATAATAAATAATAATAATAATATATAATAATTATTAATAAATTAATAATAAATAAATAAATTAATTAATTATATATACTTATTATATATAATATATATAATTTTTTATATTATTAATAATATTTATTAATATTAATAATTATTTATATTATTATATTATTATTATTGAAATTTTTTTTAATAATTAAATTAAACAGCAAACTTTCAACCGTTTATAAAGAAAAAAACAAGAATTATAAAGAAAAATAATATATATATTACAAAATAATGTTTATTGCAACAGAAAATGAAAAAAAAATTGAAACGAAAAAGTTACATACACTATAAATTTATTATCCACAATATTGCAAAGAAACAGATTCAATCCACAACTGAAATCCAAAAACACTTTGGCTACATTAAGAAAATATACTCGTTTATAACTTAAACTAACAAGCTTTGTTATTTTCGAAAAAAATTATTGTAACTCCCCAAACTTCTTAGCAGACATCAAACCTATTAAAAAGTTTTTTTTTTCCTCTTGTGACTGCAAAAAAATTTTCAAAAAATAATGCTGTAGAGAAAAATGAGTTTTTAAAAACAAGAGGAAACCTTAAAAAAGGCCTTTTTTAAAACGTTGGAGGGGGCTTTGGTCTGGGTTTGGTACCTCTTAGTACCAACTAGGCAGTCAATTTGACTCTCTTTCTGTATTAAAAGAAAAGAAGGAAACAAGAAGCGGCGGGCTTCGCCCGCCTTCGTGGTTCTCTCTGCTCGAGGCACATTAAAAAAGGCCTTTTTTAAAACGTTGGAGGGGGCTTTGGTCTGGGTTTGGTACCTTTTAGTACCAACTAGGCAGTCAATTTGACTCTCTTTCTATATTAAAAGAAAAGAAGGAAAAAAGAAGCGGCGGGCTTCGCCCGCCTTCGTGGTTCTCTCTGCTCGAGGCAAATTAAAAAAGGCCTTTTTTAAAACGTTGGAGGGGGCTTTGGTCTGGGTTTAGTACCTTTTAGTACCAACAAGGCAGTCAATTTGACTCTCTTTCTGTATTAAAAGAAAAAAAGGAAACAAGAAGCGGCGGGCTTCGCCCGCCTTCGTGGTTCTCTCTGCTCGAGGCACATTAAAAAAGGCCTTTTTTAAAACGTTGGAGGGGGCTTTGGTCTGGGTTTGGTACCTTTTAGTACCAACTAGGCAGTCAATTTGACTCTTATTCTGTATTAAAAGAAAAGAACGAAACAAGATGCGGCGGGCTTCATTAAAAAGGGCCTTTTTTAAAACGTTGGAGGGGGCTTTGGTCTGGGTTTGGTACCTCTTAGTACCAACTAGGCAGTCAATTTGACTCTCTTTATGTATTAAAAGAAAAGAAGGAAACAAGAAGCGGCGGGCTTCGCCCGCCTTCGTGGTTCTCTCTGCTCGAGGCACATTAAAAATGGCCTTTTTTAAAACGTTGGAGGGGGCTTTGGTCTGGGTTTGGTACCTTTTAGTACCAACTAGGCAGTCAATTTGACTCTCATTCTGTATTAAAAGAAAAGAACGAAACAAGATGCGGCGGGCTTCATTAAAAAGGGCCTTTTTTTAAACGTTGGAGGGGGCTTTGGTCTGGGTTTGGTACCTCTTAGTACCAACTAGGCAGTCAATTTGACTCTCTTTCTGTATTAAAAGAAAAGAAGGAAACAAGATGCGGCAGGCTTCGCCCGCCTTCGTGGTTCTCTCTGCTCGAGGCACATTAAAAAAGGCCTTTTTTAAAACGTTGGAGGGGGCTTTGGTCTGGGTTTGGTACCTTTTAGTACCAACTAGGCAGTCAATTTGACTCTCTTTCTGTATTAAAAGAAAAGAAGGAAACAAGAAGCGGCGGGCTTCGCCCGCCTTCGTGGTTCTGTCTGCTCGAGGCACATTAAAAAAGGCCTATTTTAAAACGTTGGAGGGGGCTTTGGTCTGGGTTTGGTACCTTTTAGTACCAACTAGGCAGTCAATTTGACTCTCTTTATGTATTAAAAGAAAAGAAGGAAACAAGAAGCGGCGGGCTTCGCCCGCCTTCGTGGTTCTCTCTGCTCGAGGCACATTAAAAAAGGCCTTTTTTAAAACGTTGGAGGGGGCTTTGGTCTGGGTTTGGTACCTTTTAGTACCAACTAGGCAGTCAATTTGACTCTCTTTCTGTATTAAAAGAAAAGAAGGAAACAAGAAGCGGCGGGCTTCGCCCGCCTTCGTGGTTCCCTCTGCTCGAGGCACATTAAAAAAGGCCTTTTTTTAAACGTTGGAGGGGGCTTTGGTCTGGGTTTGGTACCTTTTAGTACCAACTAGGCAGTCAATTTGACTCTCTTTCTGTATTAAAAAAGGAGAATCAACATGCGGCGGGCTTCGCCTCTGCCTCCATTGTGCTTTCTTCTAGAGGCACCTTAAAAAGTTCTTTTTAGGCAGCACAAAATTTTTTTCTTGCAGCATAAATTAGCACTAAATAAGCACTAAATTATGTCATAAAAGTCAAGTCAATCCATTGAAGTTGTAGTGCCAGCTTCATACTCTTATTTTTTTGTAAGGGGCATTGATTCTGTGTTCAAAGTAGCTTCTAGTACAAACTAGAAAGTTGACTTTGACTATCTTTTCTATATTAAACAGTAAATTGCATGTAGGTGCGACGGGCTTCGCCCGCCCTTCGTTAAGGGGCAACTGGAAAAAAAAAGTATTTCTTTTGTTGTTTTATAGAAAAATGCATTTTTAGTTGCTTGATTCAGCAATTTTTAATTTAGAAATTTTTTTTTTGAAAATTGAAAAAAAAAATTTTTTATTTTTTTCTCTGAACTGCAGAACTATTAATTTCTTTCTTATAGAACTGTAGAACTATTGATTTAAAAGCTATTTATCATGTCAGAACTCTTTTTAGCTGTAAAAAAGGTGCTGCGTGAACTTAGCACCTTATTTTTGTTTTTTTAATTTTTTCTTATTTAATTGACAGAACTATTGAAAGTATCGTTATAGAACTGTAGAACTATGGTTCATCTACAGAGAACTCTAAAAAAAAATTGATTTTGTTTAAATAAAGGTGCTAAGTTACGTCGAGGGAAACTGTAACTAGAATGGTCTGTTCGCGAGTTTTAGCGATTGATGCCCTCGAGGCCCTTCAACCGTTTTCGGGATCAATCGCCTCATTCGCGACAGACGCGGGAGAATTTGTAACGCCACGTTACAATATCTAATATTGTAAACAATAATGAGCAGAGAAACAAAAGTTTCAAAATCACTCTTCCTTAAAATATTTAATGCCACGTGTTTTAACTAAAAAAAATTTTTAAAAAATTTTGTTTTAAATTAAAAAAAAATTCTTTTAATTTTTTTTTAAGTTTTTTAAATCAATTTTTTTGTCCTTAGACTAATAATACACTAGTATACCAATTTTCAGCTCATTAGGTCAAATAATGTAAAAATTAGGGAAATTTTTTTTTAATGTTTTAGTTTTTCCTTGCAAAGTTATGGCCATCATTACATGGTAACTGGACAAATTCGCCGTCAGACAAATTCACTGTTCGACAATTTCACCGTTTTGCTATAGTGTGTGCTGGTAGGAAATGATGCGCTGAGAAATCCTAGAGATGGGAACACTATATTTGCTTGCGGCCACTTGAGGCTTTAAAATAATTATGAGTATTTAGTGAAAACAAGTAATTAAATAATTAATAAGGCAATAATTAATTTTATTTAATTAATTAATTAATTTTCATTAATAAATAATAAGTGAATGAATTAATAATAAGTAATAAGGAGTGATAATAAAATAAAATTGTGTTTTTAAAAATGTGAAATAAAAAAATAAACATATGCTTAAAGGATTTTGGATTTATTAACATTTTTGTGCTTCAAAGTTTATTTATAAATAATTATTTTATTTAACATTTAAACTTACACGTTTTTAATTAAAAAATTTCTTATTATGTGCTTTTAAATTTTTGTTTCCAATAATTTTCTATTTATAAGAAATAAAAGTAATAAGTTGTAATTAATTAATTAATTGATTGATAGATAAACATCTCTTAATTTAGTGTTTGCAAAATTTTTGAAATTATTAAATATTATAAGAGAAAGGAATAATAAAAATTAAAGTGTCATTGATTTGAGGTTAGCTTATATTTTCTTTCATTATAACAATAATGAGTTATATGTAGTTAATTATTCTTTATAAAAGTGTTAGAAAGTTGTTTCTAAGTATTTAATTAAATTATTGTTGGAATTTTATGTGTAATAATTTTTACATATTTTTAATTGCACATTTTCTAAATGTAATGCTAAAAGTCATGTATTTTTTTGTTCAAATATGTGAATGAAAAAGATTAAGAGGTGTGTTTTTTGACAGTTAAAAGATTATTTTTTGACAATGATAATAAACAATAATAAACAGTGACAATAGACAATAAGTTTTAAAATAATCTATAAATATCATAATGTGTAAATTAAAGAGGTTAAGTGTACTGTTTTCATGTGCAACTATTGTTGGATAATAATAGTTATTTATGATACAAGTGCGTAAAATCGTTGATTATACGAGTGTGACGTTTGCAGCACTCGCCTTCGGCTCGAGCTGCAAACGTCACACTCGTATAATCTGATTTACGCACGAGTGTCATACAAAATTTTTTGCAACACTAAAACAACTAAACTTGCAGCAATATTGCCAATATTACTGAAAGTTTAGGTGTAGTGGGGGAACTGTTAAATGAAGTTTTCTAGAAGCTAAAATAAAAATGTGATTGTAAATTGTTGTTTAAAAGCTTTAATTCATGGTTTCTCATCAAACAGTCACAAGAATGCGTAAAGTAATCATTTTACGCACTGAAAATCACTTTACACACTGGAATTCATTTTACACACTGCTAGCGGTGTGTAAAGTAACACTTTACACACCGCTATAAAATGAAGTACTTTACACACAGTTTTCTGTGTGTAAAATTCAATTTTACAGGTTAGTGTTGCAAAAAAGTTTTTTTAACAATTGTAGAAATAAACAATAATTAATAATAATAGTGTTTTACTTGAAACAAAAGATATTTCCTTTTAGTTATTGTAAATAATTAATTGTTTGTAGGTTATAATTCGATTTGAATGTTTAAAAAAAATATATTGCAATTATATTATTGATGCAAAATTAATTATTTGTATTTATTTAATTCATTGATTAATTAATTATTGAAGGGCTACAGCTCAATTTTATTTTCAGTTGAGGTTATACTGTATTTTTTGTAAATATAATTAATTATGTAAAGGTTATAATTTAAATAAACTTTGTATTTTGTCCTCACAACAATTTTTAAACCTATTGTATAATTGGAAAAAGATTGTAAAATAAAAAATTAATTAAACAATTTCAATTTTTTCTAGTTTTTAATAATATTGTTTTTATATTCTCAAAATTAATAATTTTCTACAACTGTGTTTCACTAAAATCAATTATATTTTTTATTATCTTTAAATGTAATTCATGACAAACAAAAGAAAATTATTAAATTAATTATATTTATTTAATCTTTATAAATAAATCATAAAAAATAATAAACACTTATTATTTCAATTCATTAACTTATTCAACGATCTCTGAATAAGTATCCAACACCCTTTGAATAGTCTCAAATCCTTGTTTCTCTAATTTATAAAATTAAATTTTAACTCTTAGCATATTCAACTCCTTCCTTTGTTTAAAAATAATTGTTTTTAAATAATTTTTATAAATAATTGATGCATTAGAAAGCTATTTTTATTGATTATCAACTCGATCGATGGTCAACAAAACGCATCGAACAACCTTCAAACACTTTCAAATGTATTTTCTGTAATTTGTAACAATAAATTCTAATTCTTCACATACAGTACCGTCCGAAATTGTCAGTCCACCCATTTTTAAAAGAATGAAAAAAATTTTTTAACATAAAATTCATGAAAACTAAAATTTTTTTTGGTTTATATTTTGAAAGAAGATAAAATTTTGAAAAGAATAAGACCTTACAGAAGTCATTTGGCCAAAATTTGTAAAAGATATTCTTAAAAATCGTAATTTTCAATGTTTTACAAAAATTTCAATAACTTCTAAAATAATGAACGCTTTTTAATAATCTTAGGCTTATTTTAAAGGTCATTTTCTACGGAATAAGAATTACTTATAGGCATTAACCTGTAATTTTTTATTTGGAATAAGCATGACGTCAAAGTTGAACAAAGAAATTCAAAAAATTTGGAATAATATTTTTAAAAGAAAAATAATTTTTGAAATTCAAACATATTTTTTTATTAAATTTTTTTGAAAAATCTACACCATATCATGTTTTATATATGTTCTAGAATAGTTTTTAGTACAAAAAATTTATTTCAAATTTTTCCAATTTTTTTGTTCAACTTTGACGTCATGCTGATTCCAAATAAAAAATTACAGGTTAATGCCTATAAGTAATTCTTATTCCGTAGAAAATGACCTTTAAAATAAGCCTAAGATTATTAAAAAGAGTTCATTATTTTAGAAGTTATTGAAATTTTTGTAAAACATTGAAAATGACGATTTTTAAGAATATCTTCTACAAATTTTGTCCAAATGACTTTTGTGAGGTCTTATTCTTTTCAAAATTTTATCGTCTTCCAAAATATAAACCAAAAAAAATTTGAGTTTTCATAAATTTTATGTTAAAAAATTTTTTTCATTCTTTTAAAAATGGGCGGACTGACAATTTCGGACGGTACTGTACTCAACTGCTTTCTTTGTTTAAAAATAATTGTTTTTAAATAATTTTTATAAATAATTGATGCTTAATATTAGAAAGCTATTTTTATTGATTATCAACTTGATCGATGTCTTCAAAACGCATCGAACAACCTTCGAACACTTTCAAATGTATTTTCTGTAATTTGTAACAATAAATTCTAATTCTTCACATACTCAACTGCTTTCTTTGTTTAAAAATAATTGTTTTTCAATAATTTTTGTAAATAATAAATGAGTTATAAAAGAAAACTATTTTTATTGAATATCAAGTCATTCGATGGTCTTCAATACACATCAAACACCTTTCAAACACTTTCAAATGTATTTTCTGTAATTTCTTCTAATGAATTCTAATTCTTTACATACTCAACTGCTTTTTTTGTTTAAGAATAATTGTTTTTAAATAATCTTTAAAAATAATTGATGAGTTATAAAAGAAATATATTTTTTTGATTATCAAGTCGTTCAATGGTTTTTGATACGCATTGAACACCCTTCGAACATTAAATTTCAAAAGAAAACAAAATATTTTTAGATGCCCGACGGAATAGTGTTGATCACCTCACGCCGTCGGTGGACGTAAGTAATTGTATTGTTCTGATTATCTCTTTCTTGATACTTCTGTTGTAATAATTTGAATGTATGGGAAAGGTAGGTAATAAATAGTTAATTTAGAATTTCATAGCAATCAACTCTATTCACTTACCTTTTCCATGATAACAACCTTTCCTCTAGTTAATTTAGTACATAGAAGAGTAGTAACGTTTAAAAAGTAAGAACAACTAACCCACATACTTAAACAGGGTTTTCATAACCTTGCAGCTTAGTGCCTCCCAACTTAGAGATAAATGAGCCATCTCAAAAGCCCAAATAAATATAATTATTTCTGGTTTGTAACAAGCTAATGGTGGCAGCGGTGGGATAGTTCCTACGCGTTACCACTCTGCTACGTTACTGGGTAACGTTTGTTACCAATGGCACCATTTTATCATTTTCAAAATCTAACTTCAACAATAATCGTTAAATTGTAGGTTTCTTACTGCCCCTCTTTCACATCTTACTTGCCTTATAAATTCAAATAACACAAAGATAATAAGCGTAAAATATGCAAAGGATCACTGTCTTAGAAAACTAGGAATTTGGCTCTCCAACTTCGGTTGTCGATGACGACTTATTCTATGTTTTGATTTTGGCTCTCCGACCGAAAGGTTGTTGATGATGACTTAATTGATTAAGACATTGGCTTTTAGTATTTTATCTATTTTCTTTTCTCCTATTTTTGATTAAAAATAAAGACTTCTTGTTTTAATTAAAATTAGAAATTTGGCTCTCCGTCTAGTCGTTAAGGATGACTTAATTCTAATTTTATTATTAATTTTAAAGCATCAAGTATAGACATTTGATCAGAAACAGAAATGAGTTCAACAGAAAAAGAAATCAAATTCTCTTGTGATAAGGCGGATTTTGAAATTAATAGAGCAAATAAACGCCGTGAGATCGAAAGGCGTGTAGAAGTGGCCTTGAGAGAACATGAATTGAAGGAATAGCCTTATCAATTCTCTGTTGCGTTATGTTTAATTCTGAAAATTCTAGTGACCTAGAAACCATTGTATATACCTCAGACCTTCTGAAACATGAAGCAGTAATTCTTTCAATAGACTTGTCTTATGAACATAATTATATCTGCCAAACGGCCTTGAGATCAGATTGCCCCATACTAAAATATCCAACGGGGGTTATTTTGACGACATTCATACAGACATTTTGGGCGTGGTATATTTCCTGATTGAGGATCAGGAAATGTGCTTCTACGTGATAGACTCCTCCTATGCTAATGCCTTGTCGATAGCTGTAGAAATTCTCGGTCGAAGAACCAGTGTCAAGCGTGGTTACTGTTAATCCTCCTCTAAAGAAAAAGAGAGAGAGAGAGAACTTTCTTGAATCTCGCGCATAATTAAAATTAAAAGAATAATTTTACTTTAATTGTTTCAATGACTATTTCCGAAAATTCGAATAACTTTGGTAGTGTTATTGCTACTTCGGCAATTTTGCAAAACGAAGTGATTAGCGTTTCCATAGATTTCTGTTATAAACACAACCACATCTGTGAAACTGCTTTGAAACTAGATTGCCCTATTCTAGGTCATCCAACTGGAGAATACCTCAATGACACCTACGTGAATATTCTTGGAATAATATACATCCAGGTTGAGAACCAATTGGTATGCTTTCATGTGTTAGATTCCTTCTATTCTCATACTTGGCCAGTGGCTCCCGCAATACTTGGGAAACTGAAAAAAATATATTTTACGATTTTATGATTTTTTTAATACTTATTGTTATTTAAAAAATGTTTAAAAACAAAAATTCAAAAATAAGGCTCGAGAGATCGATAGAAAATTTAATTACGAAGATTTAGAAAAAAAGAAAAAGCGTTTTGGTAAAGAATTGTGACCTGTAGCGTGATTTAAAACGAAACTTGCGCCGCCATAAGTGAATACATGGTGGATATCACGTCAAAAGTCCACCAAAAAAAAATGTTGTCCAATTATTCCCAAATTTTTTTATGATATGCCCTATAGGTTAGTAATTTATCGGATAAATGTTTTTAAATTTTATAAAAAATTGGCCGAGAGGAAGGGGGTAGAAGTTCTAAACTTTTGCGTGACACGCTCTACTTTGATTATTTCTTATAATTAGAGGAAAATTTTTTTAAAAGAAATTAGGATATGGGTTTTTTAGATTTTTTCATAGGCTTTCGAATGGTAAAGTCTATTTTAAAAAATTTCTCTATTTTGACACAAATTTCGAAGAAATAAAAATAAATTTTCACTTTTCGCATCTTTGGGTCTATTTTTTCTTTTTCTTTTTATTTCTTAATAAAAGCTGAGCTTTTTTCTGATGACACACTTGTTTTCCAAAAAACCGTTTTTTTTTTGCTTTCGAGAAATAAATTTTTGAATATAGCGCATAATGTCGTCGCGCCGCAATTTAATTTATAAAACGTTACATTGAACTATTTTCTGCATTTTACAGGGTTGAGACTGACATTAGAATAATATTATGCCTGCATTATAGTTTTTTTTAATTTTTTTTAATTAAAAAAAAATTAAAAAAAAAAAATTTTTATACTTTTATTTCTAATGTAATGCCTATAATTTATTTATTTTCATTTCTTTACATTTTTTTTATTTTTTGATGTTGAAAAATTTTCTCCGATTTTTAAATATTTCAAAATACTGATTTCGTTACATTTTCAAAACAGGTATTTTATTTTTTCTTTTTGTTGGCTTTTTTACTTTAGCTGCAAAAGAATTTTTAAAAATTTTTAAAAATTAAATATTTTTTTTAATTTAAAAAAATAAAAAAACTATAATGCAGGCATTATATTGTTCTAATGTTAGTCTCAACCCTGTAAAATGTAGAAAATAGTTCAATGGAACGTTTTATAAATTAAATTGCGGCGCGACGACGTGATGCGCTATATTCAAAAATTCATTTCTCGAAAACAAAAAAACGGTTTTTTGAAAAACAAGTATTTCATCAGAAAAAAGCTCAGCTTTCATTTAAAAATAAAAGGAAAAAGAAAAAATGGACCCAAAGATGCGAAAAGTGAAAATTTATTTTTATTTTTTCAAAATTTATGTCAAAATAGAAAAATTTTTGAAAATAGACTTTGCCATTCGAAAACCCATGAAAAAATCTAAAAAACCCATATTCTAATTTTTAGAAAAGTTTTTCCCTTTAATTATAAGAAATAATCAAAGTGGGGCGTGTCACGCAAAAGTTCAGAACTTCTACCCCCTCCCCTTCGGACAATTTTTTATAAAATTAAAAAATATTTATCCGACAAATTACTAACCTATAGGGCATATCTTAAAAAAATTTAGGAATAATTGGACAACATTTTTAGTTTGGGTGGACTTTTGACGAGATATACACCACATGCGCAAGTCCCGGCACGCTGCGCTGGAAACTTTATTTTTTTCTGGTAAAGTTATTTTTGTCCCATAATTAAATTTACAGGAAGTATTCTTTACTTTATTGACAATATTTATCAAAAAAAATTATCAAATCGAAGATATTTTTTTTCAAAATTTGAATTCAAAATCTTCTTAAAAAATTTTTTTCGGGCAAAAAAAATTTTTTTTTAATTTTTATTTTTTCTTTAAAGTACTTTTTATTATGAGTATTTTCCATAACAACGCTTATACAGGAGATTAAGGAATCTTAATTGTCATATTGACGTTTTTCTGGACATCACAGCACTTCAGCATCTTACTGGCGCTTGACGATCGGAACCAGTGAGGGATTTAGCCGAAGCATTACCCCGCACCTAATCTTCCATGTTTTTACAATCGCTGATACTTTATGTTTGTCCCGTATCGAGAGACTATCGGGCCTTAACAGGTTACTACTATCTGGCCAAAATGGACCCTGAACCGCCTCCGTTAGTTACATTGACGTTATAGCATTGCCGAAGCATTGATGCGACGTCTATGATATTCAAGGGCACGTCAACGTTGTTCGTTCGGACGTGGAGGTCAACTCAAGTCACTGACGCAATACAATTCTGGGACTAGACTGTGTATGTAAGAATAAAGTAAATTAAATAATAGATTACCGTACATTCCCCCGAATCTATTTCCCCGAATGTCAACTTTACCAAAAAAATTTTCCCCGAATACCGTTTTACCGAACGGATTTTCCCTGAATCCTTTTCCCCTAACATCGGTTTTCCTGAATTTAATATTTTTTTAAATTGCGTTAACTGTCTATTGTTTTTTTGAAGTCGCCCTAACAACCGTAGTAAATAAATACAATTGCATAACTGAGAGGTTTAGTTTTATGTTTTTACATTTTTGACTCCAAAAGTTAAGCTTGGGAAGGAAAATCAAAACAGCTCCAAAAAGAAAGTGGCTACTACCTCTATCTGAATATGTGAAATTTCACTTATTGTACGTTATAAGTCGTCTTCTCGATCAATAACTGCATATACACTTATAAATAAGTGCATTTTTAAATTATTCTAAATGAAATTTCACTTATTATAAGTGTATATGCACTTATTGAACGAGAGAGCGACTTATAATTTACAAATATGTGAATTTTTACATATTCAGATTTAGAGAGTATATACCATCAGCTACGCATAAAAAATATTGTTAAACAATATGAAGATTACAAAAATGATGGAGAAGAATTAAAATTTGTAAGTGCTATTGCACACAATAGTGTGCTTTAAATATTTACATTTACACATTTTTCCTATATATTTTCATTTTTTAAATTTCTTTACACTAATTTTATACCACGATTATTTACATACAATTTATAAATTACATCAATGTTTTAAATATTTACATAAAATAAATATATTTGTTTAAAAAATATTTAATTATCATTTTAAATACTTTATTTTATTTTTTTATTTTATTTTTTTATTTTCGGGATGTTGTCTGTTCGGTAAAATGATATTCGGGGGAAAATTTTTCGGTAAAGTTGATATTCGGGGAAATGTCTATTAAGTAAAAAAGATGTTCGGGAGAATGGATTCGGGGGAATTACTATTATTATCATAAATAATAATAGTAATTCACAATATAATTCAATTTAAATTATGTTTGCAGAGAATTGGTAGGCTTCGTTAAAAAGGTATTTCTTAGAAAAGTATCAGGCAAGACAGAATTGCTAAAGTGTTTCTTATGCAATGACACAGGAAAAAATGCAATGTGTCATATGGAACAAAGAGGATATTGATGCTCTAGAAAAGGATATCGTTGAGAACACCGTAAAAATTAATTTTAATATTTCTGAATAATATTAATAATATAATATACCTAATACCTAACAATATTTTAATATAATAATAATCCTTTCTAAAAAAACATAGCATAAAAAGGTCGAATTTAAAAAAGTCGAACTCGAAAAGTATCGAATTAAGAATTTAGCGCACAAGTTAAAAAGTATACTATAGAAAAATACCTGAATTAAAAAATTAATGCATATAGATAGATAACGCCACCTTGCGTTCAATTATAGAATGAACATTCAGAGGTTTAGTTCACAATAGACAATCCTTATAAGCAAAGTATTGTCTATTGTGAACTCGACCCGAATGAATGTCAAATTCAAATGAATCAGGGACCTTCACGAAAACTATGTGCCGTGTCCGTATCGTGCCTTGACACGACACAAAGTTCGTTTGGTAATTCGTATCGTGTCAAGGCACGACACGAAGTTTGTTTGGTAATTCGTGTCGTGTCAAGGCACGACACAAAGTTCGCTTGGTAATTCATATCGTGTCAAGACACGACACAAAGTTCGCTTGGTAATTCGTATCGTGTCAAGGCACGACACGAACCCAGTAAAAAAAGCAGGATTGGAAGAGAGCGAATAGTATTAGCGGTGAGTTTCTGCCAATACGTTTTCGCGTGAAAACCATATTGTGGGGATTCTGACAATCCTGCTTTTCACCATCAATTCTGTCCTCTTGAATCTTTTCACTACCTTTATGTTTTTTCGTCCAAAGGACACGTTAGTTAAAGTTTTAAAAATTAATCTTTTAAATTTAAATATTATTTTCTAAATCCTACTTTAACAGCCGAAGTTCGAACACGCACGACCGTCATATGAATTAAGTTGCAGTAGCTATTTTCATATAATAAAATCAACGGCAGAAAATTGTTATTTTTATAGTTTATGTAAAGAACCGTTTCTTACTACCAAATAAATAAATTGTCAACTATTTTAAAAAAACGATTCTTCCAAAAAAATCGAATTTCATTTTTTTATTGATTTTTATAGTAAACTAGCTGTCGTACCCGTCTTCGACGGGTTGTAGTTTCTGATAATGCACTTAACAGTGTATCTACCAACCTAGAAAACCGGAAAATAGCCGGGAATTTGATTTGACAGGGAAAAAATAATAATTAGTTACTATTGTCTATTTCATTAGGAAAATAATACCATTTGAAACAGTGACCGACTTTTTATTATCAAATTAGTTATTTTTAACTAATTCAAATGCAGAAAACAATATTTCTCAATTTGTAGTACTTCAATCAATATAATGTATTAAAATCAATCTAAAATTTCCTCCAGTTTTTTGAGTTATAGTACAGTCTAATTCGAACTAATTGTATAGCAAGTAGATCCAGTTTTTCTCGGTTACATTAAATTCCCTGATATTTTACGTCTTTTCTGGTTGGTAGACACCCTGTTAAATGTATTATTAAAAAACACCCGTCGAATAAACCAGGAAAAATTTGGACAAAGCCGGAAAATGTTTTAAACCAAAATAAACACCGTGTTTAACTTTTGTCTTTACATTGATCAAGATATCTCTAAAAGTTAAATGAGAGAGCCCACAAATACTATTGAATTAAGCTTCATAGCAATTGGTATCAAGATAATTTTTTCAATTTTTTGATATTCAAAACATTTTTATACTTACATCTTCGTTATAAGAAAGTATTTTTGAAAAATTATGCTAAAATGTGACTAAATAATATGTAATATTCAATTATATAAAGTTTAAAAGCTACCCATTGAAAAATGTAAAATTTAGAAATTTTCGATTTTTTAAAAATATTTTTATATTTCCATTTTAGTTACAAAGTATTATTTTTTGCAAAATTATGCTAAAATGTTAATAAATAACATGTTATACTCAACTATAGAAAGTTTAGAAGCAATCCATAAAAAAATATAAAATTTAGAAATTATTTGTGTTAAATAAATTCATTTATTAGAGTCAAGTATTTATTTAATTAATCCAATTAAGATTTATTTGATTTAACTAAATAAAATTATTTAAACGAAATAAATTTTTATTAGATCGAAATAAAAACTTTTAAATAAGATATTATATTACTATTAGGTATTAACGTAACTTACAACCATAGCCTTATCCGATTAAAAAATATTAACTTGAACGAAAGTTATGACATTTTTCCAAAAAATTCGAAAAATCAAAAAAATGCAAATTTTTTATCTTTTGTAAAATAAATGCAAAACTATCATTAGCTAACTTTTTCAGATAAATAAAACCCATTTCTACAATAAAATTTTTAAAAAAGACGTATTTTGAAATTTTTTTTCGTTTTTTTAGATCAACTTTTTTCTAAGAAAATAGTGATTTTTAATCTTTAAGCAAGCTTTTCAGGAAAAGTTATTAAAGTTTTTTATTTAAAGATCAGTATGTAAAGTAAGAAATTTGCTACATTAAACCAAAATAATTAAGCTAAATGCCATAAAAAAGAAGAAAAAATGTTAAATTTTAAGAAATTCGGTTTTTTGAATTTTTGCTAATTTTCCATAATTTTAGATTTTTTACCGAAGGGTGGAGACTATTGAATAAGTAAAGTATTTTTTAAGAGCACAAAAATAATAAAGCTAAATGCCATAAAAAGAAGAAAAATGTTGAATTTTAAGAAATTCATTTTTTTGCATTTTTGCTATTTTTCCATAATTTTAGATTTTTTACCAAAGGGTGGAGATAACAAATTAGGTTAAGTATTTTTGAAGAGCCCAAAAATAATGGAGCCAAAAGCCATAAAAGAGAAGAAAAAATGTTGAATTTTAAGAAATTCCGTTTTTTGAATTTTTGCTAATTTTCCATAATTTTAGATTTTTTACCAAAGGGTGGAGACTATTAAATATAAGTAAAGTATTTTTGAAGAGTACAAAAATAATGAAGCTTAATGATATAAAAGAGAAGAAAAAAATGTTAAATTTTAAGAAATTCGGTTTCTCGAATTTTTGATAATTTTTGATTTTTTGCTAAAGGGTGGAAACTATTCAAATAGTATAATTATACTACCGAAATAGCTAATGGTTACTAATTATTAATTTTCCGGTGAAATTAAATTCCCGGGTATTTTTGATTTTCCAGATTGGTAGAAACATTGTTAAATGTATTGGTAGAAACTAAAACCCGTCGAAGACGGGTACGACAGCTAGTGCTATATATTATCAAAATTTTTAAAATTTAAAATTAATCTTTTGAAATAATTATTGTCATCAATTTTACTTAAATTTGATACAGGGTTAATTTTAGTATTTTTTATTACAATTTAGTCATCAGAATGAAATTTGAGTTTTTCATTTGTTGATCATTAATTAATATAATATAATAGCAATTTTGAATTCTGTGCAATATACTGACAAAAGTCTCATATTAATTATATGGATATTGTTAATATTCTGACCTAATAGAATTTTTTTAAGAAAGTAAACTTATGATTTCAACAACAAATTTTTATTGTTGACCTAAGAAATACAACCGTATAAAAATTAATTACAAAAAAATTTCAATTTTTAAACTTTTAATTTTTTAATTTTTCAATATTTAAATCTAACACTTTTTATTTGTTATTCAAAATTTTATTATTCTGACGATTAAATCTTAATAAGAAACACTAAAATTAACCCTGTACCAAGTTTAAGTACAATTCACTAAAGTATATGAAAAAACTAAAAATTTCGAATTTTCGAATTTTTGAAAAAATGGCATAACTTTCGTCCATATTAATATTTTTTAATCTACTATCGCTAGGATATTAAGTTAGGCTAATGCCTAAAAGACTGCCAAGTTTCACTTCAAACGATCGAACCGTTTTTCCGTGATACGCGGTCGAAAATTTGCGGACATACATACACACATACACACATACACACATACACACATACACACATACACACATATACACATACACACATAATTCTCTTAATAGTATTTTCGCATTCCTTAGAGTGTAAAAATAAGGAATATAATAGAAATTTTGAATTCTATGCAATGTACAGACAAAAGTCTGATTTTATTAATAAGGATAGGCCGCTCTTTTCAACGCATTAAACCGCAGCTTTTTAACTGCATTAGTTTTTTTACAATTTCACTTCAAAGTTAGGTACTTTGACTAAGAAAATACAACAAAATCAAATTTGACAAACTTTTCTGCAATCATTCAAATTCACTTGAAACTCTTTACTCGGAGGTTTTTGGGGTCGCTGATTACGAATCCGTTGTTAGTTTTTGAAAATTCAAAATGGCGGATCCAATATGGCGGATGACTTTTTTAAGAATTGATCGGATTCGCTTAAAAGTCGTTTTTCGGGGGTTTTTGGGGTCGCTGATTACGAATATGATGTTAGTTTTAAAAAATAAAAAATGGCGGATCCAAAATGGCGGATGACTTTTTTAAAAATTGATCGGATTCGTTTGAAATTCGTTACTCGGGGGTTTTTGGGGTTGCTGATTATGAATCTGATGTTAGTTTTTAAAAATTCAAAATGGCGGATCCAATATGGCGGACGAGTTATTTACAAATTAAACGGATTTGCTTTTCAGAATTTTTAAATGTATGGTTTTAATACAAATATGTATATGGTCTTTTAAATGAGAAAACAGAATATTCATAACTTTATCATTTATTTTACAAATTTACTTTAATGAAGAACACAATAACTAAAAAGACGTGAGACAAAGAAAAACACGATAAAGAACTTAAGATTGAGAATTTAAAAGATTATAAACTTAAAAAATTCACAAATTTAGAATGATTAAAAACTTTGTTTTTTAAAATTAATTTTGCTACTTACATATTTTTTTCGTTGATTTAACTGTTGTATCTGATGTATCAGTTTTACTTTTTTTGCCACGGTAACCAAACTCTTTTCTTTTTTTACGCGCAGTAAAAATAAGCTAATACTTCAGTTTTGACACTAATGACAAAATGTTAACTTTGTCTTACCACCGCACAGTGGGCCAGGTACTCAAATTTTTGGCCAAAAAGGCAATTTTTTAACTTGATTTAAATTAGATGAGATATACACTCCCGCTCAATAACTTTTGCCCACCCTACAGCGATTGAAGGCTTTACAAAAAGTTTTGTATTTTGTTTATTATTAAAGATAAAAAGCTCAAAAAGGTCTCTTTTTAAAGCTCTTTTCCTGAGCTTTAACACTGTATAAAACAAAAATTAAAAAAATTAATTTGTTAATGTTTAAAAAATGTTATTGCAACATAAAATTTTTCGTTTTTTTTTGTTTTTTTTAAAGTGATACAGTTTGATAGGAAATGGTCGCATTTTAATCCCACATATATTTTCTGAAAGCTAGTTTTATCACCTTTAAAATGCATTTTTTAAAAATTTTATACGATAATTTTTAAGAAAAATATGATTTTTTGTTTAAAAAAATAGCCATTTTTTTCAATTGTTAATAACTCAAAAACGGTTACTTTAGGAAAAAATTTTTAAGAACATAAATTATTCCTTTTTATGTGCAGAATTAGAAAAAAAATATTAAAAATTTTTTTTTCAAAAAAATTTTTTTGACTTTTTTTGAAAAAAAAATTTTTTTTCAATTATTTATAACTCAAAACGGTTACTTTAGGAAAAAATTTTTTAGAACATAAATTATTCCTTTTTATGTGCAGAATTTGAAAAAAAATATTAAAAATTTTTTTTTCCAAAAATTTTTTTTGACTTTTTTTGAAAAAAATAATTTTTTCATTTTTTATATTTTTTAGTTTTAATTGTAGAAACTCGCTTTTTACACTTACTACAACAAGCATTTTTTTTAATTCTGCACATAAAAAGGAATAATTTAAGTTTTTAAAAATTTTTTCCTAAAGTAACCGTTTTTGAGTTATCAACAATGGAAAAAAATTCTTTTTTTCAAAAAAAGTCAAAAAAATTTTTTTGAATAAAAAATTTTTAATATTTTTTTTGTAATTCTGCACATAAAAAGGAATAATTTATGTTCTTAAAAATTTTTTCCTAAAGTAACCGTTTTAGAGTTATCAACAATTGAAAAAAATGGCTATTTTTTTAAACAAAAAATAATATTTTTCTTAAAAATTATCGTATAAAATTTTTAAAAAATGCATTTTAAAGGTGATAAAACTAGCTTTCAGAAAATATATGTGGGATTAAAATGCGACCATTTCCTATCAAACTGTATCACTTTAAAAAAAACAAAAAAAAACGAAAAATTTTTTGTTGCAATAACATTTTTTAAACATTAACAAATTAATTTTTTTAATTTTTGTTTTATACAGTGTTAAAGCTCAGGAAAAGAGCTTTAAAAAGAGACCTTTTTGAGCTTTTTATCTTTAATAATAAACAAAATACAAAACTTTTTGTAAAGCCTTCAATCGCTGTAGGGTGGGCAAAAGTTATTGAGCGGGAGTGTACATTACTTATTTCTATACATTTTTTTACATCAAACACTAAAATAGTTTTGCATTATATTAATTGGGAAGAATTATACAACCCTTTCAACAATAAATTTTATTTTTTAAATTTCTAGCGTTCTATGAATATTTAACGCATTTTCTTATTTACAATTTTTTTAAATGGCATAATAAGGCACTTTTTTATTCACATATAATGATAAAGAACAAAGCCTTACTTAATACGTTAGCTCTTCTTAAATATACTAAATTCATAGGGGAGAGTCTGGTTAAATGAGATAAAAAATCGATTTTTTTGTTTAAAAATATTCCTAAACAAAGTTCCCGTCAATTTTAACGACTCCTAGGCTTGTCACTAATCTATATCTATCTTTAAATAAACTTTTTTCTTTTTAATTTTCTTCTTAATATGTCTCCATTTATATTTAAAAATTTCGGTTAATAAAAATATATAACATTATTAGAAAAAACACATAAAATCCCTCCCGTTTAACCAGATTCCCTCCTTAAAAGTCCAAAAAATCTATATTATCATTAAAAATTAGTATTATAAAAAATAATTTTACCATACAAATTTCAGATATTCTATAAGAATAAAAAATTTATAACAAATATTGTGATGGGTGTTTTATTGTAATTTAAATGGTGTAGTTGAACATATTGTTAATTTTTTTAATATGAGAGTATTATTTCTAGCTATTGCTATAAACAATGACAATATATTATGAAGATTTGAATCGTACTACTTGTTCGAATTTTCCTTAAACTGTGGTTGATAATAAGTAGTATAATTCAGAGACTGTGACTGCCGAGAGACTCACTAGTCATGGCAAAAGTGTATCAATAGGCGAATTAGTAGTGGAGGAGGAAAGACTCGAGGAAAGAGAACTTTTTTTTTTCGCTTAGGGACTTTTGGGAAATCTGCATACAGATACCTTGGACTCCGCATTCCAAGGTTATGTGGGGTTGGTATAATGAAAAAAAGAAAAGGAAAGATAAAATAAGTAAAATAATAAAATTTAATAAACTGGCGACCTACTGCCAGCCCCGACCCACTAAAACCCGTTACCCTTCTTTTGGAGCCATTTATCCACCTTCGGAACTGTCGCAAGACTTTAGCCTTCGAGGGTGGCGCTCCGACTCTGTCGCTCATGCGACTTTGATCTCTCTCTGCGGTTCTTCTGCGTCAATAGTTAAAATTAAAAACCATTCCAATGTCAAAGAATAAAGGAACAAATGATAAAAAGTATTAAAAAGATTAAAAGGTTAAAAAATAAAATTGTAAACGGACATAAAAACAAAAATTAATCTATTAAAAATAAAATGTAAAAAGGACAGTATAAAAACTACAAAAAATAATCAAAGTAAATAAAATAAACAATTAAAACATATTCGCTCCTTTTAACACTTCTCATTTACTTTTAGTCCTTGCAAGAGTCTTCTTCGCCTCCTCAAGGGCCGACCTGAAGACTCCGCATCCTCCGCTGCCTGCAATATGGGTGGTTGACACCTTATTGCCAAACTTTTCAGTGCACAAAAAGCAGCTTGCGTTCTTTTTGCAGTTGGAGAACCTGTGACCGGCCTCACCGAACTTAAAGCACGCAGCCGATCTGTCCTCCTTCTGGCATTTGGCTCCAATATGGCCGTATCCCAGGCATCGATGACACCGGACGACCATTACTCTTCTTTTGATTGGGCAACACATAAAACCAATTTTTACGTGTCCCAATTTCTCCAGCCTGTTCGCTTCTTCCAGATTGGTGACTACAACCGCGAGCTTCATCCCTCGGCGGTTGGGTCCTAAGACCGTCACTCTCCTGTTTCCTGGCTTACCCATTGCTTCAGAAAACACTTGTCGCACCTCAGCTTCTTGGGTAAGGCAATCCAAATCACGGATCTCGAGTGTAACTCTTCGATCCAATGACTGCACCTTACCTTACCTTACCTTACCTGCACCTCTCTTCTATTGCCTCGTCGTCCACTTCCGAGTGGATAGCGCTGCGTACGGTCTTTCCGCTACTGCAACTTGACACACTCAGAAGGCTCGGCGCGCTTCCTTTTCTCCTTCTTTCTTTTTCCACGATGTTCTGTGGATCTAACCTTTCCACGATCACACGTGGTACTGCAAGAAATTGTGCGCCCCCACAATCCGCGCGCACTTGAGCATCAGTCCTGGGACCGATGGTGAGATTTCCCGTTTCCGGCCTGCTCACATGGGGTACCTTCTCTGAATTTTCTGAATCCATTTTTTCTTGCTGTTTAGTTGCCCTTTAGTGAAAAGCCCCGTCATCACGATAAGGTCTACCGAACATATCCATGATGCCAGTCGTGTCTGGCAGCGAACCCACTTCTCCCAACTCATCAAAGAAATCAATCATGTCTGGCAGCGGACCCACTTCTCCCAGCCCATCAAAGAAATCAATGATGTTCGGCAGTGGATCCACTTCTCCCAGTAGATCAAAGAAATCAATGATATTTGGCAGTGGATCCGCTTCTCCCAGCACGTCAAAGACATCGATGATGTTCGGTAGTGGACAACCATCGGCGGGGAAGGAAAGAGAACTTATTAGACCCCTAATACGGTAACAGATCAAACATAATAATGTTTTATTGTGATGTGAAAAGGAGAAAGTTTAGAGAAGTGTAAACATGCAGGAGTGAAACGGGGTTTGTTTTCGAGTCAAAAATATTATAAATTTCTTTTCTCGAATACGCACCTATACTCAAATAAAATTAAATTTATTATTTTATTTTCATGGTGGCACGACTTTAAATGGGCTGCAATGTATTATATATAGACTGTCAAGATGTTAAAGAACAATATTTAGATTACATGCATAATTATATGAAATATTACATGAAACATTCGAATCATTTATAATTAATACTAAGAACTTATGGAAAATTGGAATTAGGTTACAAAATTATTAAAACAGATGTGTTGCAAACTCCCCACTGACGCTGTTGCATACCTCCTTACTTCCTACATTTTCAAAACAGCAATTAATTATCTAAACATTGAATTTTTATGCAAAATTGCCTTTAGTAGGTATATCGATAGCTTATTTTAACTCCTGATTATTTTTGTATATTAACCTTCTTGGTTACCTTCAAAACCTTTGTGTAAATTTCCGAAATGCTAAGTATCAAAAACATTATTTGAAACACATTTTAACTTACTATACTGAAAAAGCAATATAAATACTTGTTGGGGTGACGAGTACTAGTACAAATGTTAAATTTTAACGAAAAAGAACGTTAACAATAGTTAAAAACTTATTACGATAATTAACATTTGACAAATATTAAGCCATTTCACAACTCCTCATTCTTCCCTACAAATGTAGTCATAGTCAAGTTTCTCGTGTATTTATATGTCCAAATAGACACGTGTAAATTTTCACTAGGGAAAGAGGAACCCGCTGCAAAGAATGAGTGTAAGATACGTTATAAATGTGTTATTCCCTTGGTTGGGAAGTGTGTAACGTGATCTTCGGTTGAACTCGGCCTCTGAAGCTGCCAAGAACACTGTCCCCCATAATACCTCGTAAGGAGGTATTCCGGCTAAAAAAAGATCGAGGTACCGTAAACTGGGGATACTGGGAACAAAATTCTGTTTTCGGGTAGAGTTGATGCTATCGGCACCGCTTATCGATAAATTGTGTTACTTGCTTTTGAAAAATTGTTGTTGCGGTAACTGGCAATACTTTTCAATGCAATAATTGTGACTATTAATTATTTTGTGATCAGTAGTAACTTGTAAGTGACTTAATGTGTTTTAGTGAAGTTTCAAACGTGGAAAACATTTGTTTGCTGAGGTAAGTTGTTTCATTTTTAACTTCTCAAAGTGATTGTTTTTTATTAATGGTATTTCTTATGGGAAACTTTATTGAGTTCATTAAGTGATAAACATGTTTATTTTGTATTTACAGTAAGATTTTAGAAACGAAAACCAAAATTCATAAACGGCGGGTATATAAGGAACATAATTATTTCTTCCGAATTGTTAAAGTGTGTTGTCAAAACATGAGTTTTTCCTAATTTCTTTTGTTTTTTGTCACCTAATTTGGTTTTTAGTGTTTAAAGATGGTTCGAAATTGTAAAAGAGTGTTGGGACCGACAAGACAGTTCGCAAAAAACGATCAGTGATTCCATCATTAACCTCAACTGATGATACCAGCAACGTTTAAAACACATATACGTTTTCCAATGGTTTTTACTGTCTTATTCCTAATAGCCCCATTTTGTAATTTCGAAAAAATGCGTCTTTTTCGTATTTTTTGTTTAAAATTCCAGCTTTGTAATAGTACATTATGATACGAGTTCGAGAAAGCGGAGTTTATAGAAGGGAGACGTTACCTCCACGAATCGGAAGCGAGTTGTGACTGTTGCTCGAGCTGACGATGAGGGGCGCAGTAACGTCGCTCTTCTATAAATACCGCTTTCGAGAACGAGTGTCATATACTACTTTATATAATAAATGCATAACAAGTAAAAGAAATTGCACTGATATACAATGAAGAACACAAACAATTGCACTGTTATACTATCAAGTCCTCATAAATGTCTAGTAGCGCGGGGGGTTCGGGGGTTACCTTCCGACGGGGTGACATTTCAAAGAACGGCATTTTCTAATACAACAAGAGATCGGACGCGTCGAGGGGCGAAAGCCCTCCGAAACCTATTCGCTTACTTAGACGTATCAATAAAAAGTATGATAAAAATAAAAACAGAATTTTTCACGCGAGCGATCTCATCAAGAAGGTTAGAAACTCTCAGAAAATGGCGCGAGTCGTGTAGACTTTTTTAACGACATGCATTCTAGTTTGATTTTCTTCTCACAGATGGCGCATTTTTAGTTGTGCTTCAAATAGCAAGTCACTACAACGTTTCTGATTGGCTGTTAAATGAAAACTGTGAAATAAAAGTGTGAAATAAAGAGACTAGGAACAATATACGCATACGCGGAAATATTTATATGATCGTTCGCTACACGGAAAGAAATCTGCTAGTATTATACCATTGGGCGGCCAATAGACTTATGCCATCTGATGCCACCACTACTTTTCAGGCCGAGTAAATGAAATTAGTCCATCTCTGCGTAGAATAATACTATGCAGCGATGGACTAATAGCACCTACTCGGCCTGAATAGTAGTGGTGGGGATCCAGTGGAATAAGTCTATTGGCCGCCCAATGATATAATACTAGCAGATTTTTTTCCGTGTATAAAACGCCCTTTCTCGCACATTTGCCTTGCACCAGAAATGGGACTTTTTATGCATGTATTATATAAAGATAATTATTTAACCCTTCAATGTGCTCGCCAAGATAAAAAAAAGAAACAAAAAATTAAGGCAATATTTCAATACACAAGAAAATTGCAAGACTTTAAAGTTGAAATCTGTTCCTAATAGCCCCAGTTTACGATACCCTGCAAGAATAACGGCTAACTCAAATCTCAAAACGGTTAACCACAAGTCCCGCACATGTCCTCAATGTGTTCTGAAAATGTCCACAGTTTTTCCCTGAGAATGTCTAAATCATGTCCTAAAAATTTTCTTAACATTTTCTGAGGATGACCCAAATAGTTTATGAAAATATGTCACACTTTCCTATTAAGCCCTCACTATATTTAAAATCAGAATTTGGTTAAAATTAATCAAAAGATTGCAGCAAGACATTACCTTCCAGGATTTTTTCTTTATTGGGGAAAGTAATTTTCTTGGTGATCGGTTCGAAATTGGAACAAGGTCTTCTTTGAACTCAATACACCTGTTGGCCAAAGTTTGACGAGTCCAAATAGACGTAGCTAAATTCTTGACAAACATAGAATCTTTTTTCTCCTTCTGTCTCAGTTTCCAAACATCGTTTTTTATAAACACACCGTTTCCTAAATGAATTTTTTCTAGCTAAAATAATAAAATAAGTAAATTTTATTTCTTAATTACTGTTTAATTTATACTACTATTTATATTGTTACGATAAACAATCAGATATGGACGCAGAATAAACTTTATATCGTGCTTTTTGAATTCCGAGGGATTCAGTATCGATCTTAATTAACCTACTGCAGCCTATGATTTACCTATTGCAACGAAAGACGATATAAATGTAATAAAAACTGGCAATGAAAAACTACAGGCGGATTTAAATGAGATTAAAACTAACCTCAAACAAAAAAAAACGAATGCAATTTTTAATTCAGCCAAAGCTAAAAATGTCCTGATATTTTAAGTGGAGGAAAACCTAGATAAAGAAGAAAATATCTATAAAAAAATCAAGGGCATTTTTAATCAAGTTGGTTTTGAAATAAGTGAATTATACATTGAGGCAGCATTTAGAATTGGTAAACCCGGTAACCGAAGACCGATTTTAGTGCAGTTTATAGGACCAAGATGGAAATCCTTATTATTTAAAAAGCGAGTTAAAAAGATAAAAGAATTCGATGCACTGGGAATAGCAATTTCGAATGACCTGACAAAAGAAGAACCTCTTAACGCAAGGAACTTGTTATGTTTAGAAACAATCTAATGAAGGAAGGTAATCAAATTATTAAAATTAAGGGAAATAATTTGCTTATTGATAACAGACGTCAGGATATTCGTCAAGCCAGGAGCCCGCGGAAAGGCTGCTTTCGTGATCGGGGTATAAGAGGTGTGTCAATTAATGAAAACAATGAAATAATATTATTAGCTTATGCCGATGATATTGTGATTTTGGTCTACTCATTTAGCGACCTTCAAAGGAAAATAGATGCTCTGTATAAATATTGCGAAACCATTTAACTAAAAGTAAATTATAATAAATTAAAAATAATGATCTTTTGATAAGCGGGGCGTACAAAGAATTACTCTTTTATGTATTATTTATTTGTTATTTTATTCACCGGTTTATCGACAGTCGAGTACTAATGGTACTAATGAGTACTTACTAATAAGTAACCAAATATAATTCCAATGTATCTGTTCCTTGAAGGGCTTCGTAGCCCTAGGAACTTTGTTATTCTTAAATAAATAAATAAATAATGGTGTTTACCGGACAATAATTGACGGTGCCCATCATTATACCTCGACGTCAAACCATCCGCTCAGATTATCTCACGTGCCAAGAAAATACCAAGCCAAATGGGCGCGAACCAAGTATCCTTGGTCCTACAACGTCCGTCAAGCGAGTCATTTATCTGTCCGAACTAATCTATCGGTGTACTCTTTTGTGTTCGGCGAACATAAACTTGAAATTGTGAAAGAATACATCTACTTAGAAACGCATTTCGAATTCTAGTACGTTCGGAGCAGCAGCCGATAGAGCAGTGACAGCAAAAGGTTCAAACTTACTTTTTTAAGAGAGTTTTATCATTACCGGGAATTACACTAAATTACGCTGTACGCCTAGAAGCGGGAAGAATCTGTCTTTCATATACGGTTTTAAAACAAATTTTAAATGGTTTAAAAAAATAAATAGTTAGTAATATGTTCAAAAACACATTACAGGCTATTTCTTCCTTGAAGAGGCCGTTATTGCTACCAGAAGCTTGGCCGAAATTCTTTAATTATTGAAGGGATTGCAGATATAGGGTTAGCTATGTAGGGAATGTAAAGAAATTACCAAAGTGTTAGCGGCTGCGACTTTATGTCTGTAGTCACAACCCGACTTCAAAAATAAATCTATTTTTATTAATAGCAAAATTTTAAAATTGAAATGAAAAAATAATGTACTCTAGAAATATAGTATTCATATACATATCTTTAAGGCAAAGTATTAACGCAAAACACTTTTTCGCGCGTTTACCCTCTCACCAGACGGGAACGTGTCACTATGTCCCTATACCACTACTGCATATTCCGTATAGGTAGGAGAAAAAATATATTGAAGTAAAATAAGTACACTAAAGTAATAGCTTTGCTATCCCTTTGCATGCCTTTAAAGCAGGCTCAAAATAGAACTTTGCTGTACTAGTGCAACAAAGTGCTTACAATTTTGAGTTTTTTTGGTGATATACATAGGTATTTGTTTTCTATTCATAGAATACTTGTTTTTTCAGTAATATACACGTAGAAAATCACGTACATTAGTGCGGTAACATGCGGCCCAAACCCTGTTAAACAGAACGTAGGTTGGCCCCAAGCAACGTTTCCAAACAGTTTTTTTACTAAAACTAAAAGGTGTTGCACAAAGCACTATGTACAACACGTACGAAAGAAGATTTTCCGACTTCGTGCAAATTGCTGCCCTCGCTTCGCTCGGAGCAGCAAACTTCGCACTCGTCAGAAAACAGCTTCTCTCTATACTTGTTAGACAATGTACTATCATAATTTTAGAAGAAGATGTGCTTAAGTGACATTTTAAAACACGAAACTTTAAAATGTTTTATACAATTTGATGACATAATATTATAATTTGACTATTATTGTTGACACAAATATTTCAATTTCAAACTTCAATTTTAATTTAATTCGGAATGGCAAACAATTACGTTTGTAATTCTGCCTTGGTTTGCGTTCATTAATCATGTACGATTAAGCCAGTTTTACTACCTGCCAAGCGAGCCTGAACTCTATCTTTTCTTCACGCAGTTATGCTTAAATTCACAATTTACTCTTTACTCAATGTGCACGTTCTGCAACTGTTCTACAACAATTAATGGAAATAAAGAACAATTTAGGTTCGCTTGATGGATCGTAATTCGTGATAAAAAATCTTTTAAAATAAATTAAGGACATGAAAAGGTTCATCAGACTTTCAAAAAAGCTTATTAAAAATTGAAATTAAATAAACTACAAACAAAAGGTAAGATTTACAGTACCAGAAGTAGACCGTCGTCTTTTTCTTGTCAGATGTTTATTTTTGTCCAATAGATTCAAATTTTCTACACATATTAAATAAAATGTATTAAAATCGTTCGATGGTCTTTGAAATTTTTAGATTATGTGCGACTTACAGTTGTTGTCCTACAAAAACGGCACTGCTTGGTTTAAATGACTTAAAATTATTTAATCTAAGCAGAAACGCGGTTGCAAAATGGGAAAAACAATAATAATCTAATAACAGGCATCAGGAAATGTATTACAGCCATTTGTCATTAGAGGGCAGAAGCATTCAGCGAGCATAAAGGCTCGCTAAATATGATTCGCATTACATAACTGTGGTACTTCCATTTTGTAACCATGTTTCTTCACGGATTTAAAAAAAATATTTTGGATTTAGGTAATTAAGAAGATTCGTGTTGATAGCTTGTGAGCAGATTTTGTAAAACATATCTCTTTGCAGAGAAAAATTTGTTCTAATATAATTGTTTACCAATTTCACGTCATTTAAACTAGGCAGTGCCGTATTTGTTGGGTGATAACTGTTTATTGCACATAATCTAGAAATTTAAGAGACCATCAAACACTATTAAATTAAAATAATATGTGTTATCCTTTTTATGTTAGTTATAATGTGTGTAGTTACAGGAATTTAATATAAAAACAACTTTAAATAAATTGAACGAGTGGAAAACTAGACAGTTTTTAGCCATAGGTGCCGTACACATAATACGTCACGCGGCTAGGAGGGGTAGGGGGTCAGAGAATTGTGACGAAGTGTGACTTAGGGGAGGTGGAGGTGAACTCATATTACTTTACACTCTTTTAAATTTACATATTATAAACCGACAGATTAGTTCGGACGGATAAATGCCTCGTTTGGCGGACGTTTTAAAACCAAGGGTACTTGGTTCGCACCCATTTGGCTTGGTATTTTTTCGGCACGTGAGATAATCTGAGCAGGAGGTTTGACGTCGAGGTATAATGATGTGCACCGTCGATTATTGTCCGGTACACACCATTAGAACTCGACTGTCGATAAACCGGTTGTACTCGGTGAGGTTTTCTACAGTTTCCCTCTCCACTGGCGAGAAAACCCATTAGACGAGTGGTCCAGGCAAATGCGAGTACTCCTAATTTGAAGTCGTTCTGTAGACGCAAAATTTAGTATTAAGTTCAATAATAAGGAAATTTGTAAAGAGAATGACAAAAAATGTAAAAAACACTTGTATAGCCAAGTATGTAAGGTTGAAGACAGGTGTATAAACCAATAAAAAAAATAAATTTACATATTATATGTGAAATTATATGTGACGATCCCACTTTTTCTAAATAAAACAATTTAAAAATTCTTTAAATTCTATTTAACATCTAGCACCTGCTTCATATTTATTGGTATATTATTTATAATATAATAAATAATATAGGGGAGGATGGGGCAAGGATAGTTAGGTAAGACCTTTTCGGATCTAGCGGCCAAACTTGAATATGTATCTGCAAATGAGAAGTATTTTTGGAAAGCCTGGTTATTTGGCTATAATTTTGCTGTACATTATTTTACTGTAGACTTAAATCCCTACGAGATACGAATCAAAAAGTAAACAAAAATTTTTAACTATCCTTGCCCCAGTACCGGGGCAAGGATTTAGATTATTTAATATTAATATCTTAAGTATTAAAAATATGTATGGAACATTTTTTGAATTGCAATTATTGTATTAAAATTCATCTGAACTAGAATCAGAGGTTTAACCAATTTTCTTCAGACGACCACCAATTTCTTGGTCATAAGCTTCGTTTTCCGTATATAATTACGCACCATTATGTATATCAACATAAAAAGAACAATTAAACACTTTTTTAAAATTTTGCAATGGCATTAACAGGATTTTACCGTACCGTATTATCTCTAACTATCGAGTGTACAGTTAGAATTTTCAAAAATTCGATTTTTCCCCCTACATCACATCACACCGTAAATTTCATTTTACATTTTTTACATTGGACATTATATATGACCGCTTCCGAGAAAAGGGAGCTTATGACCAAACTCAATTTTTTGAGTAAAATGAGTTTAAAGTTTTTCATTTAAATTTTCGATTTTAAGCGAAAATACCTAAAAATCATTTTCATCATAAAATAAAAGTATTTTTTCATTGAAATTTTTTTTAAAAATTTGTTTAATTAATTGCAAAAAAAAATTTTAACCCGGAACTACTTGCATTACATTTTAAGGACCTTAAAGTGTTAGAAACCGTCAGAATCTGACAATCGAATTTTTTGGGCATAAGGTCCCTTTTCTCGGACGCGGTCACATATATTATATTCTACTCTCTAAATTATTGAATCAGAAATAATAGATTTAGAAGCAAAAAGTCAGTTACTAATACATGAGTTCACCCCCCCTGCCCCTATGTCACACTTCGTCACAATTCACTGACCACCCTACCCCCCTGGCCGCGTGACGTCTTATGTGTACCAAGTGTCATGAAAATTTATTCACAAGGTCTGGCACAATTAAGAACCATTTTGTTTTAGCTACTACACACTGAAGAGGTTAATTTTTGAACCAATGAAAATTAACCCCTTCGGTGTGTAGTAGCTAAAACAAAATGGTCCTTAATATTATATTTCCCTTAAGGCACGGTCATAGCTGGTCTGTGAGTAGACAGGGCAAGCGGGACGCATGAGTGTGAGCAAGAAAGAGAATTCAAGTTTAAATTTTTCTTCTCACTCATACTTATATGTTCCTCTTGCTTCGTTTTCCACCTCTTCACTTCGAATACAAACAGTCATATTTAAAAATTAAGTTGTGCACCACTGAAATAATCTTGGAGTATAATTAGTGCCAAAAACAACATAAGCATGAAAAAGAACTAAAAGTTTCTCTGTGTTTATAAATAAACAATAAGTAGGATATTATAATACCTGAACCTGGCTTTCTTGTATTAGTTTGTTTATCCTCATCCATTGAATTTAAACATTCTTATGTAAATCATAAGATAAAATGAGATAAGTTAGAAAGATACAGTTGATCCCCCTATAAGTGTGTTGGAGCAAGAAAAGTATTTAAAAATGGCGGTCAGAAGTTATACTTTACTTGAAGCGAATGTTTATCACAATTAATACATTAACAGTAAGTTGAACACACGGAAAAAAAGTACAACTGAATTTGAGAAATTTTTCTTCATATCAGATAAACATTTCGTCAAAAACGAGCGAGCGACATTGGCATTATCGCCAAGATCGCGATATTTAATTTTACTTAAAAGACAACCTAACCCTAAAAATGCGCATTTTTAATTTTTTTCAATGATAATTCCAAATTACAACCATTTGAAAGTAAATTACTGAAATTAATACGGTTTTAAGACTGAAAAAACACAAAAGTTGATATTCATGCTGTCAGAAATATTTCTTGTTAAGAGCTGTAAGTTTCCATATATTGCCAATATGGCTGATAAATTGCACTCAACTCAAGCTTTATTTTAATTTCTAGCTATCGTACCCGTCGTCGACGGGTTTTAGTTTCTACTAATATATTTGTGGAGGTGTCTACAAATGGGGAATTTAATTTGACTGGGAAAAACTAATAATTAGTTACATTAACTATTTCAGTAAATTAATTTTCCTATCAAATACTATTTTTAACTAATTCAGATTTACAGAACAGTATTTGTCAATTTGTAGTACTTTATGCGTTTGTAGTATTTTAATTAATGTATTAAAAATTAATCCTAATTTTCCACCAGCTTTTAGAGTTATGTAGAGTCTAATTCGAACTAATTGTATTGCAAGTAGACCTTACGTTACGATAGCTAAAAACTAAAATAAGACCTATATTATAGGCTGAATGTAGGGCTTAAATTTTGACAAATAAAAATATTACATCAATAAAAATTAAAGCAAAAAGCAATTTTTTAAAAACGAATTAATATAATATAACTTTTTTAATTAGATAAGAAAATTAAATTCTCGTATATTTCTCGGTTTTCCTTCGCGGTTGACAGACACTCTGTTAAATGTATTAGTAGAAACTATAACGTATATTTATTACTTTTTTTCATTTACAATGTTCTACACTGTTTAAATAAAATTCAAAGTTTGTTTACTCGACAACAGGAACCATCCTCGACAATTGGTACGTTTACCCTATTTAGTGCATTTTTTATTGTCAGAAAAAACTGCAGATAACATTTACATAACAGATTTAGTTTAGGTTTTAGTTTAGGTTTTAGTTTAGGTTGAGACACTCTGTGGTTCGCTAGTTGAGACGCGCACGGTGTGAAAATATTATTATCATTAAACTTCACTTTCAATCCTCAATTTTTAAGTGTTTTACATTTGCTTTACCTGTGAAAGTTGCGACGATAATGATTCCAATTAATTCTCTGTGGAGAATAAAATAAATTTTATCTTTTTCTTCTCTTTTTTAAGATAATAATTTTTAATACGTTTTTTTCCTTAAGCTAAGATCATCAGAATGAATAAATAAACAATAAGCAATTAGAATCTGACGTCATAATTCATTTTGTCTCAATTTAAAATAAATTACTCTGGGTGTTTCACCGTACGGACCACTTTCTTTTTTTGTAAAAAATAATATGTTTAAAAAATCAGCTATACATTTTTATTTTTGCCCAAAAATATTACTTTCTTTGACAATGTTGTAGTCCTGGACAATACTTTTTGGAATGCATATAGTATTCGCTAAATTTTGTTTGTGAAAAATTATTGATGAAAAACAAAACCCGTCTCAACGTGCGTACCTCTCCCCTACAAAGTTCAAGTCCTTGAAGTATGCATTGGACATAAAACATCTTTTTATGAAAAATCCATATTTTTAATTAACAGTTGTGCGCAATAGTGTCCAGTAGTGTCTTGTCACTTTAAAAAATGGGGTACCTTTTTGTAATTGACTGTTTACAGAGAACCAAACGAATAAATCGATTCCACTAACCATCAGAATTCTTCTGTGTACTCGTAAATTTAAGAAAATTATGATAATAGCAGAACATTTTTTTTTAAATCTTGAATTATGTTTTGTAATAATTTTATAAATTACCTCACAATTTTTATAAATGACCACATAAATTACCATAAATTTCCTGAATTAGATTTCTAAATCCTGAATTAAACAAAAAACATTTCTATAAGTTGAACTATCAATTTTGTAAGTATAACAAAATTATGGCAACTAATTATGGTACATGGATGCGTGAACAGATATAATGGTTATAATGGTTACTTTATTGACTGCTGGGTTATAAGGGGGAACTTAGCACGCGCCTGTACAGGTAGATAAAGTGACCATAATACGCCTGAGTTGTATAATAGTTATTTTCGTATCAAGGGCGCAAAATAGGTGATTGCGACGATGGCGAAATGAAGGGACCGAGGGGACACAATTTCGTGCCCGAGGCGAAGCCGAGGGAGCAAAAATCATCGTAAACAAATTGGCTGCCTTTATTCCCGTGTTACTTACGATATTTTTTATTCTTAATGCACAAAAGTGGCGATTTCAAATAGCAGACGACAGGGAGTAAAAGTCATTCACTTGTTCGACTTATATGAAAATGGCGGCCGCTTTCTCCCAAGGGCAAAAATAACGCATGGGATCAGCTGTTATGTTTGCCTCTTGGGAGAAAATGGACGCCATTTTCATATGGTCGAACAAATGAGTGACTTTACTCCCTGTGGTCAGCTATCTAAAAGCGCCATTTTTGTGCATGTGGGATAAAAAATATTTTGCGCCCGCTTCCCCTACCCCTGGGTGGTAATGAGTTACACTACCGGTCAAAATTGAGAGACCACCCATTTTCAGGCGAATAAAAAACGTTTTAAAACATAAAAATTATTGAAACTGAAATTTTTTTCTGTTCATTTTTTTAAAGATGATAAAATTTTGAAAAGAAGAAGATATTTCAGAAGTCGTTTGGCCAGTAATTTATTTAGATATTTTTAAAAAATCGTCATTTTCAATGTTTTACAAAAATTTACATAACTTCTAAAATAATGAACGCTTTTTAATGATCTTAGGCTTATTTTAAAGGTCATTAGCTACACTATAAGAATTACTAATAGGCATTAACGTGTAATTTTTTTCTTAGAAAATGCAGGCCGTCAAACTTGGACCAAACAAATTCAAAAAATTTGAAACAATCTTATTGATAGAAAAATAATTTTTAAAATTCAAACTTATTTTTTTTATTAAATTTTCTTGAAAAATCTACACCATATGATGTTTTATATATTTTCTAAAATAGTTTTCAGTATAGAAAAATTGTTCCAAATTTTTTGAATTTGTTTGGTCCAAGTTTGACGGCCTGCATTTTCTAAGAAAAAAAATTACACGTTAAGGCCTATAAGTAATTCTTATAGTGTAGCTAATGACCTTTAAAATAAGCCTAAGATCATTAAAATGCGTTCATTATTTTAGAAGTTATGTAAATTTTTGTAAAACATTGAAAATGACGATTTTTTAAAAATATCTAAATAAATTATTGGCCAAACGACTTCTGAAATATCTTCTTCTTTTCAAAATTTTATCATCTTTCAAAAAATGAACAGAAAAAAATTTTAGTTTCAATAATTTTTATGTTTTAAAACGTTTTTTATTCGCCTGAAAATGGGTGGTCTCTCAATTTTGACCGGTAGTGTACTTTGCGCCCGCTCTAAGTGCCCGAAATTACATACTTTCTGTGCTGGTAGGACAAAATAGTTATTTTCGTATCAAGGGCGCAAAATAGGTGATTGCGACGATGGTGAAATGAAGGGACGGAGGGGACACAATTTCGCGCCCCAGTCGAAGCCGAGGGAGCGAAAGTTTCCCTGAGGTCCCGGAATTTTGCCAGAGTCGTAATCACCTTTGCGCCCATGATGCTAACATAATTTTTTGTCCTAACTGCATGGAAAGTATGTTATTGAGGGCACGAACGATTAAACGGTCATAGGTAAAAATTAAACTCTATATAAATGTTAACTCTTTGAAGTCTATAATGATACAAGTTTTAATATAGAAATAAGACAACAATGTATTCTGGAAATATAGTAATTGTCAATTTTTATAACCGAAATGTGAACAAAACCAAATGTGTACCTCCGCTCGGAGGTAGAGGAAGCGGGCACAAACTATTTTGCGCCCGCTTTTTCTACCCCTGGGTGGTAATGAGTTACTTTGCGCCTGCTCCAAGTGCCCGAAATGACATACTTTCTGTGCAAGTAGGACAAAAAAGATATTTCATTCTAGACTATCATACTTAAGATTTACATTGGCTGTTTTCGGCACTCGCCCCGGGTTAACTCAGAGTTAACGACTATCCAATTATCATTGACATTCTTTTGGATCTAATCAATCACCGTTAACTCGGAGTTAACTCGAGCGAGTGCCGAAAACAGCCATTATGATTTTTATTGAAAATAAAATTCTAAAATAACAATAACTAAATTGTCGGTTTTGTAAAGAATTACCCAAATGCAAACAAGAAGTAGGATTCTTTATTATTATGAAAAAACAAGTAGTATTTATTAGAATTTAACAAAAAACATCAATAATGAAAAATATCGATATATCGATAGTGAAACATCGATAGTATGAATGCCTCGAAATAAAAATAATGTTTTTAAGTAATTAAATAAAACAGAGTAGCACCCGATATGGCCCCACACTGGCTGTTTTCGACGTTCAACCGGTTCACTGGCTGCCAATTTCATACAAGTCGAACAAGTGAATTACTTTTACTCCCTGTCGTCTGCTGTCTGAAATCGCCTCTTTTGTGCATTAGGGATAAAAAAAACATCGTAAGTAACACGAGAATAAAGGCAGCCAATTTCTTTACGGTAATTTTTGTGACACGAGTGGAGACTATAGTACTCCATTCTGCCCACACTGCATATTACAACAAAATGTAATGTTTCCCAGTTAATTGAAAACAATTTAACTATCTATCCTATTAAAAATTACTCCATGATAAGAGCTGAAAATGACCCCATACTTGCCAAATTAAATAGATTATCCAAAAAAGTTTTGTAAGCCCTTAAATTTCGAAAAACATTCATATTTTTTTGCTTAAAACTTTAAAGTTGTATAACATTTAGAAAAAAAAATTTTCGTAGTGTCTTCATAATTAATACCATTTTCTTATCGATATGAATGATATATATCGAGGATAAAAAAATTAAAAGTGCCTATCATGGAAAAACAGGGGTACCCCATTTGATCCGTCTACCCCATTTTGTCCCAGTCTCCCCTACACATCCTCAGTAGTGTTTTGCTACTTTTGTGCATGCGCAGAATTTTGTCACAGCAATATTGAACAACAGTGTGAATATTCTTTGTATATTGACGGTATTGGCCATGAATATTCTTGAACAACTAATACTAAAATCTGTGGAACTTCTTGAAGCGTATATGTTGCTATCGGGGCATTTTATTGAAGTATAATTTAATATTTTCAACACATTTTCTTCTTTACATTGTTTTCAAATTTTACCTGTAGTAAAACAATAACTGTAGGGGAGACTGGGGTAAACCCGCTCACTAGCGATTTGACGCTATGAAATCGACTTAAGATGGAGATATTCGTATTGTGAATAGTACTTGACATTCCTTATTTAAATATACTAATTACTTATTGCTGAAGCTAAATTAAAAATTAGCTCTAAAGGTCCTCAAACAATGCTATTCATATTTATTGCACTTTTTAAAATTTTCAGATATCTTCAAAATAATTTAAAACATTTTATAATTATAAATATCTAAATGAGGACGCTTAGAATTTAAATCAGATCATGCGGCATTTGTTATTAAAAGTCACTTTTATTTTTAAATATTTCAATATCAATATTTGAGGTACCCAAAGTATACTTATTACATTTTGTAGTTTTCTTTTTCTTTTGAATACAAATCTATTACTAAATATTCATATTTTTATACAATTTTTGTCAGTTAATGGTAAAATGAAATTACTGATTTGAATATACTAATTACTTATTGCTGAAGCTAAATTAAATATTAGCTATAAAGGTCCTAAAACAAAGCTATTCATATTTATTGCTCTTTTTTAAATTTTCAGATATTTTTAAAATAATTTAAAACATTTTATAACTATAAATTTCCAAATGAGGACCTTAAGAATTTAAATCCCATCATGCGGCATTTGTTATCAAAAGTCACCTTTCATATTAGATATCTATACGTATATTTAAGGTACCCAAAGTATACTTATTACATTTTGTAGTTTTCTTTTCCTTTTGAATTCAAAGCTTTTATTCAATAATCATTTGTTAATACTATTTCTGTCAGCTGATGATAAAATCAAATTCCTGATTTAAATATACTAATTACTTATTGCTGAAGCTAAATTAAAAATTAGCTCTAAAGGTCCTCAAACAATGCTATTCATATTTATTGCTCTTTTCAAAATTTTCAGATATTTTTAAAATAATTTAAAACATTTTATAATTATAAATATCCAAATGAGTACACTTAGAATTTAAATCCCATCATGCGGCATTTGTCATCAAAAGTCGCCTTTAATTTTAATATTTCTATACCGATATTTAAGGTACCCAAAGTATACTTATTACTTTTAGTAGTTTTCTTTTCCTTTTGAATTCAAATCTATTATTAAATACTCATATTTTAATACTATTTCTGTCAGCTGATGATAAAATCAAATTCCTGATTTAAATGTACTAATTACTTATTGCTGAAGCTAAATTAAAAATTAGCTCTAAAGGTCCTCAAACAATGCTATTCATATTTATTGCCTTTTTTAAAAGTTGCATATATTTTTAAAATAATTTAAAACATTTTATAATTATAAATATCTAAATGAGGACCCTTAGAATTTAAATCCTATCATGCGGCATTTGTTATCAAAAGTCACCTTTAATTTTAATATTTCTATACTGATATTTAAGGTACCTAAAGTATACTTATTACATTTCGTATTTTTCTTTTACTTTTTAATTCAAATCTATTATTAAATATTTATATTTTAATACTTTTTCTGTCAGCTGATGATAAAATCAAATTCCTGATTTAAATATACCAACTACTTATTGCTAAAGCTAATTTAAAAATTAGCTCTAAAGGTCCTCAAACAATGCTTTTCATATTTATTGCTCTTTTTTAAATTTTCAGATATTTTTAAAATAATTTAAAACATTTTATAATTATAAATATCCAAATAAGTACACTAAGAATTTAAATCCCATCATGCGGCATTTGTTATCAAAAGTCACTTTTAATTTTAATATTTCGATACCGATATTTAAGGTACCCAAAGTATACTTACTACATTTTGTAGTTTTCTTTTCCTTTTGAATTCAATTAGCTCTAAAGGTCCTCAAAACAATGCTATTCATATTTATTGCTCTTTTTTAAATTTTCAGATATTGTTTAAATAATTTTAAACATTTTATAATTATAAATATCTAAATCAGAACCCTTAGAATTTACATCCAATTATGCGGCATTTTTTTATCAAAAGTCACCTTTATTTTTAATATTTCTATACCGATATTTGAGGTACCTAAGTACCGATATTTGAGGTACCCAAAGTACACTTATTACATTTTGCATTTTTCTTTTCCTTTTGAATTCAAAGCTTTTATTCAATAATCATTTGTTAATACTATTTCTGTCAGCTGATGATAAAATCAAATTCCTGATTTAAATATACTAACTACTTATTGCTAAAGCTAATTTAAAAATTAGCTCTAAAGGTCCTCAAACAATGCTATTCATATTTATTGCTCTTTTTTAAATTTTCAGATATTTTTAAAATAATTTAAAACATTTTATAATTATAAATATCTAAATGAGTACCCTTAGAATTTAAATCTTATCATGCGGCATTTGTTATCAAAAGTCACTTTCAATTTTAATATTTCTATACCGATATTTAAGGTACCCACGGTATACTTATTACTTTTAATAGTTTTCTTTTCCTTTTGAATTCAAATCTATTATTAAATACTCATATTTTAATACTATTTCTGTCAGCTGATGATAAAATCAAATTCCTAATTTAAATGTACTAATTACTTATTGCTGAAGCTAAATTAAAAATTAGCTCTAAAGGTCCTCAAACAATGCTATTCATATTTATTGCCTTTTTTAAAATTTCCATATATTTTTAAAATAATTTAAAACATTTTATAATTATAAATATCTAAATGTGGACCCTTAGAATTTAAATCCCATCATGCGGCATTTGTCATCAAAAGTCGCCTTTAATTTTAATATTTCTATACCGATATTTAAGGTACCCAAAGTATACTTATTAGATTTTGTAGTTTTATTTTCCTTTTGAATTCTAATCTATTATTCAATACTCATATGTTAATACTATTTCTCTCAGCTAATAATAAAATCAAATTCCTGATTTAAATATACTAATTACTTATTGCTAAAGCTAATTTAAAAATTAGCTCTAAAGGTCCTCAAACAATGCTATTCATATTTATTGCTCTTTTTTAAATTTTCAGATATTTTTAAAATAATTTAAAACATTTTATAATTATAAATATCTAAATGAGTACCCTTAGAATTTAAATCTTATCATGCGGCATTTGTTATCAAAAGTCACTTTTAATTTTAATATTTCTATACCGATATTTAAGGTACCCACGGTATACTTATCACTTTTAGTAGTTTTCTTTTCCTTTTGAATTCAAATCTATTATTAAATACTCATATTTTAATACTATTTCTGTCAGCTGATGATAAAATCAAATTCCTAATTTAAATGTACTAATTACTTATTGCTGAAGCTAAATTAAAAATTAGCTCTAAAGGTCCTCAAACAATGCTATTCATATTTATTGCCTTTTTTAAAATTTCCATATATTTTTAAAATAATTTAAAACATTTTATAATTATAAATATCTAAATGTGGACCCTTAGAATTTAAATCCCATCATGCGGCATTTTGTTATCAAAAGTCACCTTTATTTTTAATATTTCTATACCGATATTTGAGGTACCTAAGTATACTTAATACATTTCGTATTTTTCTTTTACATTTTAATTCAAATCTATTATGAAATATTTATATTTTAATACTATTTCTGTCAGCTGATGATAAAATCAAATTCCTGATTTAAATATACTATAACTTATTGCTGAAGCTAAATTAAAAATTAGCTCTAAAGGTCCTCAAAACAATGCTATTCATATTTATTGCTCTTTTTAAAATTTTCAGATATTGTTAAAATAATTTTAAACATTTTATAATTATAAATATCTAAATCAGTACCCTTAGAATTTACATCCCATCATGCGGCATTTTTTTATCAAAAGTCACCTTTCTTTTTAATATTTCTATACCGATATTTAAGGTACCCACGGTATACTTATTACTTTTAGTAGTTTTCTTTTCCTTTTGAATTCAAATCTATTAATAAATACTCATATTTTAATACTATTTCTGTCAGCTGATGATAAAATCAAATTCCTGATTTAAATGTAATAATTACTTATTGCTGAAGCTAAATTAAAAATTAGCTCTAAAGGTCCTCAAACAATGCTATTCATATTTATTGCCTTTTTTAAAATTTTCATATATTTTTAAAATAATTTAAAACATTTTTTAATTATAAATATCTAAATGTGGACCCTTAGAATTTAAATCCCATCATGCGGCATTTGTCATCAAAAGTCGCCTTTAATTTTAATATTTCTATACCGATATTTAAGGTACCTAAAGTATCCTTACTACATTTTGTATTTTTCTTTTTCTTTTAAATTCAAATCTATTATTAAATACTCATATTTTAATACTATTTCTGTCAGCTGATGATAAAATCAAATTCCTGATTTAAATATACTAATTACTTATTGCTAAATCTAAATTAAAAATTAGCTCTAAAGGACCTCAAACAATGCTATTCATATTTATTGCTCTTTTTAAAATTTTCAGATATTTTTAATATAATTTAAAACATTTTATATTTATAAATATCCAAATGTGGACCCTTAGAATTTAAATCCAATCATGCGAAATTTGTTATCATGTCACCTTTATTTTTAATGTCTCTATACCGATATATGAAGTACCTAAAGTATCCTTACTACATTTTGTATTTTTCTTTTCTTTTTGAATTCAAATCTATTATTAAATATTCATATTTTTATACAATTCCTGTCAGTTGATGGTAAAATCAAATTCCTGATTTAAATAAAATAATTACTTATTGCTAAAGCTAAATTAAAAATAGCTCTAAATGTCCTTAAACAATGCTATTCATATTCATTGCGCTTTTTAAAATTTTCAGATATTTTTAAAATAATTTAAAACATTTTTTAATTATAAATATCTAAATGTGGACCCTTAGAATTTAAATCCCATCATGCGGCATTTGTCATCAAAAGTCGCCTTTAATTTTAATATTTCTATACCGATATTTAAGGTACCCAAAGTATACTTATTAGATTTTGTAGTTTTCTTTTCCTTTTGAATTCTAATCAATTATTCAATACTCATATGTTAATACTATTTCTCTCAGCTGATGATAAAATCAAATTCGTGATTTAAATATACTAATTACTTATTGATGAAGATAAATTAAAAATTAGCTCTAAAGGTCCTCAAACAATGCTATTCATATTTATTGCTCTTTTTAAAATTTTCAGATATTTTTAAAATAATTTAAAACATTTTATAACTATAAATTTTTAAATGAGGACCCTTAGAATTTCAATCCCATCATGCGGCATTTTTTTATCAAAAGTCACCTTTATTTTTAATATTTCTATACCGATATTTGAGGTACCCAAAGTACACTTATTACATTTTGTATTTTTCTTTTCCTTTTGAATTCAAAGCTTTTATTCAATAATCATTTGTTAATACTATTTCTCTCAGCTGATGATAAAATCAAATTCCTGATTTAAATATACTAATTACTTATTGCTGAAGCTAAATTAAAAATTAGCTCTAAAGGTCCTCAAACAATGCTATTCATATTTATTGCTCTTTTTAAAATTTTCAGATATTTTTAAAATAATTTAAAGCATTTTATAATTAAAATATCAAAATGTGGACCCTTAGAATTTAAATCCCATTATGCGGCATTTTTTTATCAAAAGTCACCTTTATTTTTAATATTTCTATACCGATATTTGAGGTACCTAAGTATACTTAATACATTTTTTTTCTTTTCCTTCTGAATTCAAAGCTTTTATTCAATAATTATTTGTTAATACTATTTCTGTCAGTTGATGATAAAATCAAATTCCTGATTTAAATATGCTAATTACTTATTGCTGAAGCTAAATTAAAAATTAGCTCTAAAGGTCCTCAAACAATGCTATTCATATTTATTGCTCTTTTTAAAATTTTCAGATATTTTTAAAATAATTTAAAACATTTTATAATTATAAATATCCAAATGTGGACCCTTAGAATTTAAATCCAATCATGCGAAATTTGTTATCATGTCACCTTTATTTTTAATGTCTCTATACCGATATTTAAAGTGCCCAAAGTATCCTTACTACATTTTGTATTTTACTTTTTCTTTTGAATTCAAATCTATTATTAAATATTCATATTTTTATACAATTCCTGTCAGTTGATGGTAAAATCAAATTCCTGATTTAAATAAACTAATTACTTATTGCTAAAGCTAAATTAAAAATTAGCTCTAAAGGTCCTCATACAATGCTACTGATATTTATTGCTTTTTTTTAAATTTTCAGATATTTTTAAAATAATTTAAAACATTTTGTAATTATAAATATCTAAATGAGTACCTTTAGAATTTAAATCCCATCATGCGGCATTTGTCATCAAAAGTCGCCTTTAATTTTATTATTTCTATACCGATATTTAAGGTACCCAAAGTATACTTATTAGATTTTGTAGTTTTCTTTTCCTTTTGAATTCTAATCTATTATTTAATACTCATATGTTAATACTATTTCTCTCAGCTGATGATAAAATCAAATTCCTGATTTAAATATACTAATTACTTATTGATGAAGCTAAATTAAAAATTAGCTGTAAAGGTCCTCAAACAATGCTATTCATATTTATTGCTCTTTTTAAAATTTTCAGATATTTTTAGAATAATTTAAAACATTTTATAACTATAAATTTCCAAATGAGGACCCTTAGAATTTAAATCCCATTATGCAGCATTTTTTTATCAAAAGTCACCTTTATTTTTAATATTTCTATACCGATATTTGAGGTACCTAAGTATACTTATTACATTTTGTCAGAGTTGCATTCCGAGCGAGATGAGCGAGAAATATATAAGAACGAGAATCATTCTCGTTTTCCATAAGAACATCTCGTCTCATTCTCGTCTTAAAGGCGAGATTATATAATAACGAGAATCTCATGTTTTCTCGTTTATTTCTCGTTATAAAAATTAAAATAAAACAATATATCTGTAAATTATACACAATAAACTAAGAGTTATTATAGAACTTTGCTGCTTAAATTAACACAGAAAAAGATTAAATAATTTAATTTATGGTATAATTTTTTCCATGAAAAGAATGTGCCTCTGAATTAAAATCAAATCACTTTTAAAACATATTGATTAAATAATCCTTCGATGGATTACAGCGTTAAGATTAAATCCTTACAGATTATTTTAATCCATTTTGGTATTAAAATAATACTCCATAAGTTTCTGTGATTACATTAATTTATATAAAAAGTATGATGTAGTAAAAACATTTTAAGTAATAATAATTCATATTTTTAATTTTAATATACTTAGAATTTTAATAATTTTCAATTAGCATGAAAAAATATATGATATAAATAATTTATTGTTCTACTTCTAGATGCACCAAAAAAATAGAACATTATATTCTCAACATTAAATACAAACTTTAATTGACGAAAAATACAGTTATTCGATAATGCCAAATTAATAAGCATATGTGAAAAAAATATTAAAATTTTTTGTTTTATAATCATTGTACATTGATTTTCTCTTGAATTGAAGTTGCTAAGGAACAGGTAGACCAAGAATTAAGCGACATTAAAAATCGTATAGATGAATCATTCAAACGATTTCGATCTTTCGTAATAGTTAAAGCACTCCTTGAGAATAAACGCTCAGATGACACTGATGTTGCTTGGATTGATAAATAATCCCTCGCCATTTTAGATAAAATTGGATAGGTTTTTTGGTGGCTTTTCCACCACTCTAGAATGTCGATTTTGCTGTCAGCCCTTTTTTCTGAACAATAAATATTCAATTCTCTTTTCCAGTCACTAATGCAAACATTAACAGGATCTTCTTCAAACAATGAATTTAAATTTAAATCATCGTTTTCATCGCTGTCCAATATATCTTGAACATAGTTGTTGCAGTTTGGTTCATTGGTTATCTATAATTATTTAAATAATTATAATTGGCAGAGAAATTTAAAATTACAAATTGAAATTAAAAATAATTTTCATTGTGAAATATTATTTGAAGATTAATTTAAAAACTGTTTCAAAATTAAATATACCGTATTACTAACAATATTTTACAATTATTATTTGCTTTATTCAGATAATTATTCAAAAGAAAACAAAATTGGGCAGACATAAATTGCTAATTCAGGGTTGCCACAAGTCAGGGAATTTAGGGAAAAGCCAGGGAAATTAAAATTGGTCAGGGAAATCAGGGAAAAGTCAGGGATTTTTGTTAAAAGTACTGGAAAAAAAATTGAATTTTAAAAATTGATGAGAAAACTCTGAATTTTGATCCTTTTTTTGTTTGCCTGGTAAACTATGAAATTACCACGAATTTTTACGAATTTTAATACAAAACCTTTAATTTTTTCTATTTCTGACAATAATTTCTTTTTGAAATAACTTAATTCTTGAAGAACTATCATAAAATTATTACTTATAAATTATTTAATGAATAATTTTACTTAAAAATTTCAAAATTAATTGGAGTTTAAAAAAGTTTCTTTTACAATCTTCATAAATAGATTAACTTAAAGGTTTCAATTCAAAATTTAAATTATCTTCATAATATAAAATTTGAATAAAATTTCCCGCTAGAAATCAATTATTTCATAAATAATAAAATTTTTCTTGAGAATTCAATTATTTTTATAAATAACAAAACTTAACGCAGAATTTCAATCTATTTTTTATACAATTTTAAATTAAATGATAGAAAATTGCATTTATTTTTAGAATTTTTCTTTAAATTCGCCGAAAGAATTCAATAATTATTATTAAAAATTTTGATAAAATTTTTTATAAAAATTAAATTTTAAGAAATATGCAATTATTGAATAAAATATTTATGTTTGTTTTTAAATTATTGAATTTTTGGAAATTTTCTAATAAAAATTAATTTAAAAATTAATTTTAGTTAGAATTTAAAATTATAATTGAATATTAAAAACATTATAGCGTGGATTTTTATAAATAATTGAATTTTGAAAAACGTTAAAATTAAAATCTTTGAAAGTTTGAATTTATAGTTACAATATTCTGATGATATGAAATAATGATTTTATCACTCTGTCATCTTAATTCATGTCAATTTAGGAAATCGACCACTCTGAGTGTTCAACTCGGAGTGATTGATTTTCTCATGTTTTATTATAATATTCACATAAGTAATTGAATTTGAGAATCTTAATTCCTATAGAAAAATAATAATGACTAAATATTTATTTAAAAAAGAAGTTATTAATGTTCTTCAGGGTCAGGGAAAAAGTGAACATTTTTTCTGGAAATCAGGGAAAAACAGAATTAAAATTTTGTGGCAACCCTATAATTAGTTTAAATTAATAAAATAAAGACAAATCAAAGCAAAAATAAAAGTAAAAATGATAGTGATTAAATAAAATGTCATCAAAAGTAGAAGTAAAAGAAGAAAAAAATTAAAAATTAAAAAAAAAAATAATATATTAAAAAAGCAATAATTTCAATTTTTTGCATTACTTGTTTTTCATGGTTCTGTATTGTTTGAGAATAATCTGCACTTAAGGCTGCTTCAATTTTTTGAACTGACATGGTCTTCATTTCTTTACCCCAAATCGTTTTATCGAAAGTTTCGACTTTAAACCTAGGGTCTAAAATCAGCACAGTACAGTAGGTCCAGTTCGTTTTCTTGTAGTGCTTCATTATTTTGGAGTATGCTGCTTGAAGTGCGTCTAAAACTATCTCTTCTATTGAGCTCAATTTTTCCAAATTATTAGAAAGCTTCTCAATGGAAGTTTCTAATTTATCCAGTAGTAAATTCACTCCAATGACGACTAAGTTTAAGGTAGGGTATTTCTCACCACTGAATAAATCTGTCAAGACTTTAAAATGACGCAAATATTTCGTGAGTTCTTTAAAAATATTCCATTCATATTCTGTAATCTTTAATTTTTTCACTTTTTGATTATGTTCACATAGTAAATTTATTGCCGGCTGCATTCTAATTGCTAGCATAATCATATCGTACGTAGAGTTCCATCTTGTTTTGACGTCGATGTTTGGAGACAGCATTTGAATATTGCAGGTTTGGCAGCAGGTTTTTAATTTGTTTTGCCATTGTTCGGAGTTTTTTAAAATTTTGAACAAGCTTCTCAATTTTTTTACAGGATATGTGTATGTCGTCGATTCTGATTCTTCGTCTTCTTCCATGTCTCCTCTTTCAGTTGATTCACTTTCTTCTTCACTTTGCTCGCTTTCTTCATTCTGTGATTCTTTATCATCGATATTAAAAACATTCAACATATCCTGGACGGAAAGATTTAAAATATGCGCTAGGCACCGGAAATGATGACTTTCAGAATCGAAATCTTTTATTAGTTTGCTTAATTCACTCATGCATGTCGTGTTGGCAGCAGCGTTGTCCATCGTTATTCCCATAACTTTTTCAATAATTTTATTTTCTTCGAGAATTTTAAAAAAACAAGCAGCTATATCTTTACCCTTATGTTGGCCGTGTGAAGGGCAAAAATCTATCACGAGAGATTGAAGGACCCAATTATCGTCAACAAAATGAGCAGTGATTCCAAAATATCTTCTGTTGGCCAAAGATGTCCAACCATCTATTGTAAACGATATTTTCGACGTATTTTGTTGTAAAATTTTCATAACAATTTCTTGTTTCTCGTAAAATTTATTTTCAATCAAACTTTTCAATTGGTTTCGTTGCGGAACATGGACTATTGGATTTATATATTGAAAGAAGTCTTGAGAAACCTCGTCGTCAAAGAAAGCAAAGGGTAAATATTTTGTGACTACAAAATTTACTAATTTTTCAAGGAATGTGTCCTGGTCAAATTTCTGAAATAAAATTAATCAATACTTTTACTTTCTTTTAACTTTTATTTTATTATTTTTTTTTAAATTTCTGAAACAAAATTAATCAATACTTTTACTTTTTTTTAACTTATATTTTTGACTAATATTATAATTAAACTTTATAAAAGGGTATACAAATTTAAAGATGGTAAATATTAAACAGTATTAAATTCGTTACGTTATTTTTAAACAAAATTATCTTAAAGAAAAAATGAATGGTTTTTTATTGAAAATTATAGAAAAAATTGTTAAGTTAAATTAAATGCTTTATCCAGATTCTGATTTTTATTCCTCGGTTTTTCAGAAAATTAATTTTTAATCAGCATAATTTTAAATATTTAATTACGTTTTTTGTTTTCGAAAACTCATCTTCTTTGAAGTTTTATTTTTAAATTCTAAACACTTAAATTTTAAGTTTATTTTGAATTGAATTAATTAAAAGAAAATTAGAATTAATTAAATAAAAATTAATATTTGAAATTCAAAAATTTAATATTAAATTTGAAATAATTCAAAAACAAATAAAATTTTTGTAAATATCTACAAAATTACAAATGTTCAAGTGAACGTTGATATTTTTATTACTATATTTAATTTTTAGAATTCAGTGAGCAATTAATTTTCTTTAAAAATGACACTGAAAAAAATTAATTCAACAGATTAACCGATTAGTGGTCTATAATAATCAAAGAATTATTTATTTGAATCAAACAAAAATAACATACTTGAATCAAATAAATATTTTCTTGAACCAGATAAATTTTTCTTTAAACAAGATTTTCTGTAACCTTCTGTGGTACAGTACTTGACCTATGAAATATTTTTGCCTTTTTATATGATAAATTAAATCATATATAAATTTATTTTAATAATATAAAAATACATTACAATATAAATTATTACAATTTAAATATAATTTATAAGACAATTATTACAAAATTAAAAATAAAAAAAATTGTTATAAGTAAAAAATAATTTTATAAAACAATTATAAATACAAATAAAATTAATTTTCATGAAACAAAAAATTTACGAAGGTAAAATTTCGCAGTCATTTTGAGGTTCATTGTGATTCTCTGAGTCTTCATTCGAAGTCAAATCTTCACGTCCTTCATTACAATTTCTTTTTCTCGACATTTTACTTCTATTGCAGTTGATTGATTTGTTTGGATTTGCTTGACATTCAAAATAGAATATCCAACCGAGAATAACCAATTTGAATACAGCCTCGTAGAGACAAGCACAAACAAATGACACTATACATTTTTTTGTGAATCTATTCTCGTTAATCGAGAATAATAATAATACAGAACGAGAATTTCTCGCTCGGAATGCAACTCTACATTTTGTATTTTTCTTTTCCTTTTGAATTCAAATCTATTATTAAATATTTATATTTTATAACTATTTCTGTCAGCTGATGATAAAATCAAATTCCTGATTTAAATATAATAATTACTTATTGCTGAAGCTAAATTAAAAATTAGCTCTAAAGGTCCTCAAACAATGCTATTCATATTTATTGCTCTTTTTAAATTTTTCAGATATTTTAATATTCATTTAAAACCATTTTTAATATTTATTAATATACCAAATGTGGACCCTTAGAATTTAATCCCATCATGCGAAATTTGTTATCCATGTCACCTTATATTTTTAATGTTCTCTATACCGTATTTAGAAGTACCCAAAGTCTTCATACTCATTTGTATTTTTCTTTTTCCTTTTGAATTTAAATTCTATGATTAAATATTGCATATTTTTATACAATTTCTCCTGTCAGTTGATGGTTAAATCAAATTCTTGATTTAAATCTATCTAATTAACTTATTGCATAAAGCTAGAATTAAAAATTACTCTCTAACGTCCTTAACAATGCTATCATATTTATTGCTCTTTTTTAAATTTTTCAGATATTTTTAAAATAATTTAAAACATTTCCTTATATTTTAAATATCTCAATGAGTGACCCTTAGGAATTTTAAATACCATCATGCGGCATTTTGTTATCAAAGTCACTTTTAATTTTAATACTTCTTATACGATATTTAAAGGTACCCAAGATATACTTATACTTTTGGTAGTTTCTTCCTTTTGAATTCAATGATGTGTATAAGTGTTAGTTATTAATAAGCATATTTAATACTATTTGTGATGATGATAAAATTCAAATTCCTGATTAAATGTACTAATTACTTATTTGCTGAAGCTAAATTAAAAATTAAGCTCTAAAGGTCCCAAACAATGCTATTAAATTTATTTGACCTTCTTTAAAATTTGCATATATTTTTAAATAGTTAATTAAAAACATTTTATAATTATTAATATCTAAATGGTGGACCATAGAATTTAAATGCCATCATGCGGCATGTGTATCAAAAGTTCGCCTGTAATTTAATATTTCTATTACCGATATTTAAGCGTATCCAAAGTATACTATACTTTAGTAGTTTTCTTTCCTTTTGAATTCAAATCTATAT